>NW_020948774.1:4619978-4656400 GCF_900497805.2 Vombatus ursinus
TTTCTTTCTTTCTTTCTTTCTTTCTTTCTTTCTTTCTTTCTTTCTTTCTTTCTTTCTTTCTCTCTCTCTCTCTGTCTTTCTTGTTTGGTTAATATCTTATAATTTAATTCAAATATTTGTTAAACACCGATGTATGCCAAGCATTCAAAGACAAAAATGAAGCAGTCCCTTGCCCTCCAGGTGCTTATGTTCCTTTCTTAAAATAGTTTTTTTTAATTAATAGAAGTCTAACTTTCTCTTTCTCCCTCCACTCCCCTCCTCATAAATTTCTTTTAACAAATATGCATAAGCAAGCAAAAACAATCCCTTCATTGGCTATGTGTATACATACATACGTATATGTATACACAATACACATATATGATATATATCATATATGCACACATATATACATGCATGTGTATGTCTCATTCTGCACCTTCAAATTATCCCCTCTTTTAGGAGATGGGTACAATGCTTCATCATCATTACTCTTCTGGCATCATGGATTGATTGCGTGGATGGTCATTGCACTGATCATAATTTGTATAGATTTCAAAGCTAGAAATTCTGAGGAGTGGGGGTGAGGAGGGAGTGCATTTCAGACAGGGGTGAGCACTTATTCAAAGGCATGGAGGTGAGAGGTGGAATGCCAGGTATGGGGAACAGCTAATAGACTTATTTGACTTGAATGGAGAGTATGTGTGAAGGAATAATACAAAATAATACAAATACTACAAAAGAAGACTGGGATAATAAAAATAAGGGGAAATAATACAAAATAAGACTGGAAAGGTAAGTAGAACACATATTATGAAGGGCTGAGGATTTTGTATTTTAATCTTAGAGGAAATAAGGAACCAGAATGGGTTGGGGTGGGATAGAGAACTTAGAACCATGTTTTAGGAATATGAATTTGACAGTTGTATGGAGGGTGGATTGGAGGTGAGGTGGGGGAACTATTGGAATCAGATTCCTTAATGATGAGGCTAGGGGTAATGAGACCATCAACTAGGACTATAGAGTGGACAGAAAGGGATGCTTATGAGAGATGTTGTGGTAAGACTGACAAGACTTGGCAATTTGTCTAGATACATTCTTTCCCTAGCTAATAAGGAAGTCATGGTTTTACAACAAAGCTCTGGAATTACAAATTGCCACATACTTCAGTTTTCTATATTGGAAAACGGCACAGTCAAGGAAGCCCAATTAAATATGTAGTAAGAAGAGCACAAGTCAATTCCACTGCTCAAATAGATAGGACCTGGGTTCTAAGTGAAAAAAAAAACCCAACAGGAAAAGGAAGACAGCCTTCTTATTCATCTTGTCAAATACTTTGGTGCCTTTTTCTTTCTGAACCCCCTCTCCAGGCACTCTCTAATCTAAATACATTGGCCTGCATGCTGTTCTTGAACACAGTGCTCTGTCTTTCCTCTCCATGCCTTTGTGCTTAGTGTTCCCTAAGAATATAGAATGCTCTGCTCCCTTACCTGTGCCTTCTGTTTTCCCTAGTGTTCTTCAAGATTTAATTCAAGCCTCATTTTCTGCTGGAGGCCATTCCTTGTCGTTCCAGCTGCGAAAGGCTTCCCTTCTCAGATTGCCTTTTATCTATTTTGTATACATTCTTGTAGGTACCTATTCATTTAAATGATATCAATTCTATTAGAATGTATGCTCCTTGAGGATAGACCTGGTTTTGTCCTTTTTGGTATCCTTACCGTTTAGCACAATGCCTGACACATAATAAGCATTTAATAAAGGACTGTTGATTAATTACGTTTTTATATAGTCTTATAAAGTCTGGAGATTCTTATTCCAACTCCCAATCTCACTGGCAAACTTAGTTTCCAGAGCAAGGCCATATCTCTGTCTCAGGATTCTAGAGGTACCCTTGAGGGGCTGGGATTATTCTTTCTAATGCCATTGGTCCTACCCTCCCCCCCATTCCATTGTATTCTCCCCAGTTATTAACACATAGTATCATCTAACCAATCTATGGTGGTTTAACCAAGCAATATTTACTGAAAAGATGTAGTAAGATCCAAAATTTTTACATTCCATGACCCAGGGACACACGCATACCTATACAACATTAATCTCCAGAGAAAATAGTTTCAAACATAAAGTGGTTGCTTTAAAACCCCATTTCTGTTAATACTGTAAGATTCTCCAAATACATCCTTGAATAGAAATAATGAAAATTTATTGGGAATTCTGGAATTAGGATATAAGGCTCCAAAATTGAATCTAGTCTCATTCCTTTAACTGGATCGTGGTGCATTAATTCTAAAGTAAGTGATAAATACCCTTAAAAGTAGAAAGGAAACAGGTCATGGGGGGAAGTTTTTGTAGAAAAGTTCTTTGTTAAAAGTTTCATTTCTAAGATATTTAAAGAATAAATCTAAGTTTATAGGAATAATTGCCAAATGGCCAAATGACATAAACATGAAGTTCTCTAAGAAAGAAATACAAGCTATCAATAATCATCTAGAAACATGCACCAAATCATTAGTAATTAGAAAAATATAAATCTGAGCAACTCAGATTCTACCTCACATCCATCAAACTGGCAAACAAAAAAAGGAAGATGACAAATATTGGAGGAGCATTGAGGAAACAGTAACATTAATGCCTAATGTTGGTGGAGCTGTGAATGAGTATAGCCATTCTTAAAAAGAAATTTGGAACAATGGCTAAAATGTTACTAAATTTTGCATGCCCTTTGACACAATGATACCACTACTGGGCTATACTCCAAAGAGACCAAAGAAAGAGAAAAGTTACCCATGCACATGAAAATATTTATAGCAACTCTTTTTTGTAGTGGCAAAGAACTAAGAAACAAGTCCAGTATATGGGAAGTGGCTGAACAATTTACGGTATATGATTGCAAGGAAATACTACTGTATCATAAGAAATGGGGGGAAAAAAGGATGGTTTCAGAGAAACTTTGGAAAACATGGGAAGTGATATAAACTTCTGATAATGACACTGCACCAAAATTCTAGAGGACCAATGATAAAATATGCTACCCACCACCTGACAAAAAAGGTGATGGACTTAGGGTATAGAATTAAACATATACTTTTGGACTTGGACAATGCAGAATTTTTTTTTTTTGCTTAACTTTGCATACCTGTGACGAGTTTTCTTTTTTCCTCTGCCAGGGAAAGGGGAGTTGAAGGGAGAGAAAATAGATTTTTAATTGAAAAAATTAAAAAAGCAAGTGAAGTTTGCTTGCCAAATTTTATTATGTCATATCTTAAACTTCAGCTAGTGCTTATCCTACAGTAAGAATACAAAATGACACAAAAAAGCCAATGCAACCAAGATTAGATGGGAAGCAAAAAACTGGGAAAGAATTTTTACAACTAATGTCTCTAATAAAGGCCTCATTTCTAAAATATGTAGAGAACTAAGTCAAATTTATAAGAATATAAGTCATTCCCCAATTGATAAATGGTCAAAGGATATGAATAGGCAGTTTTCAGATGAAGAAATTAAAGCTATCTCTAGTCATATGAAAAAATGCTCTAAATCACTATTAATTAGAGAAATGCAAATCAAAACAACTCTGAGGTACCACATCATACTTATCATATTGGCTAACATATCAAAAAAAGAAAATGATAAATGTTGGAGAAGATGTGGGAAAATTGAAACACTAATGCATTGTTGGTGGAGTTGTGAAATGATCCAATGATTTTGGAGAGCAATTTGGAACTATGCCCAAAGGGCTATACAATGTGCATACCCTTTGACCCAGCAATACCACTTCAAGGGTTGTATCCCAAAGGGATCATAAAAATAGGAAAAGACCCACATGTGCAAAATAGCAGCTCTTTCTGTGGTGGTGAAGAATTGGAAATTGAGGGGATGCCCATCAATTAGGGAATGACTGAACAAATTGTAGTATATGAATGGAATGGAATATTGTTGTGCTATAAGAAATGATGAGCAAGGAGACTTCAGAAAAACCTGGAAAGACTTATACGGGCTAATGCTGAGTGAAGTGAGCAGAACCAGGAGAACATTATACATAGTAACAGCCACATTGGGTGATGACTAACTTTGATAGACTTAGCTCTTCTCAACAATGCAAGGATCTAAGACATCTCCAAAAAAATCTCATGATGCAAAATGCTATTCACATCCAGAGAAAGAACTATGGAGTCTGAATGCAGATCGAAACATACTATTTGCTCTTTTTTTCTTCTGTTTTGTTTTGTTTCTTCTTTTTTGTGGTTCCTCCTATTGGTTCTAATTCTTTACAACATGACTAGTGTGAAAATGTGTTTAATAGGAATGTATATGTAGAGCCTGTATCAGATTGCATGCCATCTTGGGGAGGGAGGAGGGTAGGAAGGGGGAAAAATTTAAAACTTAAAAGCTTAAAGAAGTGATTGTTGAGAACTAAAAATTAATTAATTAATTAAAAAAAGAATACAAAATGACAATTCATTGTTGACATTGATCCTTGCAGTCAGACAAACACCAACTATATTTTAGGCTATCCATCAACTAACGCAAATATTCGTTGAATAACTACTATGTGCAGAGGAGTCTGGCATGGTGGATAGAGTTTTATGTTTAAATGGAGAAACACCTAGATTTGAATACTGTCTGTGACACTTATTAGCTGTTAGATTAGCCTAAGCAAGTCACATAAGCCTTTATGTACCTCAGTCAACTCTCTGGGATGTATCTGCTAAGTCATAGAAAGGCTGTGGAGGGAATTCCCAGTAATTCCCCAAGTTGATGAAATCAAATTTATTACATGTATACATGTATATGTTATGTGTTGCTAGTCAAATTGCTAGCTTCATATACTCATCTCATTATAAAAGGGAAACTGGAGTCTAATAAGACAATCTAATGGTGAATTAGATCTCCAGTTCCTGGGAGTTTATAAGTATTATAGTATATACGAAGTAGGCATAAAACACCTTCCCTGATCCTAATAATTTATAATCTAGTTGGAAGATAATAGGTTTATGCATGAAATAGCCATATAGACTAAGTGCTATAAGAATTCAGAGGAGTGAGAGACTAATGAAGACTGGAAGGTGAAACTTGAAAATTGTCTGGAAGAGTGTGTAGGATGTGAATTGATGTAAGGGAAGAGGAAAGGCATTGTGGGTGAGTGGGCAATCTACTGGAAAAGATGGGAAGGAATGAGATTACTTGCACTTGTAGAAGAATTTGCCTTGGCAAGATGAAGGGCCATGTTCATCATTTGAGACAGGGCTAAAGGAGGAGATAGTGGCAGAAAGCATCTCAATGATGTAAAATCAGGAGAGAAGAAAAGGAGCTCTTGACAAATAGACTATTTTTTTTGTCAGTTAAATATGAGGCAAGATTCTTAGCTGAAAGGGTGAGAGGAGAGGACTATATGGGACATTTGAGGAGGGATGAAGAAGTCTGGAAGAGTCACTGTGGTGAATAGGATAGTGTGTTTGTTAGGTGGTTGTAAAATGATTGATTGCCTTGCAGCAGTAAGAACAATGTAAGATAAAGTTGTAGTGGACCCAGTGAGCACAGTTTTTGTGATTTTTCTCCAGTTTTGTTCACTAGTAAGTATATAGGAGCAAATGCTTCTTTCAAGACTCAGCTCAAGTCCTACCTTCTGCATGATGTATTTCTAGCCGACAGCTTTCCTTTAGATATTTTACCATTAATCTGTTATGAATATATCTTGTGTGTATACAGCTTTTTATACCTTGTATCCTCCATTAGAATATGACTTCCTTAAAGGCATGGACATTGTTTTCTGCATTTTTTTTTTTTTTTGGTAATCACAGTGCTTTGCACAGTGCCCTTTGCACAGAGCACTTAATAAATGTTTGTTGACTGTGTGAAAAATAGTAGGGGAAAAAAAGATTTTCTATAAATTTGCTTTTAAAAAGTATATATTAAATTTAACATGATAGTACCAATACTGTCTGGCTTACCTGTGTACTCTTCTGAACTCCTTCCTCTTCCTTGTATTTTCTTTTTTTTGAGGGGTGAGGCAATTGAGGTTGAGTGACTTGTCTGGGATCACACACCTAGTATGTGTCAAGTGTCTGAGGCCAGATTTGAACTCAGGTCCTTCTGACTCCTGACTGTGCCACTAGCTGCCCCCTCATCCCTGTATTTTTAAATGTTTCACTAATACTTTTCTTTCTTTTCTACCTTTTTGGTGTTATAATCATTTCTTGATAATTTCTAATCTCCTTAACTCTTCCTTTACACTTCTGAAATAATAAAAGCTCTCTCGTAACAAATATAGTCAAAGCAAAACAAATTCATTTATTGACCATGTCTAAACATATATGTCTTATTGGTATCTCTAGTTTATTGTTTTTCTTTGAAGAGATGAGCATGATGTTTCATCATCAGTCTTCTGGAGCCATAATTAAATATTAAAATTATCTCTTACTATCTCCTTATTTATTTTGTGATTTGGGGATCAATTACCTGTTAATCATTTTTGTACTGTGATTCTCAGTGAAATGGTCATTCTCCTTTACAAATAAAATAGAAGCAAAATAAGAATTCAGCAGTTCTGATTTGTTATCGTATATACATCCAACCCCAATCAAGAAGTCCACTCCATAGGCATTCATAGAGTAGAGCATGGATGGAGCATGCTAGTACATCCTGGGGCATAACATTTCCATTGGCCTTCTCTCTTCCTTTCAGGGAACTTCCCTTTTGGGAAGGGCCAGTGGGAGTGTTCCCCCACCAGCATACATAGTGCATGCTCTATCCAAATCTATAGTCTTGTCTTTTTTTTCTTTCTCCTTTTTCTCTGAATACAGACTAACAAACAAATGTTTTAGCTGTCCTAAACTTCCCCTACTAGCATTAGCTCTTTTTTGAAGTTTAACAATTCTGGTTATTTTTATAAAACTTCGCCATGCTCTTATATTTCTCTTGTCACCTTGCCTTGCTTCCATCTTCTGTTCATTTCTTTTAAAAATTTAACTTGGGTAGATGAGTTCCTTGTGCATCCACATTGGTATCTTGAGAAAAATGCCATTTTTCCTCCTCACTGGAATTTTTTGCTTTGTGTTTTCAAATTCCATTTTTAGGCTGACTTCTCTAGTAGAAGTTCAATATATAGGATCCAACCTAAATTTCCTCTGAACCCTTTGAAATCTACTTTCCCAAAAATCTAGGGTACATATCAGACCACTCCTCTATTCCTTTCCTTAATTTTAGGAGAAAGTGGTCTCTTCCCTCCAGGATTCTGATTATTTTTTATCCCAATCATCACTTCCTCCCTGTTACTGAAGATCATATCCAGAATAGAATTTTCCTTGATATTTCCTTCACCTTTGGAATGATGAAATTATCACCATGGCAAGTCTAAACTCATCTGTTTCCTCTTCCTGTCTGGCTGACTCATAACATATTCCAGTGACAAAAACTATTTCTATTTCTCTCTCCATTGACCATGACTCAAGTTTTCTTCATCATACTTCCCTTTCCCCTATAGACAGCCCATTATAAACTGCATGAGTATAGAGGTATTTAGGAACAAAGAAAGTTTGGAAGCAAAGGAATGTTGGCATTCATGGTTCCTGGTTTTCCCCAGTGAATATATTTTCTTAATATGCAATGGTAACTTCCCCCCCCCCCACACCCTTTACCCAGCTAGTTTCTTTTGAATAAGATATACTCAGTTATATTCCAGTTACGGGTTTCATAAAGTCTCAGTGATGACCTATGAAGTCAAACATGCTTCTTTGTGTTAGGACATCTAGTGACTCTGGCTTGTTGCCTAAACTTTGGATATTTAAGAATAATTATTTGAAGTTAGGCACTTTACTACTGATTGTCTTGGATTTTGTCTCCTGTGAACTACGTGTCTCTGTGGTGTTAGGTACTTAATGTAGCATATGGCTTGATTGATTGATTGGTATATAGAGTGCAATATAAAAACTTTTATCAGTGGATAATCAAGTATTTACTGTAGAACTGACTCACAGAGGTGGTTTGTCCTTTGTTCTGAGACTACTTTGAAGGAGGAAGCAACTTACTGCATAAGAAATGGAGGAATCTTTGTTTTCTTAATAGTAATAGTTAGCGTTTCTATAGCACTTTAAAGTCTGAAAAATACTTTAAGTGTATTATTTCATTTTATCCTTGCAAAAACACTTTGCTACTAATTAGTCCCATTTTACAGATGAGGAAATTGAGGCAGAAGTTAAATGACTTTCCCAGAGTCACACAGCTAGTAAGTATCTGAGGTCAAATTCAAACTCAGGTCTTCCTCACTCTAGTTCCATTGCTTTATTCACCACACCACCTAGCTGCTTCCTATTCTCTCTTTGTTTTTCCCATGACAGATTTCCCCCCTTCAGTTCCCATTATTCTTCCCAGAATTGGAAACAGTAACCAGAGGCCAGAATTGATGTAGGAAAGAAATCAGTAGAGTACTGAGTATATTGGAGATAGGGTTTATTGGAAAATTCCAGTAATTATGGACAAAAGTCACTGTCACTTTGTCCAGATCTATAACTTCTCTCCCTTCCCCCACATAAACATACTTTTTTTTTATCTATAGACCCTGCCCAAAACAGGAAATGGGTTGGCCCATACCCTCAATTTACCTTTTCTAAGATAATGGAAATCTGGCAACCTTATTAGCCTGCTTACTGCTAGCTCCCCTTAATTAATATTTTCCTTTTCCTTTCTGCCTTCATCTGATGCTAAACTCAAGCAGCTATGCATTTAAAATTTCTCTGTCCACTCCTCATTTCCTGAGTTGACCACTGGGAATGTCAACTCAGGACTGACTTATGTGATCTGGCTAAAATTCATTTAGGAGATCCCTAGATTAAATGTCATGAATTCGTATGCTAATGACTTTGACTTTAAAGTCATCCTCAGAAACCTTAAAGTAGAAGAACTGTTACCTCTCAAAGGAATAGGCTATAGACTGAAACTTTACCATGTATAATGGGGTCAGAAGAAACCAGCAACTCTTAATTTGAGGGAAGAGTGCTAACCTAACCCTAGACACCTCTTTATCCCTAGCCTCCAAAGTCATTAAATCAGCTGGGGAAATTAGAAAGGCTTAGGCCAAGTCATACACATTAAATTGGAAGTGGGGTGGGACTTAAAAAGGAGACAGTTTTAACCAAACCTCTAACTAGGTTTTCCTCTGCTTGTCCAGGAAAGAAAACCAGGAAAAGGAATCTGCTGTGCAGATGGTTTGGCCCTAACTCCTCTGGAAATCTTTCTGGTGGGTGAACTAGAAGGAAAAAGAGATGCAAAATAGGGGTAGGGAGTCTTTTCCGCATGGATGAAAAAAGGAGGGGGAGTTTGGGGTTGACCATGGATATACTCGGAACTGGAGACTGAGGGCTGGCATGTACAGGGTGCGTTCTTTACGTTGTGCGTTACTGCCTTAGCTAAAGCCAACTGGGGAGCCTAAGAAGAGACCGGGTGGTGATGGGGGCGGTGAGAGAGAGGACGCCACTTGGTGGAAGATGGGGATGAGAGGAGATCCTGGGAGCCGACCGGGAAGATCGAGTCTTTCCTGGTTTTTCCCGTTAAGCATAATTAAACCTTCCCTGTTTCGGAGGTGCCTTCCTTACTCCTCGCCCTACCCATCACCTGCCTCAAAGCTTCTCCACTAGGCAGGTGCGGAGGTGCCTGCCTCTCACAGCGTTGCACAGCACGTGCGCGCCACTCGTCACCTCCTCCTAGTCCTCTCACGCCCTGGGACTGGCCGCTCCCTCTCCTCCGCCCCTTCTCGTACACGGTCTTCCCTTACCCTCCCTAACCCCGGGACCCCTCCCTCGTTGGGCGGTGCGCGCGCTACACTCGCGCGGGTGCTGCTGCTGCCACTGCTGCCACTGCTACCACGGCTGCCACTGCTGCCACTGCTGCGTGCTCCTGCTCCTTTCCCTCCCCAGCAAAGCGAAAGATACAGGGAGGCAGAGGGGGAAAAAGAGAGAGAGCGAGAGAGAGAAAGAGGGAGGGAGCCAGGTGTCTTGGAGCTTTCCTGGGGTAAACTGCTCTCGCTCCCACGTTCTGCCTGGCTCTGGAGCTCCAGGTACCGAAAATCCTCCTCAGCTCCCACCCAGGACCCCAGTCTCCTTCCCGCCCCAGCTCCACGGGCTTCTTCTCCCGCTTCTCTGGCCAACGAAGCCCAGGCTGCTGGGCACCTCTCCCGCTGTACACGCTGCACACGAGTCGAGTCGCGTGGTAGGGTACAGAGCCGAGATCCGCTGCAGCCTCTGCCGCCTCCGCCTCCGCCTTCGCCTTCGCTTCCTCCTCCGCTTCCTGCGGCCGGCGAGGCTCTCCCAGTCCCTCAGAGGGGGTGCCTTCTCCGGACACTTTGAGGGGGTGGGGAATGCAGCTAGGGGATGGCAGTGCGTCTCCCCTCACCTGCCGTTGGGAACGCTGAGACCGTGAGTAACAGCAGCGCCCCCCGGCCAGCCGCTTCGGCTCCGGATTCCTATTTTATTGGTTATTATTATCTTTGGGGGTGAAAGAAGAGAAGGGAAAACATGGAACCTGGGGTAGGAGATGCACCGAGGGATGGGGGTGAGTGGAGGATGAAGAGGAGGAAGAGAAGAAGGAGGAGGAAGAGGAAGAGGAGGAGGGAGAGGAAGACGAGAAGGGACAACCGGGGCTTTGGAGAGGGAGACGGGGAGATGGGGAGACGAAGGGACCGGGGGTGGGAATAGGACGCTGAACATAAGGGATATAAATGGGGGTGGGCATTGCATCCAGGGACGCGAATGCAGGAAGTGGTGGTGGGGGGGAGGGAATTGAGGGACAAGAGAGGCTAGAGGGATTCGCAGAGGTCTAGGGGCTGGAGAGCTGGGAGATAGCAGGGACAGATGATAGGTGCTGAAAGAGAGGGCATCGCAGATTCGGGAGGACAGCGCCCTGAAGGGTTAGGGGGTCACACAGGCTCCTGCCTCTCGAGGTCGTAGGTTGACTGGGATGATGGCTCGGGGGCAGGGAAGGAGAGGAGCAGGTTTTGTGAATGGAGAAGGAGCAGTTGGTAATGAGGTGCTATCTCTCCGTCTGGTGGTGTTCCGCGCTAAGCTGAATCCTTCCTCTTCTTTTGCTCCATTCAGATGTCGGGGCAGTCCCGGGCACAGGGTGCCGTGGCAGCGGTGGCGGCTGCACAATACCCTGCGCACGGGGGAATTCCCTTTGAGGGATGGGGGTGGGGAGGGGAAAAAGAGATTAATTCTCCCTTCAAACGGATTTGTCAGAGGGAAAACCAGCTTCTGCGGAGCGGGTTGGGGGGAAGGAGAGGGTCGTCTTAGGTCAAAGCTTGAGACTTTTATTTTTGGAATGAGCCTACTAAAACGGGACAGAGCCTACCTCTCGTCCCCTCAAACAACGAAAGGAAGGAAAATCCCTTGATGCTGCCATCTCTGGGAGATTTTTAGTGGGGGGAGGGGGAACCCCTCTCAGAGGGCATGTACTAGATTGGTGGGGAGAAGGGTTACCTGGAAGTGGGATATAACCAAAGAGAGTTAAGTGGATGTTGCTGGGCTAGGCGGGTGTTGTTGATTGAATGTTTGCTGGCAGCCAGAGATGCAGGCGGCGTTGGGCACCCACCAATTCCTAAAGAGAACAGCTGGATCCTAGAGTGCAAAGAGGGAGAGGGAGAGAGTGAGTCTGCGTGTGTTTGTGTCAGGGGATGTCTATCTCTTGGGGAGGAGGGATTGGAGTATTCGTGGCGACCTTTGTAAAAACGTTCACATTTCCCTCAAGGGAGTCTTCTGGCACAAAGATATAGATATCCGGGGCTCCTTAATTTTGCTCTTCGAAGATTTTAGCCCCTTACTTTGGGGGAGGGGTGGCCAACTAGACCCATTCACCCAGGGAGATTTGGAGAAGCTTGGGGACAAGAGCTACACTGTCGCTCCGACTACGTTTAAACTTTCTGCCCCAGCGACCCTTGGGAAGTGGCTCTGCTTGGCCAGCCAGGTTCATTTTCAGTTTGGAAGGGAACCACGTTCCGCTGGTTTCCCTAGCTTGTTCTACTTGTTCGTTGGTACTCTCCTACCTATTGACATTGGGAGGGTTTGGGAGAGCGCCGCGCAAAGCCGTTTTTTATTGTTTCTTCTGCAGCCACAGAAGAGCAGAGGTGCTGCTGTGCAGAATACCAATATTGCGGGGCTCGGAGCTCTGCAATGCTCGCCCGGTCTGGGGACGCTGGAGAAGTGGGGGCAGTATGCAGAGGTGGGGGCGGGGTGTCTGAGGGTTTTACCAGCCCCAGATCCCGGGGCAATCATCTGCTTATTATTACTCTGCTACCAAGAGCCCGCGGTAAGCTCTTGGTCGAGAGTGGTAAATTGGCCTGAATGTGTAGAGGGGACAAAATACTATTATAAAGAGTGTGTGGAACTGCCTTTCCACAACCTCCAAATGAGAGCTGCAGCAGGAGATGCTAGAGCATCTATCACATAGCTTAGTGTGCATAGCATGAGCACTGAGGTGGCTTAGGTCGAAGGATGTTTGGGAGAATGCATATGTTGCGGCTGATGGGAACCCACACTTGAGGAAGGATTTAGGGGACCGAATGAGGAGTAGCGAAAACCAGTTTGTGTCTGGGAGAAACAAATCTCTCCTCCCCGCCCCCCACGCATGACTGGATGGCATTGGGGAAATTCAGGTGTTTGCAAGAGAACAAGTACATTTATGATGGGGGTTTTTGTTGTTTGTTTTTAAAGAAAAGCTAGTAAAAAGGTCCAGGTGAGTGGTGCTTAGATATAATGTCTGAGGCATAGTTGAACTCTGGCTTGGAGCAGAGTTCAGGGAAAGAGATACGAGATTGAAATCCCTCCTTCAGTGTTCACTGAAAAGGTGCATGAAGGTGCGCTTCTGGGCTCTAGTTTCCTGTTAGAAAAGCAGAGATCCAGAGCTTAGTGGGCCTACATGCCCGATCGCACACAAAGGTACTTTCGCACTTAGGACACAGTATTTAATTAATTGAATGGTGCCATTTAATAACTGTGTTTCAAATCTGAAACTTGCTTGGGCTTTTTGCTGGTCTGCTAAAAATAAATAAATAAAATGGATAAACATTCCGGCAGAACCCGCTCATTAAATTTACATTATGGATTCTTAACGGATGCCTTAATTAGTCTGTGTTGTTAACAGGAATATTACACTAATTAAAATCGGACCCTCCAGGTGAACGTAAATTGTAAAGGAAAAAATAGTGGCTCTAAAAGCGCTGGATCGTTACAGGGAAGACTGAGAGTAAGGATTGGGAAGGAAGATGGGCCCCCTTGCTCTGGCTGCCTCCTCCTATACTGTAATCAGTAGGAGTTGGCTAAGTTCAGGGTTGTCTGATTCATCTGATTTGGGGTCCTGGGGCAGCAGCTGGATAGGGGGTATGTCTTTGATTGTTTTCATTTTGACCTTAGCTCTGACAGCTTTGTATTCTTCACTCTTCCCGAATTTACTTTAGCACAGGTCTAGTTCCTAACCAGGCAACCACAAGCCCAATGCTATTGTCTTTGTAAGTGTGTAGAAACACGGTATTCCCCTTGCTTACGAGTTTAGCTGCAGGTTGAAGATTAGCCTAATTTAGGCTGTGACAGTGCAGTCAGGGAGATGTGTTTTTAACTTTACTTGAATCCCCCAATTCATATTTGGGGGGGGGCATAGCTGTAGTACTACTGTACTTAAGGGCAGGGGGTAGGGAAGTGAAACAGGCAAATTACATACTATTGTTTCTTGTCTCCAACCTAAGCCGACCTCCCTCTCACCCCTATAAGCAAACATTTTAAACAGTTGAAATTGTGATCTCTGAAGGGCGTTTTTTGAAGGGGAAAAGGTCACAATAAGGCAATGTGAAAATTTAGATGAGTGATTGTATGTATGTGATTGTATGTATGAGCCTCACGATTTTTTTAAAAAAAATACACACAAGCAGAGACACAACCTCCTTTCTGAGTCATTGTCTAACAGCAGCAATGCCCTCCAGCCCTCAAACTGAGGCTGGGCTATGACCTAGATTGCCCTAGGGAGGACAAGGATTTTGTTTACAGAAGTAGGCAGTGAGGATGGGAATGTCATTCCCTGGCTTGTACTCATTCTCTTAGTTCTCTCGAACTTAGAGAGGCTTCAGATCATTCTCTCCCTGTTCCACCTGTATATCAAGGAAGCAAAGGAGAAGCTGATCTTATCCCTCCTATATATTCAGGCAAGCAAGGCACTGAGAGGTTGTTTCATGCATAGCTTTTTGGCCTATCTCTCTGTGTGAGCTGTCACCATGGTTGGTAGATTCTCTTACATACCATATGGATGAGAGACAGACACCAGGTACTGAGGAATAAAGATGTGCATCCAAGACTTGGTCAGTGCTCTTGGCCACTTAAGATGTATAATATTATCTCTTGCCATTTGGTGTGGAGCAAATCATTCATATCAAGGACAGGGCTTAAGGGCCCACAAGTTTTTTTCTTGCTCCTATAATCTCATGATAACCATTATGACCATTGAGGGCTTGAGATATCCTGTCTTTTATATCCACAGAATGGGATTCTCAAAGTTTGGGGGAGTCAGATAATCCACTAGATTATTGTTTTGTCACGTCCAACTCTTCCTGATCTTATTTGGGGTTTTCTTGGCAAAGATACGAGGGTGGTTTGCCATTTCCTTTTCCAGCTCATTTTACAGATGAGGAACTGAGACAAACAGGTTAAGTGACTTGCCCAGGATCACACAGCTAGTAAGTATCTGAGGCCAGATTTGAACTCAGGAAGATGATTCTTCCTGACTCCACATTCTAGCCACTGGGCCACCTACCTGTTTTAGTTGTTTTGTTTAGTTGTTTTGAGTACATAGACTCAAATTCTGTCTTCTTCATTTACTAGTTAAGTGGTCTTGAGTAAATAACTTAAGAACCTCTAAGCCTCAGTTTCCTTATCTGTAAAGTGATATTCCTTTGTGGGACTGTTGAATGTCAAATGAGAACCTATTCTTTTGAGAAAATAAGTTGTACATAAAGTGTTCCCTTGCATTGGTGGAGGGAATTTCTCCTCCTGGACTGATGAAATCACAGTTCCAGTCTCTACCAACATATAAATGTAAGATATTATTGTTGTTGTTGAGGATTTTGGTGACAGAAGCCGAGTATAGGAAAGATGCTGCATGGAAGAGATAGGAGACAGACTTAAAACTCAGAGAGGTGTACCCTGGTGCACCAAAGTACCTAGTGATCTGAGGGTTGGGGGAAATAAAAATCTGTAGTATTTTTTAGGTCTTGGTTAAATTGGCAAAGTATTGTTGCCAGGAGGAATACCATTCCCAATTCTGTATCCTAACTAGGCACAGCCTGTGTCTGGCCAGAAGGGAGGGGCAAGGAAAGCAAAGGGACTCTCCAAAGAGCTATCCAAAGAGATGAGTTATACATTGTGTGGAGCAGCAGGGGCAAAAGCTAAATTGAAATGTCATCATTGTTTTTGTTTTCAATGGTTGCAGTATGGGGATTACCTTTCTCTCATATGTCTTCAGTTTTTGGTTGGTTGTCTTTCAGTGTTTATTTATTTCCTCGCTCCTGCTTGACACTCTGTTATGAAGACAAATGGAACCTGACATAGAGCTGTCATTTGGTGAGGAATTTTTTATTTTTAAACATGTGAAGGGGAAAAGCCATATTGTAACTTTTTTTTCTACCTTAAAAACAAAGACTCATCCTAGAAACCTGGATTTCCCCAAATCCCTACAGCACCTATTTTGTTTTCCACAAGGAACTGGCTTTGTAAACAAGATCCCATTTGTATCCAAATCTTTTTTATTAGGTGTAATATTTTTGCCCTTTATTTTATACAGTATTATACTCTTTTCACAAGCTCATGAAACATTCATGAAGCCTAAACATGTGTGCCTCTGCCTCTGTGAAGTAGGATTCCTTCTGCTGTATCACTGTCTCCATTTTATTTATGTCTTGGTTCTCTATCGCTGCCTATACCTAACTCCAAGCTTTTTCTCTCGCCTATGTGTGTGTGTATACACAATATGTATGTCTTTCTCTCTATATATACATGTGTATATACATATGCATATATCTTTATCTTCCTTGACTTCCTTCTTTCTATTTTACTTTAAAATTGCTTTTTTCGTAGGATATGATATATACACATATGCCAAGATATATTCATTTTGATTTGGGTCTCTTAATTTCATCAGTCTAGGGCTTTTCTTGTGGGGACACTCCCTCCATCAGTGTAAATGGACAGCTCAACTTTAAGTCTTTGAGAGTTTCTTGGGGGTTGGAGAGGCTGTAACTTGTTCATGGTATATGTATGTGTGTGTTGTATATACTTTCTGATCACAAAACCTTTTTCAAATAGTATCTCTTTTGGGATGAGGCAAGTAGTATAACTATTATGTCAGTTTTACAAATGAGGAAATTAAGGCCCAGACCGATTAGGAAACTTGGTCACTCAGTAAGTGGCAGAGCCCACAATAGAATCCATATCTTATGACTCTATTTACTGTTCTTTATTTTGAAAATAAATTTAAAAAAGTAAACTTGACAAAAATCAATAAATTTCTCTCTACAAAGAAGAATAGTACATGAAGAAAGGAATCATTACTATGTGTAGCTTTTTGAGGGTGTATCTAAGATTTAAGATGATAGTTCTGATATTGTCCAGCGGGCCTCCTTCTGAGCTTCCTTTTTCTCCCTTCTATTTTCAAAAATGATTTGTGCATATCCTTTTCTTTCTTTTTCTTCTTAAAAAAGGTATTTGTATAACTTTTACCTAACCCTGCCTCAATAGCTCTGGTCCCTGAAATAAAGGACAAATCAAAGTACTTCCTAGTAATAATCAAGTGTACCATGCAAAGCAAACCCACACATTAGCTGTATTTGAAGATGTATATTTTATTCTACATCTTGAATCCATTACTTCTGCCAAGAGGTGGGAAGCTTAGTTTATCAGCCTTCTGTTGTTATGGTTGGTTGTGGTATTGATCATAGATCTTAAGCCTTTCAGAGTTGCCTTCCTTTAATGTGAAAATAATTGTAAAAAGTGTTCCCCTGGTTCCACTCTCTTCACTCTTCTTCCCAGGTTTCTCTGGACCTATCTCTTTCATCATTTCTTATGGAACAATAATATTTTATTACATATATATGCCATAATTTGTTCAGCTACTCTCCAAATGAGGGGTACCCACTTTGTTTTCTAGTTGTTGTTGTTTTTTTTCTACAACAAAAAGTGCTACTATAAATGTTTCTCTGTTTGTGAATCTTTGTCCTCTTTCTTTGATGTCTTTGGGTAAGCCACCTCTGTGCTAGTAATGGTATTGCTAATTCAAAGGGATTGCACTTTTTGGGTGTAGTTCCAAATTATTTTTCGGAATAGTTGAACTTCTTCACAGCTCCACTAATAGTTCATTAGAATGCCTGTATTCCCATAGCCCTTCCAGTGATTGTCATTTTCCATTTTTGTCAACTTTGCCAATCGGTTGAGTGTGATATGGAGCTTTCAAGTGATTTTAATATGCATTTTTTCTTATAAGTGATTTGGAACATTTTTTCTTATGATTGTTGGTAACTTGTCTTTCTTCTTTTGAGCACTACTTGTTCATATCTGTTGAGGAATAGCTAATTTTTTATGTATTTCTAATATTTCCCTATATATCTTAGATTTAAGACTTTTATCAGAAAAACTTGGTGAAAAGTTTTTCCCCCAGTTAATTGTTTCCTTTCTAATTTTATCTGAATTGATTTTGTGCAAAACCTTTCAAATTATATGTAGACAAAAGTATCCATTTAATCTCCTGTGATCCTTTTAATCTTTGGTTTGGCCCAAAACCCTTCCTCTATCCACAAGTGTGAAAAGCATCATCTTCCCTGTTCTTCTACTTTGTGATTTGACTTTTTATATCTAGGTTAAGCATCCATTTGGAACTTACTGTAGCATATGGTGTGAGATGTTGGTCTAAACATAATTTCTGCCACATGGCTTTTTTAGAAGGTTTTAAAACCTCTTTAGAAGGTTTTGTCAAATAGTGAGACTTGGGTAGTTAGAGTCTTTGGGTTTATTGAACACTATGCCATGATATTTGTTTACTTCTATGCACTTTATTTTGCATATATGTTCTGCTGATCAACTATTCTGTTTTTTTTAGCCAGTTCCATAGAGATGTGGTACTTTATAATTAGTAGTAGAGTTTGATTGAAAATAATACTGCCAGGCCCCCTTCCTTCCAACACTTTTTTTCTTTTTTCCCTTTAGGAGTCTTGAAAATTTGTTTCTCCAGATTAATTTTTTTGTTGTTATTTTTAGTTCTATAAAGTAATTAAGTGTCCCATGATAGGCTATTACATTGGTCTCATATCAATTGCAGAGCACCACTGATATTGGTGTTGGGTTGGCTCTTTTTCCTGCTGTAGCTCCCAGGGCTCAGAGGAGTGAGTGCATGGTATGGTCCTATTATAGAGAGTTATGGGAATGAGTCTTTTCCCCTAGTTCCTAATTACTAGAGGTTGGACTGATTGTAACCCCTTGTTCTGAGTGCTAAGTGGCTTCAGGTCCATTTTCAGGTGTTCGGCCAGTCTTCTCTGTCATAGCTCCTTTACAATATCTTGTTTATCATAGGATCATAGCTTTAGAGCTGGAAGACACCTTAGAGAGCATCTATTCCAACATCTTCATTTTACATATAAGACAACTGAGGTTCTAAGAAATTAAATTACTTGCTTAAGGTCACACAGGCATTAAATGGCAGAACCAGGACTAAAACCAGTTACTCTTGAATTGAAATCTAATACCTCTTCCACTCAATCACTCTGTATCCTGCATGTGTGTGAGTGTGTATGTGTTGGTATTTTACCTGTGAATTAAGATCCTCTTACATCTTTGTTCTGTCCCTATTCTCTGAGTCTAGGTTTTCCCAATTTTCCCCCTCCTCTTCTGACATCTCTCAGATGTCTTTCTGTAGTAGGATCTTCACTATTGTCTCATTCATGAAGAGGTGTCCCTTCTTGTGGCCAGGGCAAACCCCAATGCTTGCACCTTTGATTCCAAATTATCTTATCCTTTCTTCTCCAGAAGATTGCCTCCAATACCATCCCCATCCTTTCACCAGTCTTCAGTCTCTACCTGACTATTTGTATTATTGTCTACAAACATATTCACATTTCCCCATCCCTAAAATACCCTCACTTGATCCTGTCATCTCTGCTACCTATTCTCCTGTATTTCTCCCCTCTTTCTCTACTAAACAACTTGAGGAAGTTATCTTACCTTGATGTCCCCATTTCTCTTCTTACTTGATTCTAAACCCTCTGCAATCTGGCTTCCAAATTCATGCCTCCACTGCAATTGCTGTCTCCAGTGTTACTAACGATCTCTTAATTTCTAAATGTAGTGACCTTTTCTGAATTCACATCTTTCTTGACCTCTGTCTTTGACACTGTCTTCTCTTGGATATTCTCTCCTCTCTAGGTTTTTGATGACACTCCTCTCTTCTAGTTCTCTTCTTGCCTGTCTGACTACATATTGTTCTCTTTTGCCAAATCTTCAAACAGGTTATTCCCACTAACCATGAGTGTCTCCCAAGGCTCTGTTCTGGGTTGTCTTCTTTCTCTATATGGTTTAGCTTAGTGATCTTCTCAGATCCCACAGGCCCAATTATCATCTCTGTGAAGATTATTCCCAAATCTCTTTATCCAATTCTAATTTCTCTTCTGAGTTTCAGGCTCGATTCACCAACATCGGCAACTGGATGTCCCATGGACATTTCAAACTCAGTATGTCCAAAACAGAACCCACTGCCTTTTCCCAATCCCTCCCCCTCTTCTCAATTTTTCTATTACTGTGAAGGGCACCATCACACTCCCAGTTACCCAGTCTCACAACATAGGTGAAATCCTCAATTACTCACCCCACATCCAATCTGTCATTTCTATCTTTACACCATTTCTGGTCCCCTTCTCTCAACTCTCACAGCTGACACCCTCATGAAAGCCTTTATTTACCTCATCTTTGGACTATTGCAATGGCCTTGTAGTCCTAAAAATAAAAAAAAAATTTGTATCTAAACTTGAAGAACTGCTTCTGGGTCTCCACAGAAGCTGGGGGTGCTATTCTTTATGCAGGAGTAGAGTGTAGACCAGGTTCATTCTTGGGTGTGTCCACCTCTATTAAGAAGAATTAGGCTCTCTTTTTTCACATTCCCTGCTCATTCATTCTTCCACTTTAGTGTCCTCAGGGACAATTTTACTTATAGCTCATGGCTTTGGGTGTCCCTAAAAAGCAGGGAATAAAAGCTGTACACAATGAATAATATAAATCAGGTGCAGGACAGGCAATTTATTCATGCATGCATATAAAAAGCTGAACGTAAAAAGACTCAAAAAGCATGCATTAACAGAAAAGCATTCAGAAACTTAACTACTATTACAATTTGCTGAGAGGCTGATACTTAACCTTATTTTAACATAAAGAAGTTTGCTTGTCTCATAATTAAGCAATTTACCTTTCACCACTGTCCAAATAACTTCAGGTAAATGTTTGCTGGTAAAACAGCAAGACTTGGGACAACCCTCTTGTCTGTGGCCATCCTCTTTGGTATAGAAGCTTTCTTTACCTCCATACCACTCCTGTGGCTGCTGCAACCAACTGCTTCTCTCATTGAACCCAGTGGTACTGGATCTCTTGAACTTTATAAGACCACCTCCAAAACCTGGATGTGTCCATTTCAGGAAACTCTTTCTCAATATCAGGAAAGAAAGAGCACAAAAGAGGCAGCCCAAACTTAGGGTCTTGATTACCTAGGCAGGACATGTGCTTTAGATACCACATACTTGCATTATTTCTTAGTATTAGGATAGCATTATATTTAAAGGTTCATATATTTTGGCATATAAGAATTAATTAAATGTAAATGCTTAGATATCTTTCTACTAACCTTTGCTGTTCTCAATCACTACTTAATATAAACCATACTTTTTCTTCAGTCTTAGGTAAAAAATAGATTTAATTCACTCTGATCATTTCCTTAGACTAAGAAAGTCAAATGAGATGTATAAACTGTTTTTGTTGTTGTTTAATCATTTTCAGTCATGTCCAACTCTTTGTGACCCCATTTGGGATTTTCTTGGCAGAGATACTGGAGTGACTTGCCATTTTCTTCTCCAGCTCCTTTTACAGATGAGGAAACTGATCAAATAAGGGTAAGTGACTTGCCTGGGTCACACAGCTAGTGTCTGTGGGCAGATTTGAACTAGGGAAGATGAGTCTTCCTGACACCAGGCTTGGTGCTCTTTTCACTGTGCAAACATAATTTCAGGGAATCATGGAAGCTTTGCATTAAAAGCCCTTGCATATATTTTCTGTTTAACCTTTTTTTCCCTAGGAAGGATGGGATTTAATGTCCTTCTTTCAAAATAGAAATATTTCACTGGTTTTCTTATCACCATAACAAATAACATTTATGTACTATTTACAAAATTTTAAAGCCCTTTATATACATTATTTCACTGAAGCATCCTGAAAACCTTATGAGATTGGTACTACCTGGGTTATTTCCCTATTTTACAGATGAAGAAATTGATGCTACAAGACCTAAAAGGACTTGCCATGTAGTCACACAGCTCATGTCAAAGGCTGGCTTTTAACTCACATCTTCTTGGTTCTGAGTTCAGTGCTCCTGTCCACCATCTTCTGCTAATTTTCTGAGCGAGTTCTCAGAACGTTCTCTTCTGATTGCTTTGTGCCATACATCACATTGTACTCAAAGCAGAGAGAGAGAAAATCAGTGTGGAAGACACAGGTCTATATAAAAATTCCGGGTAGATTTTTCTCCAATCATTAGGGAATCCCATTGTTATTTTACTAATTTGCTTTGAACTGTCTTCTTGCTATTTTACCCACATTTGCATTTGATCAGTCACCTTTTTAACCAAAGGCTGCCTTCAGTTTTGTAGCACTGTTTGTGCTATAGAAAGCTAACTCTTAAACAGACCAAATTTTTCCTCATAGCAAGCCTCTTAAGACACATTTAATATGATACAGCTTTTAAATAGAGATAGAAAAACAATTTCCTCAGAGATAACCTCTAAATTCATTAATCATGCCTTGTGCATAACATGTGGCATTAGTGTTTTCTGTATGGATGCAGCTAGATAGCACAGTTAGGTAGAGCACTGGGCCTGGAGTCAGGAAGACTCATCTTCCAGAGTTCAAATATGCCCTCAGACACTAGCTGTGTGACCCCAGGCAAATCACTTATCCTTGTCTGCTCAGTTTCTTTGTCTGTAAAATGGGAATAAACCTTGAAGGGTTGTTGTGGGGATCAAGTGAAATATTTGTAAAGTGCTTAGCACAGTGCCAGGCACATAGTAGGGACTATATAAATGCTCATTCCTTTATCGCATAGTTGTGACATAAGTAGGGGAAATGACTTGTTTAGAGTAAGATATGGTTATTAAGGCTCTTATTCTGACTTGCCAAATTCCCTGATTCAGGGTGGTTGGTGCAATGGAAAGAATGCTGGATTTGGAGTCAGAGGTCATTTGAGTCATGTCTGGCTTTTTGTGACCCCATTTGGGATTTTCTTGGTAAAAACACTGAAACGATTTGCTATTTACTTCTCCAGCTCATTTTACAGCTGAGGAACTAAGGCAAACATGGTCTTGCCCAGAGTTGCACAGCTATCAAGTATCTGAGGCTGGATTTCAACTCAGGTCTTCATGACTCCAGGCCCAGCTCTCCATCCACTGTGTCACTTAGGTGCCCTTTAGCTGTTTAACCATTTTATAATGAACATATTTGATAGTGAGATGACTATAATAGGTAGAGGTCTACTCCCCATCACACAGGGAGTGCAAGATTGTAATCTTGGTCCTCAGGTAGTCTATGCACACAAACATTAGCTGTATTATCCACAAAGAAGAAAAAAAATAAAAACAAAACATATTTTTTGAACCCTTGGACATCTTTAACCATCTAGGTTAGTTGTCTGATTCTTCTGTTGCAGGGCTATTCCATTATATTTCAGTTTTGTGGAGAAATGGTTGTGTCTCTGGATTCAATACTCCTGGTAACTTCTGATGTAATTTTGAAGTTAGCCTTTGAAACAGGGAGAATCTAACAAAAATAAGACAAAATGAGGTTTAAAAAATTAACTGCTGAATGAATGGTAATAATGCAAATAAACACCTGCTATGTGCAAAGTATTTAGGGCTAGAGTAGGACTGCCACTCTAACCCTAAATGCTAGGCACTAGAAAGACAGTAAAAAATGAGGCAGTTCCTGCTCCAAAGAACCTTATATGATACTTGGGAATATAATAGATGTGCTAAGGAAATGTAAGATAGTTTGGGGGAGGGAATACATACTTACAAACTTAATAATGTAGCACCCTCTTCTGTCCCTAACTCAGCACTGGGAAGTTTTTAAGTTGAGTCCTCAGGGGAGTGATGTCCTAGAGTCCTGGAGTGGACTGTAGGAGTCCACACTCTTAAAACTATAGTTAATGAGACCACCTTGGCATGTTTACCTTTAATAGTCAACCAGTAGGAACTTAAAGCAAAGACATTTACTAAGATAGCATAGTAAGAACAGTAGCTATAGATATTCCCTCCGTAAGACTGGGTTATACTTTCCCATAAACATGCATAGTGTTACAGGTACTAAGGTTTACATCTAGCAAACATAACTCACACCTCTGGTACCACAGAGAATATAATTTCTCTTTTCATAGTGTCCTCACATTGCTTCTCCCTGCTCAGCTAAACTCCCTGGGTCTGCTTCTTTCCACAGCTTCACTTTTGACTACTGGGGTTAATTTCTTTGTCTCTGTCCTAACCCCCCCCCCCCCCATTTTCTTTTTATTATAAACTTTATAAATCTCAAGAAACATGAACATGTCAATATGTAAAGAACAATGAAAAGGACTGTATATGAAACAGTGGACTTCTATTATGTATAGTTTGTCTTTTCCCCACCATGTATACCTTATGTTTTTATTTTGTGTAATTCAAATTTAACATGGTAATTTCAAAACTGCCCTGCTTGTCTGTCACTTTCTGACTTTCTGACTTCCTTCTGCTCTCCTCTGTTGAATTGCTTTAATGATTCATTGATATTCTTTTCTTTCTTCCTTTTTCTTTTGTTTCACTAGCCACTAAGTCTACTCCCTGGTAATTATCCCCACCAAAAAGAAATAAAAGCCCTCCCTTATATCAAATATGTATAATAATGAAAAACAGATCCATACATTATATATGTCTGAGAATGTATATATGCCCTATTATTCATCTCAAGTATAGCATGATTTAGCATCACTCTTCTGGACTTGGAAATCCTCTTTCTGTTTCTAACATAGACACTGCAGCTGGGAGTTATTGGGGCTAGACACCTGCAACACTCCCTGCTCTGAACCCAGTCATTTTAATTTATACCAGGTCATTGCTAGAGGGAAGCCTCTAATTAGATTCCCCTTTCTCATATTCATTAGCTTAATGAAACATTAAGTGGTATTTTGGGGACAATGTTACTTTTTTGACTCATCAAGAGTCTTTCCCCAACCAAGGGAAGCAAGATGAGATACTAAATGTACAATATAAATTGGTTATAGGACAAGTCATTTTTCCCTACAAGAAAAGTAATGGTAACCATTTTTTAAAAAATCGTCCTAATCATCAGCAGAATGACTTAAAACAGTCAGTAGCATATCTATGAGTACAATTGCCTGGGAGGCTTATATTCAAGACTTGTTGGGACATATTACAGTTTA
This sequence comes from Vombatus ursinus, assembly GCF_900497805.2. Lineage (NCBI taxonomy): Eukaryota > Metazoa > Chordata > Mammalia > Diprotodontia > Vombatidae > Vombatus > Vombatus ursinus. Next base: position 4,644,690 of record NW_020948774.1, read on the forward strand.
CAGGACTCTTAATTAGTAATTTTCACATTTCACCTCTTCCTTCCACTTTCTGAATGCTTGGCTGGTGAAAGCTCGTTGGCAAATTGGCCAAAATGGGCCATTCCCACTTAACATTGATTCTAGTTTTTAAATTGTTTGCATCTGTTTTTCTTTATAGTTGTATTTTGTAATTTGTATGAATCATTCTCCTGGTTCTGCCCACTTCAATCTGTACTGGTTAATTCAAGTCTTCCCAAATTTCTATGAATCCATCTCTTTATTTACATACATATATCATTCCCCAATTGATAGGCACCTATTTTATTATTTCTAGTTCTTCACTACAGCAAAAAGTACTGCTAATACTATTTTTCTTTTTATGAGTCCTTTCCTTCTTTATTTAGTCTTTGGGGGATAAGAATAGTGGTATTTCAGGGACAAAGGGTTAAGGTTAGGGTTTAGTGACTTTTGAGGGATAGTTCCAAATTGCTTTCCAAAATGATTAAACCACTTTACACTGCATTAGTTCTGTCTTCCCACAACACATCCAACAACTGCCATTTTCATATTTTGTCATTTTTGTCAATTTGACGGGTATGCCATATAGCTTCTAAGCTGTTTTAATGTTCATTTCTCTTATTATTAATACTTTGGATTATTAAAATACCATTGATAACTTACCTTTTTTTTCTTTTGAGAGCTGTTTAGTCATATCCTTTACTTTTTATATATTGGCCTTAGACACTTATCAGCTATGTGAACCTGGGCAAATCACTTAACCTCTGTCTGCCTCAGTTTCCTCAACTGTAAAATGAGGCTAGTAATAGCACTTACCTCTCGAATTTGTTGTTGGGATCAAATGAGAAAATAATTATGAAAGTACTTAGCACAATGCCTAGTACATAGTAGGCACTTAATAAATACTTGATTCTTTTCTTCCTATTGGGGAAGGGCTCTTGTTCTTATGTATTTGAATTTAGTTCCCTATCTATCTTGGCTTTCAGATGTTTATCAGAGAAATTTGTCACGTAGATTTCCCCCCTCTAGTTAACTTACTTCCCTTTGATGCTAACTACATGTATTTTATTTGTGCAGAAACTTTCAATTTCATGTAATTAAAATCATCCATTTTATCTTCAGTAATATTCTAATATCCCTTCTTTTGTCACACACTCTTCCTTTATATACCAGCCAGATGGGGTGTTCTTGGTCATTGTGCTTCAGTCTTCAAGCCCCCTGGGATATCTCCTGTTGGGCTGCCACAATTTTTATAAATCCACTCCCCTCCCTGACAGAATTCCTAGTCAGAGATTTGTAGTCTCTTCCCCTATCCCCTCAGAATGCTATGCTATAATGCTATTTACCGGCATTCAAGTGAATTGATATTTTGGAGGTAAGTTTTTATATTGGCTAACAACATAATTTATTATACATCCACTATTATAACTAATATGTCTTCACCAGTGGAAGTAAAATATTAGTGTAATTATAGGCCAGTTAATTCATTTTTGTCCTGGTTTCCCCTATACTGTATTTAAAATAAGAATACAAAGATTTACAAACTTTAAGGGTAATAGCTGAAACTATATAAGGGAAGTGATTTAGAGAGTATTAGAGAAAATCAAAGATAAATGTATATGTATATATATGCACATTATATATAAACATATGTAAATGTTTTTATATATATGTACCATATATGTATATGGTATATAGTGATTTAGAGAGTATTAGAGAAAATCAAAGATAAATGTATATGTATATATATGCATATTATATATAAACATATGTATATGGTATATAGGCATCTTCTTTCTTTCCGCTACCCCAAAGCTCCTTCAAAGAAGGGACTATTTCTTTTTCATCTTTTTTTTTTTTTTGGTATCTCCAGCACTTAGCGCACAGTGCCTTACACATAGTAGACATTTAATAAATGTTTCTTGAATTTAATTCACTTGGGATTCTTTATATCTTACGCAATATGAATTACTGACTGGGGGGAAAGTGACTCATTGTAAGTATTACCTTGTGTTGGTAAATGCCTTTTGTGTCTTACATACAGGTATGTTGACAATACTGTAACTTTTATTTTTCCTTATTTACCTGTATTTTAATATGTAATATTAATGTTTCATTGGTAAGAGGACCTTCTTTTTCAAATAAAAGGACTGTCACAGTGGAAGAGACATGCAAAATAAAGCCTAGGTTATTGATAATATCAGGTATTTACATGTAAAAATATATTATTCGGTTCTTTTATTTTTCTTTAACTTTAGTTTTCAGAAGTCACCAAGGAGGCTTAGTCAATGATAATTAGGCTCCTCTCCCAAACAACAATTTAGCTTGTTCTTTTCCTGAGAAGAAAACTTGACTGGACATGGAAAATTTCAGTTTCAAAGGATAATTCTTCAGAAAGTAAATGAGCATTTGAAAATGAGGGCTATAAAGGAAGTCTTTAGGTAATGATCATAACTGTAATGTTTGGTACTTTGAATGCATTAATATATACTAAAATGGTGTAAAATATTAAGTCCACTGGAGGGGGAAAAACAACCAGAATTGATTTTTTTCCAGTGCTGGCTCTTTGTACCAGTGGACCTCAGGGGTCTTCTTGGCTTCAGGAGTGCAGCTGTCATCTCTTATGAGAAGACATTATCACTCTAATTGAGAGTCCTGCCCCTGACAGCAGGGATTCTTTCATAAACACAAAATATAGACTTGATATTAGATTATTATTCCCTCCCTCATCCTTCCAGTTGGTTCCTTCCAATATGATGTTGATGACTAGTAAGTGATAGGAATGAAGAGTTTTTCTGGTTTTTGACCCACTTCATTGAGTCACAATGGTTTGGAGACTGGGTTCAAAAGGGAAGGCATGTCTATCAGCTGGCAGCCACTCTTGGAAGAACACTGCAGCTTCTGGATGCCTTCTTTTTTCCCAGCTCTGCATTGATAAATCTTATTGGTGCTGCATTTCTCTCAGTTGACCTGGGGTTAGAAGCAGCTGGAAATCTATTTGCCTGGGGCTTCCTTGCTTCCCCTTCCAAGTTTTTCCCCTCCCCCTCATTACTCCAGCCTGGATGCAGGTGATGAGGCTGGCAAGCGGAGGTCAAGCAGTGTTTAGCTCTAGAAGCACAGGAGGGAAGATTTACAGTTCCTCCCTGCTCCACTTGATGGACAATTAAAGTGCTGCACGGTTGGAAGAGAGCGATGTCGTTAAGAGTCAGAATAGTCAGAATAAATCAGTCACCTTCACTTAAAGGTCTGAGCTGGACTGCTTTCAGGGGACTTTAAAGGCACAGAATACCATTTAGTTTATATTTTGAGACATAAGAATTTATTATAAAAATTTTGATGGCCAGGAGCACAAGAGTAGAAAGGTCTCAGCAAATAGGAGATTGGGTCATATGGCAAGAAGATTCAGTAGTTCATGGCAGCATTTGAGTGAGATGCTGGTCATAGTATTGTAGAATTAATGCTAGATAGCATCTAGTCCAACATCCTCATTTGACAGATGAGGAAACTGAAGCCTGGTATAGAGAAGTTACTTAACAAAAATCATACAGATAATAAGTAACAGTCAGAATTTTAACACAGTTACCCTGATTTTGTATCCTGTTTCTTTAGGATGCTTCAGCATTCTGTGCCATAAGCCTAAAGATTTGCAGGTCATTGTTGAAGGCACCAACATCTCTCTGTCTCTCTCTCTCTCTCTCTGTCTCTCTCTCTCTCTCTCTCTCTCTCTCTCTCTGTGTTTGAATTTGCACATGTGCTCGAAAGTGAATAGGCTTCGGCATCTCAAGTCGTTTGTAAAGATGATGAGATCTGATTAATCATGCTTAAAAAGTCTCTGCTTACCACCACTTTCCAAAGTTACCAGAAGAGTGAAGCTTAAGTATTTCCAGGTCCTTGTAATTTGTATGTACAGGAGGGGGATTAGGGAATTTCTGACAAATTGAGTCTCCCTTATCCATCTTTATAAACCGGATCCTACCAATAAATTCATCAGGCAATTGGGGGTAAGGGGGAGGACCCAGTTGATTAGAGGTCTTTGGATTTCCCCTCTATCTACCACATATATATTTCTTTATGTAGCAGAGGTAATGCAGCTGAACCTTCGATTTGGTGGATATCATGCTTGGGCCACTTGTAGTACCCTTGATAAAAGGCACCAGAAGATCCTGGTTGGTGTCTTGGTTTCTGTAATTGGGACCAGAGTGGAAAGGTAGGGGACTGTTTTAAGAAGAAGTTTGACCACTGCTTCTGACTGAGTCCCCAAGACCTTGGCCAGTGCGAGGATCCATTTACAAATGGTTCCTCATCTGGATTCTTCTGGACCTTGGTTTAGTACCAGGGAAGCCTGACCCTAAAGAGATAGAATCAGTCTTTTCTCTGGTTCATTCTTTCCCCTACCTGGAGTTATTCCAGTAAACCTCCTTCTTTAAAGTTTATGTGTGGCTTACATCTAGGTCTCCTCAGATAAATGAATGAAAAAGTATATATTAAGTACTTAGTATGTGCTGAGCACTGCTCAAAACCCTGGAAAGGATTAGTTTCTTTTAGAAAAGTTAAAAAGTACTATCAAGGTATAAGTAGGACAGCTATTTGTTTCTTCTTCTGCAAAAGACTCAGAAGCATGCGTTGATAAATACTTTAAACATGAAATTGTAACCCATAACTAAGGTCTCATTGAAGTACATAAACAGATACAGATGACATGTGAGCCAATCAAAGGATTCATAAAAATCCGTTGTCTCAATTATTTTCTCTCAAGAGGTAAGGTCTGGTAGACTTGCAAGACAATGCAAGAAGCAAGCATTTCTTTTCACCTTGGATCAGTACTTTCAAAGCATTTCACTCGAAATCTATATCTTGTGGTAAGCCAAATATTCATGCATCAGCTCTCTGGTGGTAGTAATCTTTTACCCAAAAAGAGTACAGGTACAGGGAGCATTTTGCACTGAACAACCAGCTTTCAGATCTTTCACTGACTGTGGACCATTTAAATTCATGAGGTAGCATCCAAGCTTATGAACATCTTTCTCAGGATTATTATTTGACCAATGTGCTCAGGGAAAGAAACACAAAGGAAAAGGGTAGCTAGGGAGTTGAGATCTAGTCTCAGGTTCACTCTAGACAAACACATGCTCTTACTGCCTATGGTGGTCACCATAGCTGCTACTGGAGAAAGGAAAGGAGAGAGAATACCTTTCAACCCTACCATACCTCTGACATAAGTCAAAGGGAGAGCATATATTCTGAAGAAATGAACATAAGCAAAGGGTAGAAGATTCTCCTTTAAAGCCTAGTGAATGAGAGATAATTGCATGAGGCAACCTTCTCCTTACTCAATGACCAAATCTCAATCTCTCTCTCTTCTCTCTTCCCTCTTCTCTCTCTCTCTTTCTCTCTCTCTCTTCTCTTTCTCTCTTTTCTCTCTCTCTTCTCTCTTCCCTCTTCTCTCTCTCTGTCTCTCTCTGTCTCTCTTCTCTCTCTCCTCTCTTTCTTCTCTTCTCTCCTCTCTTCTCGCTCTCTTTTCTCTTTCCCTCTTCTCTCTCTCTCTTTCTCTCATACACACACATACACACACACACACACACAAACCAGGAGCCTCTCTCCACTTACTTATTAGCAAGCAGCCAGACACATGTCACTGGAAATGATTCCAGCATGAAGCCCACCAGAAGGGGCCAGGGAGAAGGCACATCTTCATCACTCTTGGTACATTTATAATTTGTCTTTCGCATTATTTCAGTACTTTGATAGCTACTTGGAAGTTTTCTCTAGGAAAGTTTCTTTGTAGTATAACACCTATTTCAAAAACCTCTTCTACAGAGGCTATAGAAAGTGTTAACTGTCTCATTAAGGGCAGAAATGCTAAGAGTTACAGTTGTAACTGTCACTCTGAGATGCTTCTCCCTATGGAGTCAAGGAGATGGTGTTTTAAAAATATCTTTTGATCTATGAGGTAAACTATGGGGAAGACAATGAGCAAAAGGGTGAGAAGAACTTTCTTTCTTGTTATATCTGTCAACTTTTATTTTTATGAAGAAACAGTATAATGAGAATTTTATGAAGAGTGAGGATGAAGAAACTATTTAGAGTGATGATTTGAGAGAAGATACTGTTCCTGGCTAGAAAGAAACTAGAGAACAAGGAAAGAGGCTAGAGAGGACTTATTTATTGCTGGAATTGATTATTTATCTTTATTTTTTCCATTTTTTATTTTAAACATAATGAACCCAAATAAAATGAACATTTCCTTATATGTTTTGGAACAGAAGAAGAGAAATGAAACTCAATCTCTAATGAAGAGCTTGCATTTTAAAAGTATATACAAAATTCTACATGTAATTTTCAAAGCTGTCTTGCTGGTCCATGATTCCTTCTGTTCGGCCTTCTGTTCTCTTTTCATTTTTTTAAGGGGAGGGCTACCATATCTGTAATCCCCCTTTTCCTCTCATGTCTTCTGCACCAACTAAAAAAAAATCTTTCTAATAAATATGCATAGTCCAGTAAAGTATATTCCCATGTCAACCATGGAAAAAAAAAATCATCTTGCCTCTATTACTTCTATATATGGATGTAGATTACATGCTTTTCATCATTAGTCCTTTGGAATCATGGTTGATCATTGCATTGATTTGAATTCTTAAATATTTTAAAGTTGTCTGTCTTTACAATTGTTATTGTTGTTGTTATTGTGTAAGTTTTTCTCCAGGTCTATTGACTTCACTCTGTATAAATTCATACAAGTCTTCCTAGATTTCTCTGAAACTATTCTTTTGGTCATTTTTAATGGCACAATAGCTTTCTGTTACATCCACATACCATATTTTGTTCAGCCATTCCCCAATTTTTGGGCATTCTCTTAGATTCCAGTTCTTTGCCACTGCAAACAGCTGCTATAAATATTTTTTTCTATATATGGGTCCTTTTCTTCTTTCTTTGATTTTTTTGAGGGTATACATAAGCTTAGTAATTAATCTTCATCTTTCAAAGATCATGAAAATAATTTTTGGGAAGAGATTTTTTTCTCCTTCCTTTCTTCCTTCTTTTCTTCCTTCCTTCTTTCCTTCTTCCCTTCCTTCTTTCCTTCATTCCTCCCTCCATCTCTTCTTTCCTTTTTAAGCATTTATAATCTCTGCCTCGTATTGCCCCTCCCCCCAACTGAACAAATCATAAAAGAGGAAAATAGCACTTTCCTTACAAACATGTACAATTTAGCAAAATAAGTTCCCATCGTATCCATGTCTGAAAATGTATTTGAAGAGAAGTTTTGCTTGGTATCTTGAGTGAAGTGAATGGTGGAACTGTGTTCTCAGAAATGAAGAAAAGTCATCTGCCATTATAGTGAATATATGAGGTGACTCTGATATTTATCACAGCTAAAAATATTATAGATAATTTTATTGTCTTTGTTTTATTATTGATTGCATTGTTAATAAATTATATATTTGGTAACTTAAATACTTATTATACTGAAATAACTAAAGAATTTATTGTATATAGAGAGGAAGAAATACTATTGGGGGAAAAAAGGTTTCCTTAATTCATTGAATAAATAATATGAACTGGACTGGGGGCTCAGGTTAGTTTATTGAGACATATATTCGAATTTTATTAAATAATGAGGAAATATACAAGCATACTCCTGGATTTTCTCTACAATAAAAAGTTGAGACAGAGGAGATCCTCTTTGGCCCTCCTGCTGGCTAATTGATTATAGAATTCATTGTCGGAGACTTGTAATTCCTGGAAACTTTCTTTATTTGATGTGTTTCTCCACCTCCCCCTTCCCTTCCCACTTAGGGTTTTGAATTCCTTGATGGCTATGAAGAAGCTCAATATGTGGTGGTGGGACTGACATTAGATGTAATTCAGCCAGTCATCATGCCAGGCCTCGCATTAGCTTAGGTACTACAATTACAGGAAATCAAAAGGCTGAAAGGGCTGTTTAGGGTTTTCTTACCCTTTAAAAAACTATATTACTTTTCTTTACAGCAATGTAACACAATCCCTTTGACCCTGCGGTTGGGAAAGGGACTCTGAGGCAGCTGTCAATGTGGCTTGGCTCTCTGGCTTTGGTAGATAATAATATATGTAATAATTCAAAATATAGAAAACCAATTTGGTGGGAAGGGATTGAACCATTGTTTTGCATTGAGGTACTTTGCAGACAATAAAGGTAATCTGCATTACAGAACACTGCCTGCTGCAGTGAGTTAAAGCAGCATTATAGTGGAAAGAACAGAATGAATGGCTGAGTGTGAGACTGTGTGTGGGTGCACATTACATCAACAACATATTAAGGAACTCTCTTAGCAGTGAAGGTATGCTCCTTTTACAGAGGGATTGCTGGGTGTTCAAGAAACTCACCCCCTCTTCTCTACTGAAGCTGATAGAGCTTACTTTATATTTATTGATCAGCAAGTAGGAATCTAAAAGTATTGTTGTGATATCTTTTTAGGGTCTGTGAATGCATTTTTAAAAAATTTAAATTTAGATGAAAAAATATGTGTTCTTAAAGGTAGGTTGCAAATCTGGCATAAATGACATCTTAACCCCAGGCCCTGGTAGTTATATGAGTGAGAACTCTTAGCTTCACATGAAATTTCTGGGGCTGCTGATGTGCTAGTATTGTGAATTCTTAACAACATTTTGTCTTCCTCTACCTTCATGCTTTCTCTCTCAAGGATCTCCCTCCTCCCAATATTGGAAGAAGAAGTGTTGTTACCAAGAGGGCTTGGTAAACACTGAATTCTTCAAGTCTCTCAGTTACCTGTATAGGAGGATGGTGTAAGTTCTTTGGTTTTCCATTTTACAGATGGCTAGAAGAGTGCAGGCCACAGGGATTGCTCTATTTGAGAGTGATTTGCTCAAGTTCACATAGCGAACCAGTAAAAGAATCTAAGGATTCTGCTTTACAAACCATAAGACATATATCCTCCCACTTCAAAGGTAATTAGAAGTTAGGAGACAGCTACAGTATTGGACTTTGTTCCAGCACAGCCTATAATGTTATTTAAGGATATTATCTTTAAAAAATTTAAAAATTCCCCCCACACACCACTAAAGCACATAAATCCCCAACAGCAATCCAACAACCCACAAACTTTTTTTTTAACTTCTAGAAGTTGTCATGGTTACTCACAGGCATGGTTTCTAAGGCTCTGTTCCCATAAGTGTAAGTGTTAGCAGGATGAGTGAAAACCTGCACTTTTAGAGCATCTGTGGCATGTATGCTCACCTGTTTGTGCTCTTGTGTGGGATAAAAGAGCTGTGATGATTACTTTTTCTAGACCTTGGAAAGCGATATTCTAAGGTAGTACTTTTGAGATACTGGAGATGGCTGAATTTCTCTCCCACGCTAAAATAATTATAGCCAGGAGAACAGATAATCCAGTATTCTAAGTTAAGGTCCCTAACAACGAGGACTGTATGTGTGCATATATGCTAGGGGAAAAAAGGGACTGCATTGTCTTTTCCTAGCAGAGCTATCTGACTGCCTTGTCATATATGTAAATTTAATGACAATGGGATGCAACTGACTCATCTAACACTTGACTAATAGACTGACTTTTACCCTGAGCTCAGTTAGCAACAAATCTGTTAGCTAATCTGCAGCAGGTATGCGCCTCTGGTACTGCTGGATGTGCTGATCTCATTCAACCTAACAATATATTCAACAGACTATGAATTTCTATAAGGAAATTTTAGCCAGGTGAGGTAGAGAAGGAGAAAGATATAGAAAGGAGAATACTAAAGGACAGGCACATTATTTTACTCCTCATTTGCCTCAGTCTATGTTCTTCTAGGGACATTGGGTCTGGAATCAGCAAGACTCATCTTCCTGAGTTCAAATCTGGCTTCAGACACTTACTAGCTGTGTGACTCTGGGCAGGTCACTTAACCCTTTTTGCCTCAGTTTCCTCATCTGTAAAATGAGCTCAAGAAGGAAATGGCAAACCACTCTATTATATTTGCCAAGAAAACCCCAAATGGGGTCATGAAGTGTTGGACATGACTGAAATGACTGAACAACAACATGTTCTTGTAGAGACTGGGCAGCTTAAGCAGAGAAGTAGTTTTCATTTTGTAGTCCATTGGAATTCTGTGATGGGATGTCACTAAAACTCTTCATATAGTGTCAAAGTAACTGATTGGTAAGTTAAAAATTTAGTCAATCGTGGGATCATAGATTTAGTTCTGAAAGGTTCCTTAGAGACCATCTATTGTAAAACCTTTAATTTCTACAGATGAGGAAATTATGGCTAACTTACCCTAGGTCCTCAGGTGTGACCCTTTGACTGAATCAAAACTTCACAGAACAAATCCCCTTAATAAAAAGATTTGTTCTGTAAAACTTGGACTCAATCAAAAGGCTGCACCCAAGGATCTAGAAGGCCACATATAGCCTCGAGGCTGCAGGTTCCCCACCTCCGGTTTGGAGAATTTAAGGGACTTGTTTAGAGTCACATAGGTAGTAAGTATCCTGGTTCTAGCTCTATCCACTACACCAGACTGCCTCCAAATCAACTGGCTAATTCATAGTTCATAAGATTTAGGGTTGAAAGGGAACTAAGAACTCCTCTATTTCAACTTCTACATGTTCCCACTGAGGAAGAAACTGAGGCCCAAGAGGTGAAGGGATTTTTTTTTTCCAAGGTCAGGTAGTAAGTAGTTGTTTTGACTGCAGAACGGTAAACTATTGATTAGACTGAGGATATTCCATCTATTTCCTGTCATACAAACTGACTAATTTTCTAATTATTTTGTCATTATTTTGATAAAATGCCATTAAATCATATTTGGGGAAAAAATGTTTTTGCTTTGTTTATTCTATGATATCAGAGGACTACAGTTTTCTGATAAATTGATAGATATAGATAGACACTGATTTTATATGTATATATATACATACACACATATATATGTATATAGGAATAGGGACTGACTGAGAGGGTAGCTCTTTGTCTTCTAAACCACATTACCTCTTTTTCTGTGTACATGTGATTATTTAATAAAGATATTGGATAAAAGCAGTGAAACTAGGCAGTAACAACTTGGTGTCAGCTTTACTGTCATGAAAGCTATGGATATTAAGTATCCTTCCTTGACTGCAGGAACCTTAATCAATCCTCTTATTTTCCCTTCTTTATTTTTTTAAAAATTTTTTATTAATTTATTTTGATTTATCAATAATCACTTCCATATGCTTTTGAGTTTAAAATTTTTCTCCCCCTTCCTCCCCACCACCCTCCCCAAGACGGCACACAATCTGATATAGGCTTTACATTTACATTCATATTAAACATATTTTCACATTAGTGATGTTGTAAGTAGAAATTAAAACCAATAGGAGGAACTATCAGAAAGAGGAAACAAAACTCAACAGAAGAGAAAAAAAATAACAATTCGGCTTCTATAGTTCTTTCTTTGGATGTGGATAGCATTTTCCATCACAAAGCCTCTGGAGATGTCTTAGATCCTTGTATTGCCAGGAAGGGTTAAGTTTATCAATATTGGTCATTACACAACGTGGCTATTATTGTGTACAACGTTCTCTTGGTTCTGCCCACTTCACTCAGCATCAGACCATACAAATCTTTCCAGGTTTTTCTGAAGTCAGCCTGTTCATCATTTCTTATAGCACAATAGTATTTCATCACATTCATATACCACAACTTGCTCAGCCATTCCCCAATTGATGGGCATCCTCTCAATTTCCA
>NW_020948774.1:4656410-4669951 GCF_900497805.2 Vombatus ursinus
GTATCAGCCTTTATATCTAAATCATGAACCCATTTTGACTTTATTTTGGTATATGGTGTGAGATTTTGGTCTATGCCTAGTTTCTGCCATACTCTTTTCCAATTTTCCCAGCAGTTTTTTTTCAAAGAGTAGGTTCTTATCCCAGAAGCTGGGGTCTTTGGGTTTATCAAATAATATATTACTATCGTCATTGACTACTGTGTCTTGCATATTTAACCTATTCCACTGATCCACCACTCTATTTCTTAGCCAATATCAAGTAGTTTTGATGATTGCTGCTTTATAATACAATTTAAGACCTGTAATGGCTAGGTCACCTTCCCCTGCATTTCTTTTCATTAGTTCTCTTGATATTCTGGACCTTTTGTTCCTCCAAATGAATCTTGTTATTATTTTTTCTAACTCTATAAAATCATTTTTTGGTAGTTTGATTGGTATGGCACTGAATAAGTAAATTAGCTTAGGTAGAATTGTCATTTTTATTACATTAACTCGGCCTACCCATGAGCAACTGATGTTTTTCCAATTATTTAGATCTGATTTTATTTGTGTAAAAAGTGTTTTGTAATTGTGTTCATAGAGTTCCTGGGTTTGTTTTGGGAGGTTGACTCCTAAGTATTTTATAATGTCTACAGTAAGTTTAAATGGAATTTCCCTTTCTACTCTTGCTGTTGGGCTTTGTTGGTAATATATAGAAATGCCAATGATTTATGTGGGTTTATTTTATAGCCTGCAACTTTGCTAAAGTTGTTTATTATTTCAAGTAGTTTTTTACTTGATTCTCTAGGATTCTCTAAGAATAACATCATGTCATCTGCAAAGAGTGATAGCTTTGTTTCTTCTTTGCCTATTCTAATGCCTTCAATGTCTTTTTCTTCTCTTACTGCTAAAGCTAATGTTTCCGGTACGATGTTGAATAACAGTGGTGATAATGGACATCCTTGTTTCACCCCTGATCTTATTGGAAATGCTTCTAGCTTGTTGCCATTACATATTATGCTTGCTGAAGGTTTTAGATAGATGGTATTTATTATTTTAAGGAAGACTCCATTTATACCGATGCTCTCTAGTGTTTTTAATAGGAATGGGTGCTGTATTTTGTCAAAAGCTTTTTCTGCATCTATTGAGATGATCATGTGGTTTCTGTTAGTTTTGGTGTTGATATGATGGATTATGCTGATAGTTTTCCTTATGTTGAACCAGCCCTGCATTCCTGGTATAAATCCTACCTGGTCATAGTGCTAATGTTTTATTTAAAATTTTTGCATCTATATTCATTAGAGAACTTGGTCTATAATTTTCTTTCTCTGTTTTGACTCTTCCTGGTTTAGGTATCAGCACCATATTTGTATCATAAAAAGAATTTGGTAAGACTCCTTCTTCACCTATTTTCTCAAATATTCTATATAGTATTGGAATTAATTGTTCTTTAAATGTTTGATATTATTCACATGTAAATCCATCTGGCCCTGGAGATTTTTTCCTAGGGAGTTCATCAATGACTTGTTCAATTTCTTTTTCTGAAATGGGGTTATTTTAAGTATTTTACTTCCTCTTCTGTTAATCTGGCCAATTTATATTTTTGTAAATATATATCCATTTCACTAAGATTGTCAAATTTGTTGGCATATAGTTGGGCAAAATAGTTCCTAGTTGTTGTTTTAATTTCCTCTTCCTTGGTGGTAGTTTCACCCTTTTCATTCTTGATACTAGTAATTTGGTTTTCTTCTTTCTTTTTTTAAATAGCTTAACCAAAGGTTTGTCTATTTTATTGGTTTTTTCATAAAACCAGCTCTTAGTTTTATTTATTAGTTCAAAAGTTTTCTTAATTTCAATTTTATTAATTTTTCCTTTGGTTTTCAATTTGGTGTTTAATTGAGGATTTTTAATTTGTTCTTTTTCTAGTTTTTTTTAGTTGTATGCCCAATTCATTGATCTCCTCTTTTTCTATTTTATTTATGTAAGCGTTTAGAGTTATAAAACTTTCCCTAAGAACTGCTTTTGCTGCATCTCATAAGTTTTGGTATGTTGTCTCATTATTGTCTTTCCCTTGAGTGAAATTATTGATTGTTTCTATGATTTGTTGTTTGACCAAATCGTTTTTTAGGATTAGATTATTTAGTTTCCAATTATTTTTTAATCTATCTTTCCATGGCCCTTTATTACATATAATTTTTATTGCATCATGATTTGAAAAGGATGCATTTATTATTTCTGCCTTTCTGCATTGGATTGTGAGGTTTTTATGCCCTGGTATATGGTCAATTTTCGTGTATGTGCCATGTACCGCTGAGAAAAAAGTATATATTCCCTTCTATCCCCATTCAGTTTTCTCCACAGGTCTATCATACCTAACTTTTCTAATGTTCTATTCACCTCCTTAACTTCTTTCTTGTTTATTTTGTGGTTAGATTTATCTAGTTCAGAGAGGCGGAGGTTGAGGTCCCCCACTAGTATAGTTTTGTTGTCTATTTCTTCCTGTAACTCCCTGAACTTCTTCTCTAAGAATTTGGATGCTATACCATTTGGTGCATATATGGTTAGTAATGATATTACTTCATTGTCTATGGTGCCTTTTAGCAGGTTGTAGTTTCCTTCCTTATCTCTTTTGATAAGATCTATTTTTGCTTTTGCTTTGCTGAGATCAGGATTGTTACCCCTGCTTTTTTTACTTCAGCTGAAGCATAACATATTTTGCTCCAGCCTTTTACCTTTACCCTGTATGTGTCACTCTTTTTTAATTGTGTTTCCTGTAAACAACATATTGTAGGATTATGGTTTTTAATCCAATCTGCTCTACCCTTCTGTTTTATGGGGGAGTTGTAACTTTAATCTAACTTTCATGTACATCCCCCTTTCTACCACATCAGTGAAACTATTTTATTAGGTAGACTTTGCTAGACTAATGAAATCACTTAAGAAGTATTTATCAAACTCTCATTATTCGTCACTAACTGTACTGAGTGCTGGGAATACAGATACAAGTAAAAAGGAAGACAGTTTCTGCCCTCAATGAGATTACATTCTAATGATGGAAAACAACACAAAAAAGGGAGCAAAAAATCAGGAGAGTATTGGTGGGAGGGGAAGTATTCACATGGGGCCATAGTGGTAAGGTCTGAAGAGTCAGAAGCAGAAATGGGAGAGGAATGAAGAATGATTGCTTTGGGTCCCTTCTTCAAAGTGGAGGTTCTGAGATGGACTTGGCAATTGGAGAAAGATGCTATAGAGGTGGAGGGATATTCCAGGTTGTGAAGGCTTAGATAAGGAGAACAATAGAGAGAAGTAGTCCTCCTCTGGGGCTCTGCTTTCTTTTCATAGGCTAAGCTTTAAATGGTTCTCCCAGGGGAACCATTTCCTTCCTGTTCCTAATCAACCTTCTGTTATACTTGGGGAAAACAGAGCTCCCCTTACACACTTATTTGTTTTTGTCTTATTGTCTATTAAACTGTAAGCTACCTGTGGGCAGGAGTTATGTCCTATCTAAACTTTGTATCTTTCACAATGCCTTTCATAGTGTTTTGCAGAGCGGTACATAACAAATGTTTAACCAGTCTTATTGGCACAACACAGAGACCTTTATTCTCCTATCTTCTTGATTGTGGTTTTAGCAACAAGAGAGAAGGAAGGGACTCTTAGTCCCTTGAGGCCCATTGTTGAGAAGGGATGCCTCTATGGGCCAAGACATCTCAAGTCAGTGACTTTGATCACCCCAAGAACTACAGCGATAGTTGGACTTCCTACAGCTTCTGGGACTCCTTTTGGACATGAAAATTAACCCAAGTAAGCGAAATTGGGCTTTTATCTTTATAACAGTGTTGGGGCAGAGGTGCCTAGTCCTTTCTTTCATTCTACTGCAGATTGACAGTAGTGGATAGAATAATGAACTTACAATCAAGAAGACCTGAGTTCAAATCCTGCTTCAGACACATTAGCTGTGAGACCCTGGGCAAGTCACTTAATATCTCTAAGTCTAAGTTTTCTCATCTGCAGAATGAAAATAGTGATAGGGGGTGTTGTGAGGATCAAATGAGGTAACATGTAAATTGCTTCTCAAACCTTAAAGTGTTTTAGAAATGCTATTGTTATTAATTTCTTCGTGATGTGAGCCTGTGTTCCTTATGGATGTTGAATACCAATGGGAAAGTTGTGTCTCTCCCTTATATTGGGAGGAGAAATGTTATTACCAAGACTCAAAAAACATAGGTTTTCTTATAACTATGCATTTAGATTGATACTGTATAGCTTTGAAGTTTGAAATACTTTTATCTTTAAGGAATTCAAACTATAGGCCACTCAAAGGACAATGGAGAGGAAATGGAAAGGGTAATATGTGACTGGAAAAGCTGTTCATCTAATCATGTTACAAAAGTGAGGGATAGCTGATGAAGAGCTGATGAATGCCATTGGTACCCATGAGTATAACAGTGCATTCCTTCCAGAGGACTCTTAGTACTCTACATGGACCCCTGTGGAACATTTACAGGAGGATACGGACAAGGGTTGCAAAGGAGGAAAAAGCATGGTGGGATGAGATCTGCCATGGGGGAGTGAGCACTCACACTGGTGAAACTATAGATTTATTTAAATTATATGTATGTATATGTACCCACATACATACACACAATTATATTTATAATATACACATATAATCTCAACTCACTATTTCCATAGCCTCCTAATTGTTCTATTTGTCCCAAGTCTCTTCTTCCTTCCAATCCAATTTTTCATTCAGCTGCTAAAGTGATTTTCCCAAAGTATAGAGATGATCATGTCTATTGTCTTCTCAATAAAACTCCAGTGCCTTTCTTTTGCCTCCAGAAGAAAATACAGACTCCTCTGATTGCCATTTAAAGACTTTTACAGTCTGGCTCCAACCTGTTTTCCCTAATATATTGTTCCCCTTGGTATACTCTGTGGTTCAGCCAAACCAGCCTTCTCCTATCCCTGAAACTTTGCACCTTGTCTGTGAAGTGTGCTCACTTTTTACCCTTGATCTTTGATAATCCCTAGCTTTCTTCAAAGGTCAGCTCAAGTGCCACCTTCCATATGGGACCTTTCCTGTTTGTTCTTCCCAGTACCTACTGTTGGGATTAGTTTTCTTAGCCTGATAACATTGAATTAAAATCCATAAATGCATTTAAGGTAACATACAATGTTGTCACTGGAAGGGACTTAGATATCATCTAGTTTTGAGACACTTAACCTTTTTTGGGGGAGCGGGTAGGTGGCACAGTGGATAGAGTTCCCAGCCTGGAGAGTTCAAATCTATGATCCCAGGCAAGTCACTTAACCCTTTTTGCCTCAGTTTTCCCCTCTGTAAAATGAGCTGGAGAAGAAAATGACAAACCACTCCAATATCTTTACAAATAAAACCCCAAATGGGGTCGTGAAAAGTTGGACATGTCTGAAATGACTGAGCAAAGCAAAAAAAAAAAAAACCAAAAGCCAAAAAAAACCAAAACAAAACCCAACAAAATCCAAACTTTTTTTCCATCATGGACTCCTTTGGCAGTCTGGTAAAGCCCATAAACTCCTCAGAATAGTATTTTCAAATGCACAAAATACAATACATGTGATTACGAAGGAAACCAAATATATCGAAACATAGTTAGCAAATATTAAGCCAAAAAAAAGTTCCCAGGTCTAGGTTAAGAATCCTTGATCTGGTAGGTAGGGCCTTTTAAAGTTACTGCATCTTTTATTCAATTCAATTCAACAAACATTTGTAAAGCATGAAAAGCAGCATAGTATCATAGGAAAAGTGCTGAATTTGACGCTTGGCTTAGTTACTTGCTACTGTATGACCTTAAACAAATCATAATATAGATTAACCTCTTTGAGTCTCAGTTTTCTCATCAATAAAATGAGGAGGTTGGACTAGATCTCTAAAATCCTCTCTAGTTCTAATCAATTATTTTAGGATCCCACTAGAGGCAAGGCTCAGGGTTGGAGATACAAAGAAAAATAACAGTAACAGTAATTGTCCCTGCCCTCAAGGATCTCATAAGGTACTAGGGAGGTATATGATAGGTGAACACAGATAAGCAAATTCAAACTACATGTAAAAGAATCCAAAGTAATTTCAAGAAGGAAGAGAATATTCTTTATAAATGTTTCTTTTCCCCTCACCCATTCTGTACCTCAGGCGTGATACCATTGATCATTGGCATCAGAGCTAAAAACAACTCTCAATTTCTGAGCTGCTTTAAATTATACATCACATTGATTTAAATTTTTATAAAAAGAAATTTGGCTACAGTCATACCGCCCTCCCAGAATAGTGCAGTCGCACTGCTCTGGCTCATATAATAGAAATGAGAACAATTAAAAAAAAAAGGTTTCTCTCAACAGACCCATCTACTCCTCTCAGGAGTATTGGGAGAGACAGTGCATGGTTTAAGGATCAAGGGAGAATCAATATATTGCCATGGCATTGTATATAAGGAAAGAGGGGCACGTTCCTTCCTTCTGTGGGTCTTAGAACTCTTATTCACTTCCTAGGGCCCCCTGAAATGAATAGATATCTAAGGCCTACCTTAAAGACAAGAGATGCTTTTTGAAGCAGTATTGAGGTGGGGTAGAGAAGAAAGAAAGAAGAAGGTGGGTTTTTTCTTCTAGTAGCTGCTATAGAAGAAGATATTTTTAGTGATGATTTTTAAAGGCCTGAGAAATACCAATGAGAGCAGGAATCTGAGAGAATTGTGCATTTGAACCTGGGAATGGGTAGAGAAAAAGTCTTGTGTTGCTCAACTGATATTTCCCTGTCCTCTCCATGTCGAACTTGGAAATTGGGTTAAACTTTAGTTGAGGTGGAATGTTCAGGAGGGATTCCCTGTTTAAAAAACAAGAAAAAACATTACAAACAGAGTGATGGAGGGAGGAGAAATACTTCTTAGTTGCCAAAATCTGCTTGGTGCTTCTCCTCTGAGTTAGTTCTCATCCTGAAGTCCTGCTGGGTCCCTTCCTATTTCCCTTTGCTGCTGCATTGGACAGTGACTATGCTCAGGCAATTAGAAAAAAATGCACTGGGCCAGTAATAACAACCATCTGTGCAGGAAGGGAGATGAACTTTGGTCCCAATGTGTCTATCAAAGTTTTATCACATTTCCCTTCTTTCCTCCTTTTATTTTTAAGCAACACATGCCATTTCCAGGAGATACTATTTTATTAATGAAGACATCTCAGGCAATTGAAAAATCTCATTTATAAAAATTGTTATTACATGAGTTTAGCAAATAAACTATCACTCTCCCTTTTCCTGGGTTACTCCCTTCTTCCTTCTTTCTCTGCCTTTCTCTGTCCTTCCCTTCTACTTAATTATACTCTCTTTCACACACATGCACTGTCCCCCTCAAATGCAACCCCCCTCCCCTTTGCTGATAAAAGATTTTCTTGCATTGTCAAGACAATGTGACCTGGTTCTATAATAAAGAGGCAGCTTGTTAGAATTAAAGCCTAACAGTGTTAAAAAAGCAATCTTTGCAAGATTGAGGCCATGGGGGAATTGTAAATTCTTAGCCAAGACCTCATTTAAGGAATGGAATAAAAACAGAACACGCATGTGCAAGCATGTATGCATTAGAAAAACCTCACAAAACAAAATAAAAAGCTTATGGATTTTTTTAAAGAACAAGTTAAAATTGGGATGGGGGTATGGGAGTTGGGGGTGAATATTTCTCTAGCTAATCAGAGGCCAAGACAAGGACTTCACATTTATTTGTACCTTATTTGACATGGGAATTTACTCGATACAGGAAATGTGGCATATAAAAATTTTTCCTTTGGTGAATATTTTTCCTCACTTCTTTTGCCTAAGAGCCTCAGGGACACACCCTTTCCCCCTACACCCCGTTCCTTCCTAGAACTACCACCCACCCACCTCTATCACCCTAAAAATCCTGACAGTAAAAGTAGCAGTGAAACTGTTTAACATGCAACCCCATGTGGCAGAATGTCAGGGAACCCAATGCTAATTATCTCATTCCTTGCAGGCCTGGGAGCTCCACAATTATAGACTGGAGGTGCTGAGTATTCTTAATCTCTCCCTCCTAAGCCTCTATGAGGCAGGAAAGTTTCCATTCCAATTGTTGCCTATGAACTACATCCTCTGATTCTGTCAGTGTGGGAAGTGGAGCTGGGAGTGCAGGGGGTGCAGGCGTTCAGTGAATCTGGCTCTGTGGAATAAATAAGCAAGGACTCTAGTTGAAGGCATTAAACTGAAGGGGGATAGAGATGGGAGAGAAGAATAAACCAACTACAAATCACTTTGAAGCATCTGGAGATACAAATGGCTGTGCTCACATTTGTCTGTCCTGTGTTCTCCTCTGTTCCAGTTCTCTTTGTGACCAAGCTTATGCGGCTTCTGTTCCATGAGGATGTGCCTGCAGAGGAGGTGGTGAGGATGGTAGTTGGAAGAAAGGATTATTGAGATTTATGCTTTTCTCTAAGCAGAAATCTGTAGCAGGCACCAGTTATGGCCTTCAAAGTTGAAATGTCATCACCAGCGTCTGAGAATTCTTCTCGTTGATCTTTGTGGTGGTCCTTATAGGAGCATTAACTACATTTGCTTTTTTAGACCCTTAGAAAGCTGGAGAACTTCACCTTCTTTCTTTGGATCTCTTTCAGTAACTATACCCCATGGGCTGGGGCCTATCTAGTGGCATAGCTTCCATATGAGATGATGGTTTTAGGTTCTTGCAATTTTCCTCTGAGCTAGGTGTAGAGGAAAGAGCCCTGGCAAGGGAATAATGAGGCCCTAGTTTCAGTCCCAGCATTGCCACTGATTAACTATGTGTCATTGTACAAGTCACTTCAGCATCTCCGAATCTTTTAGGAGGCTTGGGGTAAGCCAGAGCTATCCAGGCGCAGATAATATGATGACAAAAATGACTTACTCACTTTCGAGCAAGGGTTATAAAAGTATAAAGGGGTTCAGGAGAATATGCAGACCCTATCATCTTTCTAAGATGGTGTTTCCATATAGAGGACATTAGGAAGCTGCTTTAGGGAGAATTGTGATGATATAGGAAGGAAATGTATGTATAAACATTCTGTAACTCGTTCTAGTTGGCTTACCATGTGATTAGGGGGTGAGTTTTTCCATTGGCAGCATTTTCAGAACTGTTGGTGTCTTCAAAAGGGCCTGAGTCAGTAAGGGTGGTTGTTGGCCTCATTTGCTCTTGGGGGATCTTGGTGACTACTTTGCTCAGTGTACAATGAAGAGAGTCTCCAGGTTTGTGCATTTGAAGGGAAATCCCCTAATTTGGGAATTTTAAAAGGTGGGGAGAATGAACCACAGAAATCTAGGAGTTAGAGGCCAGACTGGATTGCTCAGCCAGAACATATTTGATACCCTGTGGAGCAAGGAGTGATATTCTTGAGTGACCTTCAGGAGTCAAGCCCAGGAGAAAAATGCATCTGGCAGTGGTGCTACATCTTTACATAAACTTGATGGGAGTAATGCTATGCAGGAACTGTCATAACTTTGATCCCAATACCTCCAGATGCCAGGTATAGGGAGGAATTAACCCCCTAAACTGGGTGAGGAAATGTTTGTTCTTGCTGCCTCTTTAAAGTAAATATCCCTTTCTGAAAGTTACTTAGTGCTAAGTGGTTAGATGGAAGATGATAATTACTGGCCCCTAAAAATGGGGGGGGGGGACACAGGTAGTGGGAGCTTGAGTCAATAGCAGAGGAAAAGGATACCTATAAACTCCTTGGGGACCTAAAAACTCTGAGGGGGCGATGTAACAAGTCTAGCCCTGAGAGAGTAGGGTCAGAGCATATACTATGTTACAAAAGAACAGGTTCATTTATCTTATAAGGATCAATGCAGAGCCAGGATATGGTATATTGATAGTTCTAGCTGAGCATCTGGCCCTTCCCGGGGTCTCCCTTGTTCCTTCACAGAGACCAGAGCTAGGGCAGGGGGTTCTAAGCCAGGATCCACAGATCCAAGGAAAGCTGGCAAGCTGCCTCCATGAGTACATTTTATGGGGTCATGGGGATACCAGGGATCATTTCATCAAAGATCATGTCACCAGTGCAAAGGCTTCCATTACGCATGAAACAAAAGAGCCCTTTTGTTCTACTTGCCTATGTGGCAGGACTCCTGGACAGCAATGTTCCCTGTTTTTCGTTAGACTTGACTTTTCAGCCTCACCACAATCCAAGGGCTTCATTCTTTTGAAATGCTGTCTATGTCGTGGGGCCAACTCCCTTCATTGTAATGTGAACAGTCCAGGTTATGGCCTGTCAGTCAATCAATATACATTTATTGAACACCTATTGTGTGTCAGGTACTGTACTTAGCCCACCACCCTAGGTGTCAGCTTCTCCATCTCTCAAATGGGGAGGTTGGATGAGATGGCCTGTAAGGCCCTTTCTGGCTCTAATTCTGTGAACTTTTCTGTCTCTGTGATACTTTGCTGAGTACTCACCCTGATGATGATATTTCCACAACTTATCTTAAATTTTGGGTAAAAAACACCAACAACAAATGGTAGTATAGGAAAGAACACTTGACTAGAAGTCAAGGGGCCTGGTTTTGTCACCATCTTTGTATCCTTGGGCAAGTCACTTAGATGCCATTTAGGACTCCATTTGGCTTAAATGAACTATAAGGTGATAGTTTTTTGTTTTTGTTTTTGTTTTTTTTGGCTAGGCAATGGGGTTGTGACTTGCCCAGGATCACACAGGTAGTAAGTGTCAAGTGTCTGAGACCAGATTTGAACTCAGGTCCTCCTGACTCCAGGGCTAGTGCTCTATCCACTGTGCCATCTAGCTGCCCCTATAAGACTATAGTTTTAAAGAATGGTTTTGTAGGTCAAGGCTAGTTAACTTCCACAGATAAAGATAAAAACAGTCCCCCAATCCCTAGTTGTTAGGCTGACAGAACCTCTTTTCAACATAGGCCACTAGGCAAGTGTATCACCTACCCTGTTCTGGATACCATACTTTTAAAACGAAACCTAAGATTGCATTAGCCTCTTTTGTTTTTTAAAGCCATGTCATACTGACAATCAACTCCTTGTCCTTTCTCCCATGAAGTACTGTTGAGTTAGGTTTCATTCATCTTGCACTTGTGTGGTTGATTATTTTTCATATCCTAAGTATAGGATTTTACATTTATTCTTATTGGATTTCATTTCCTTAGTTTTGGCCCAACCCTCCAGCTTGTTGAAATCTATTTCAGTCTTGATCTTTGTCATTCAACATATTAGCTATCTCCACCCAGTTTTGTTTCATTCCCAGATCTGATGAGCATGTCTTCTCTAACTTCATCTAAATCATTGATAAAAATGTTGAGCAGGACAAACTCCTGCCACCTCCTTCTGGGTTTATTTAATAATTATGAGATAGCCCTCATTTTATATACAGGATGTACCAAAAGTCTTAGTGAAGTTTTAGGCTTTAATAGCTTAATGAGATGCTCTGTATAGCCCTTCAGATTTTACAGAGTGCTTTTCTCACAATCACTCTGAAGGGTAGTATAAGTTATTATCCCCATTTTATAGATGAGATAAATGAGGTCTAAAGGTTATGACTTGCCCAAATTCACAGGACTGGTAAGTATCAGAATTAGGATTCAAATATAATACTCTTTCCACTAAACCATGCTGCCTCTCCAGTAATCAGAATTCTTGGAGGGGATACTTTTATTTCCCACCTTCTTTTCTCTCACTCCTCCAAACTATCTTTTATATGAATCAGATGAATCTTCCTGCATAGGAATGTCATTCATGTCATCCCTCCATAATAATAACAGCTCACTTTTCTAAGCACTTTAATATTTACAAAATACTTTCCTCACAATAATTCTATAAGGAAGGGATTGTAAGGTAGTTCCCTCATTTTGCCAGATAATTTCAGAGAAATTAAATGATTTTCTCAGGATCATACAGCCATTAAGTAGTAGGACCTAGATATGAACTGAGTTTTTTGGACTCCAAGCCCTACACTACATGGCCACTCCAGCCGAAGCTCTTTACTGGTTCTCTTACCAGGTAAAGTTCACACTGCTTTATTTAGCAATGAAGGCCCACCACCCTCTGGTGCCACCCTACCTTTCTAGTCTTACTGTATCTTGTTCTCCTCAAACACTCTATGTTCCATTCAAACTGGACAAACTTCCTACTCCCTGTAAATACCTTGAATTTTCCTGTCTTTACTCATGTTGTTCCTTATGCCTGAAATATGCTAACTCCCTGAATTCCTACCCATCCTTTACAGCCCAATTGATATATCTCTTATTTCGGGTATGGCACACCCTCTTTCTTTCCTCAAGACCTCATACTTTGTCCTTCCCTTATCATGTATTGTTTTCTTCCATAATTAATAATGTGTCATTTCTCCTAAGTAGATATTAAGCTCCCCAAGGGCAAGGACCTATACTGTCTAAAATTTGTATGTCTTAAACATGTAGCAAATACTCTGTGTGTAGTAGGCACTTTATAAATATTTGTTGAACTGAACTGGAAAAAATCCATCAATTCATGGAGGGATAGGACTGGATCTGTGATTTCATAGGAATATGACAGAACTGCCAGATAAGCAAAGTCCTTCCACCAATGCAGGTTAGCACCTCCTCTCCAGTTTATAGGATTAGAGTTGCCCAGAGGATTTAGAGGTTAAATGACTTGCTCAGGGTCACACAGAGACAGAATTTGAACCTGGATCTTCCTGGCTCAAAGTCCAGGTCTATATCAAGTATGCTGCTATAAGCCCATGTAACTATACTTTTATCCTAACTACATTTGTCCATCTTATTCAAAACGTCACCCCAAACTCTGTGTATACCTCCAAGGCTCTGTCCCTTCTTTCTGCAAAGTTCTTCAGTGATCTCATCACTGCTCATAAGTTCAAGGACCATCTCTAAGTAGATGACTCCTGGATCATTATATCTAGGCCTAGTCTCTTCTGAGCTCTATTTCCATATTACCAATTTGTATAAGACATTTTCTTTTTTTTTATTAATTTATTTTGATTTATCAACAATCACTTCCATATGCTTTTGAGTTTAAAATTTTTCTCCTCCTTCCTCCCCACCACCCTCCCCAAGATGGCATACAATCTGATATAGGCTATACATATACATTCCTATTAAACATATATTCACATTAGTGATGTTGTAAGTAAAAATTAGAACCAATAAGAGGAACCACCAGAAAGAGGAAACAAAACTCAACAGAAGAGAAAAAAAATAGCAAATAGTATGCTTCGATTTGCATTCAAATTCCATAGTTTTTTCTTTGGATGTGGATAGTGTTTTCCATCACAAGGCCTCTGGAGATGTCTTAGATGCTTGTATTGCCAGGAAGGTTTAAGTTTATTAATATTAGCCATCATGCAATGTGGCTGTTATTGTGTATAACGTTTTCTTGGTTCTGCTTA
Source organism: Vombatus ursinus (assembly GCF_900497805.2). Taxonomy (NCBI): domain Eukaryota; kingdom Metazoa; phylum Chordata; class Mammalia; order Diprotodontia; family Vombatidae; genus Vombatus; species Vombatus ursinus. The sequence goes on from NW_020948774.1 coordinate 4,669,806, forward strand.
CTTCCCTTAGCATCAGACATGTAAGTCTTTCCAGGTTTTTCTGAAGTCAGTCTGTTCATCATGTATTTCATCACATTCATATACCACAACTTGCTCAGCCATTCCCCAATTGATGGGCATCCTCTCAATTTCCAATTCTTTGCCAC
>NW_020948774.1:4669961-4829030 GCF_900497805.2 Vombatus ursinus
GTATCAGCCTTTATATCTAAATCATGAACCCATTTTGACTTTATTTTGGTATATGGTGTGAGATTTTGGTCTATGCCTAGTTTCTGCCATACTCTTTTCCAGTTTTCCCAGCAGTTTTTTTTCAAAGAGTAGGTTCTTATCCCAGAAGCTGGGGTCTTTGGGTTTATCAAATAATATATTACTATCGTCATTGACTACTGTGTCTTGCATATTTAACCTATTCCACTGATCCACCACTCTATTTCTTAGCCAATATCAAGTAGTTTTGATGATTGCTGCTTTATAATACAATTTAAGACCTGTAATGGCTAGGCCACCTTCCCCTGCATTTCTTTTCATTAGTTCTCTTGATATTCTGGACCTTTTGTTCTTCCAAATGAATCTTGTTATTATTTTTTCTAACTCTATAAAATCATTTTTTGGTAGTTTGATTGGTATGGCACTGAATAAGTAAATTAGCTTAGGTAGAATTGTCATTTTTATTACATTAACTTGGCCTACCCATGAGCAACTGTTGTTTTTCCAGTTATTTAGATCTGACATTATTTGTGTGAAAGTGTTTTATAATTGTGTTCATAGAGTTCCTGGGTTTGCTTCGGGAGTTAGACTCCTAAATATTTTATAATGTCTATAGTAAATTTAAGTGGAATTTCCCTTTCTACTCTTGCTGTTGGGCTTTGCTGGTAATATATATAGAAATGCCAATGATTTATGTGGGTTTATTTTATAGCCTGCAACTTTGCTAAAGTTGTTTATTATTTCAAGTAGTTTTTTACTTGATTCTCTAGGATTTTCTAAGTATAACATCATGTCATCTGCAAAGAGTGATAGCTTTGTTTCTTCTTTGCCTATTCTATATGCTGAAGTTAATGTTTCCAGTATGATATTGAACAACAGTGGTGATAATGGACATCCTTGTTTCACCCCCAATCTTATTGGAAATGCTTCTAGCTTGTTCCCATTACATATAATGCTTGCTGAAGGTTTTAGATAGATGCTATTTAATATTTTAAGGAAGACTCCATTTATACCTATGCTCTCTAGTGTTTTTAATAGGAATGGGTGTTGTATTTTGTCAAAAGCTTTTTCTGCATCTATTGAGATGATCATGTGGTTTCTGTTAGTTTTGGTGTTGATATGATCAATTATACTGATAGTTTTCCTAATACTGAACCAGCCCTGCATTCCTGGTATAAATTCTACCTGGTCATAGTGTATTATTCCTGTGATAAGTTGCTGTAATCTATTTGCTAACATTTTGTTTAAAATTTTTGCATCTATATATATTAGAGAAATTGGTCTATAATTTTCTTTCTCTGTTTTGACTCTTCCTGGTTTAGGTATTAGTACCATATTTGTATCATAAAAAGAATTTGGTAAGACTCCTTCTTCACCTATTTTCTCAAATATTCTATATAGTATTGGAATTAATTGTTCTTTAAATGTTTGATAGAATTTGCATGTAAATCCATCTGGCCCTGGAGATTTTTTCCTAGGGAGTTCATCAATGGCTTGTTCAATTTCTTTTTCTTAGATGGGATTATTTAAGTATTTTACTTATCCATTTCACTAAGATTGTCAAATTTGTTGGCATACAGTTGGGCAAAATAGTTCCTAATTATTGTTTTTATTCCCTCTTCCTTGATGGTAGATTCATTTTTTTCATTCTTGATACTAGTAGTCTGGTTTTCTTCTTTCTTTTTTTTAAATTAAATTAACCAAAAGTTTATCTATTTTATTGTTTTTTTTCATAAAACCAGATCTTAGTTTTATTTATTAGTTCAATAGTTTTCCTAATTTCAATTTTATTAATTTTTCCTTTGGTTTTCAGTATTTCCAATTTGGTGTTTAATTGAGGATTTTTAATTTGTTCTTTTTCTAGTTTTTTTAGTTGTATGTATAAAACATTTTCAACTGAATCTCTCACAGATATCTTATACTCAACATGTTCAAAACATAATTCATTATCTTTTCCTCAGAAGTCACTCATTTTCCTAACTTCTTTATCTCTGTCAAGGTTACCACTGTCCTTCCACTTCACCTGGTTTGCAGACTTGGAGTCATCTTGACTACTCACTTTCCCTCACCACCATATACAATCATTGGCCAAATCTTTTTGATTCTACCTTCTCAACATCTCTTGAAGCTACCCTCTTCCCTCAGCTCACAGGGCCATCACTCTAAATCAAGTTTTTATCACCTGTCACTTGGCCTACTTCAGTAGCCCCTTACTTGGTCCCATGCTTCAGATTTCAGAAACCTTCAGTAGCCCCCTAGGATAAAATATAGGTTCCTCTCTTTGGCATCTAATACCATTTATAATCCTGCTCGAAGTTATCTTTTTCAGACATATGACATCATACTCATCGTCACACACTATATAAAGAGAGAAAATAAAGCCAGTGCTCACTGTCACACATTGTGTGACAAGGATAGGGTTGTGGTTTTAGAGCTGTAAGGGACATGAGAGGTCATCTAGTCCAACCCTTTCCTTTTTATGGGTGAGGAAATTAAGTGGAGAGGTTAAATGACTTGCCCAAGGTCACACAATTAACAGAGGAAAGATTAGAATTCAGGTATTCTGACTCCAAAGGCAGTGTCATTCTAGCTCATCTCTGTATTTACATGTCTGTCCCACATTTGGAATATACATTTTCTTTGTGTCCACCTCTTAGAATCCGTAACTTCCTTCAGAGGTCAATCCAAGTACCCCTTTTAGGTACAGGCTCTCCTGTTCTCTCTCTACTCCTCCCCACCAGTTGCTAGTGGCTCCTTTGACTCTGAAATTATCTTGTATTTACTAATATATTGTTCCCTCCACAGAATGTGAAAACAGAGACTGCTTTGTTTTCATCTTCATATCCCCAATACTTAGGAGTATGTGGGCACACATTAGGCCTTTGTATGGTTGATTAATCGATGAAAAATGACATGATAAAAATTTATCATGAAAGATGACTTCTGGGTAAATCTTCCTTTGGGAAAGTGAGAAATTGGACTCTTTCCTGCAATTTCTTGTCTTTGGAACAGGGAAGAACCTACATTCTAAGGTCTTGAGGCTATGTCCTTTGGATTCAGACAATGTAAGAATAGTACTTAGAACTAGTAAAAATCCCTTATGAGGTCAGAGGGGGAATCCTAGTGACACCTCATTCCTTATCAGGAGAGATATAGCATATAACTATATTATATGCATATATATTATACATATATATATACACATGTATATACAGACACATACATATAAACTATATAATAATGTATCATTATGTTATAGTTATATATGTACATGTACATATATGTGCATATACACACAAATGCCTGCAGTTAGATGGTGCAGAGGACAGAGTACTGGCCCTGGAGTCAGGAAGACTCATCTTCCTGAGTTCAAATCTGGCTTCAGATACCCTTTGTGACCCATCTGGGGTCACAAAGAATCTGACATGACTGAAATGACTGAACAACACATATGTGTATGTGTCTGTATATGTATATATGTGTGTATGTATATATGTATAACATATACACACATGTATATATGTATAACAAATACACACATATATATATTTATATTATGTTGTTTTATAGTGTGTTAGTTATCCCCTCTGCCAACTTTATATCATCTGCAGACCTGATGAGCATACCATTTATGCTTCTATTCAACTCACTGATAAAACTTAAACATGACATGGCCAAACATAAATCTATGAGGCATTCCACTAGAAACTTCCTGCCAAGTTAACATTGAAAGATGTCACATATTTGTATGTGTATACATGTATGTATGTATATATATATATATATATATATGTATATATGTGAATGTGTATGTGTGTGTATATGTATATGTATGCATGCCAGCAAAAGAAAGGATTTCTTCCACTGACTTGAAGAATGAATCTACCCTCAGAGGGAATGAGGACCAAGAGGCAAGCTGGATTTTCAGCTGCCTTATTTTCTGTTGCTGCGAGGTTGGACACATTCTGATAGACTCAGCCCCAGATGCAGTTTTCCTTTTAAGAGGGTTCATTATAAATGTTGCCGCATTTAACCTCCTTAGAGTGAATGTTGTACCTAAGGGAGTAGCCAGGCTCCTACCCTAGGTATCGCTCTGATATATTGCTTAGTGTGGAGTTCAGTATTGGGTTACTTACTGTTTAGTATGGCATAGCTCTGTAAAAATAGTTTTAACAGTACTAAAGCTCTGAATGAGGTGAAGCTGACAAGGGAAGCTAAGGACACTGAAATAAATGCTTTTTAATTCATTCAAAGGTTTTCTTTCTTTTTTTAGGCTATATTGGGGTAAGAAGGAGGATCAAAGATGAGACGGGACTGCTAGTTGTGGTGAATGGGATGATGATAAGTGATAGTAGACAGAAGGCAAAACTGCTCAGTCCTTATTTTGCTTCTATGACCTCACAGGAAATGACAACCAACAGTTTTAACAAGGAATTGATACCCCAAAATAAGTAAGGAGATAGTAAGAGATCACCTAATTGCCCTTGATGAATTCAGGTCACTTGGCCCAGATGAACCACATCCTTGGGTACTGAAAGGACTGTTGGATTTCACTACTGTGCCAATGGCAGTGATATTTGAAAGATCATAGAGATTGAAAGAGGTACTGCAGTAGTGGAGAAGAATAAATTAGTTGACAAATACTGGTTTGTAGGCTCTATTTTCTCCCCTTTTTAGAATATCAGGATATCAAGTTTGTGATGGTGACCTTAATAACTAGGTAAATGCTAGAATGGATCATTTAAAAGATAGTCAATGAATGCATATAAAAGGAAATGTTGATCAAAAAGAGCCAACATGGCTTCAAAAAGAAGTCATGCCAATCCTTTATTTCCTCTTTTTGGCATATTTAGTAAACTGAGAAGGGAAATGCAATATAGTTTACGCAAATGTTAGCCAAGCATTTGATAAAGTATCTAATAATATTCTTGCAGAGCAAATGGAGGGATGTGGGCTAGATGATAATACAATTAGATAGCTCAATGAGTAGTCATTTATCTTTCAATGTCAACTTGGCAGGAAGTCTCCAGTGGATTGCCTCAGGGATTTATGTTTGACCCTGTAATGTTTAACAGTTTTATCAATGAGTTAGATAAAGGCATAAGTGGTATGCTTATCAGATTTGTAGATGACATAACATTGGGGATGGGGGATAGCTGTTACACTAGAAGATAAACTCAGGATCCAACAAGATCTTTATAGGCTAGAACATTAGGTTGAATCTAATAAGATGAAATTCAGTAAGGATAAATGTGAATTCTTAGATTTGGGTTCAAAAATGTACTTCACAAACATAGGAATGGGGGGAGTGCAGTTAGAAAGCAATTTATCTGAAAAAAGACCTATTTTCTTTTTTAGTGGACAGCAAGCTGATTATATATGTGTGATATGGTAGCCAGAACAAACACTGAAATTTTGGGCTATGTTAAGAGAGATGCAGTTTCCAGGCATAAGGAGGTGATTTCCTTTTTGTATTCTGTCCTGATCAGACCTTGCAACTGGAGTATTATTTTCACTTCTGGGTGTTACATTTTAAGAAGGATGTTGATAAGCTGGAAAGTGTGAAGAAGAGGGCAGCCAATATCATGAACATTTAGAGTCCAGATGATATGAGGACAGATTGAAAGAACTGGGGATGCTTAGTGTGGGAGAAGTGGCGTAATAGTTGTCTTCCAAGTATTTTTTTTAGAGGGGAGATTAAACTTATTCAGTCTGACCCCAGAGGGCAGGACTAGGAGTGATTGGGTGAAAGTTACAAAAAGGAGATTCTGTGTTGATTTCAGGAATAATTTTCTTAATAATTAAAGCTGATCATAAGTAGAATGAGCTGTTTTGGGAGGTAATGGGTCTCCCCTCAATGGAGTTTCAAGCAGAGGTCAGATGACCATTTGTTGGTTATGTTATATGGGAATTCCTTTTCAAGCAGGAGTTTGACTAGTTTCTTCCAACTTTGAAATTCTGTGATATCTCATTTTCTTCATAGCCTACCTATTGATGGGGGAAGGGCAAGTGTTTATTCTGTTTTTAGAAGTGGAAATTAAGTTCTTAGGTGGAGAATTGGCCTCCAATTCCCTTCTCTTACTTAATGTCCATTGTCAGTTTGCTCATAACCATGCACGTTATTGCTGACCTGGAACTCTCCTTCCTGTAGGAATCATCTCTCTTTCCTCCTGGGAACCTTCTACTCCACTTGCTTCTTCAGAGTAACATACTTGCCAGAAAATTCTTACTAGGGAATGCAAATTGCACTGGAGGCTATTAAAAATATAGGAGCTGGGTGGTTAGGGAAGAAAATAACAATCCTAAACTTGGCAGCAGTTTGATTCAATGGGGGGAGGATAACTTCAGCTCTGCAGGAATAAGAATTTACCTTTTAAACAAAAGACAATTATAGGCAATCCTTTGCTTTGTCAGCTTCCGAAGGAGGATTAGTTGGTATCTTTTCCCCTCCACCCTCTTAAAAATTATATTAGGTAAAAGTTCCAAAAAGAAAAAATAATAGGCTCATCATTTATAATTTGGTCTTTTCATAAGACTGTGAGCTACTCACACAATCTCATTCACATTCAGGTCATTATTTCAGCAATAAAAAGGACTAGCACAAATAAATCAGGAGTATATGTGGGTTTGGAAGGAAGGGAGGAAGGGAGAAAAAGGGAAGGAAGAGAGAGAGAGAGCAACAGAATTAAATTCAACAGAATTTAACAATAAAAAGTCAGTTAAAAATGAAGTTAAAACAAATTAGGTGAGAAGAAAAAAAACTTGTCAGCTGAAATCTCTCAGTCCCTCCTTCACCTCTCTCTCTATCTTACAAATCTCATTTCCGGCCTTCACCTCTCTAACTTTAAAGAGCGTACCAAAGCTGGCTAGCCCAAATGAGAATTTTGTGTTGGACTGAGAGGGAAGAAGCTTTTCCATTTGTACTCTTCTTCCTTGTCATCTTTTTTTTCCCTCTCTCTCTTTTTTAAGACCTGACTACATCGTTTTCCAGAAGCTGTCATTTTACATAAACGTTTCATTGAGGTACATCCATTCCCACTGCCAAAATCTCCATATCAAACACTTGTAGCAGACTGCTACTGAACTGACAGTTCTGACTTTACGTACTCTGTGGTTGTACAAAGGGAGATTGCTTCCATGAAGGATATAAATACTCACAGGAAGGTGATCAATAGTGAAGCTCACACTACTTTATGCTCCATTTTCTCTTTGCTTGGTTAGTATAGATGGATTGGGCTTCTTCTGATACTTATCTGATACGGATGCTCAGCCCACAGATGCTTATAAGAAATCAAATGTTAAACTAGTGAGAGAAAGGAGCCAGATTTTTTGGGGGGGGAGTGTGGGGGGTAGTGAAGGGGGGGGGGGAAAAGGGTGAGAAAAGAAGGGGAGGTGGAAGGAAGGGAGACAGGAGGTACTACAAACCAGGCTGGATGAAGACCAACACCTAAATGAGCCAGATAGGAGCATTGGCCTGGTTTTCCAAAAGAGGTGTCGGATGAATTGTGACGATATTTCTTATGCAAACTATGTGCAAATGAATTTCTCTTGGTAAATGAAGAGGTAAATATGACCATAAGAGATCAGACAGCCACATGCTAAGAATAGTTGAAATTTCTCTAGGCTTTAAGGGTTTATAAAGCACTTTTCTTAGAGCAATCCTGGGAGGGAATTCTTGTTCAAATTGATCTATGATCTCATTCTTGTGAACATTCCTTCCAGTGATGAAAAGCACACAGTGCCCTATGCTACTCTTGTCCATGACCTCATAGGGTCCACTCACCATGCTGGACACCTTTTATACTTTTTTTGGCATTATGAGGACACCAGTAGAGTAAATGGTCTGTCTAATGATGTTTTGTCACTCCTGCCTCATGACTAGCTTATCTTCTTTTTTTGATCATACATCATAAACATTTTTATTCCAATTTTGCCACTTTGAAGAAACTGAGTTGCAGAAAGGTCAAATGATTTGTTCAAGATCAGGTCATATATCTATTAAGTTATTCAAACCCAAGGCCCTTCTGATTCCAAGTCTAGAGTTTTCCCCACTATTTGTTGTCGTGTCTGGCAATTGCATTGTAACCAAGTAAATTTCCATTCATCTGTTAATCTTTTGGTTTGGTGGGTTAATTTGTCAATTAACCTCTTCAATTCAACAAGCATTTATCAAGTGCCTTCTCTGTGAAAAGAACTTTGCTCAGTGCTGAGGATGCAAAGATAAAATGAAAAACTGTTTCTCTCCTCAGAGAGCTGAAAGTCTTGGAGTTGGAGGAAGGTGGACAGTTTTAAGTTGTTAAAACTTAAACTAAACTAAGACTTGGGGCACCCAGTATATACACCTGATTACCTGAGAATGTACTAAGTAAGAACTAGGGGGATCTTGAAAGGTTTTCTGAAGAAGGTGTTATATGAGCTGAAACTTGAAGGAAGACAGTGATAGTTAGAAGCATAGATTGAGGAAATGCATTTTGGGAATTGGGTACAGCCTATGGAAATAGGGAATGTGGGGCAGCTAGGTGGCATAGTGCATAGAGTGATAGGCATGAAGTCAGGAAGACTCATCTTCCTGGGTTCAAATCTGGCCTTAGACATTTACTAGCTGTGTGACCCTGGGCAAGTCACTTAACCCTGTTTGCCTCAGTTTCCTCATCTATAAAATGAGCTGGAGAAAGAAATGGCAAACCACTCCAGTGTCTTTGCCAAGAAAACCCCAAGTGGGATCACAATAGGTGATTGAAACAATTGAACAACAGCCACAACAGCCTATAGAAGGGGTGGGGAACCTGCGGCCTTGAAGCCATATGTGACCTTCTAAGTACTCAAATGTGGTCCTTTAACTGAATTCAAACTTCACAGAACAAATCCCCTTAATAAAAAGGATTTGTTCTGTAAAATTTGGACTTGCTCAAAAGGCTGCACCCTAGGACCTAGAAGGCCATAGCTTCCCCATCCCTGGATAGAAATGCACAGAGGTGCAGCTTGAATACAGAGTTCCTAGAACAGCAAATAGGTCAGTTTGATAGGGTTTGAGTTTTTGAAGGAAAATAATGTGAAATAAGCCTACCCTGAAAGACTATGAGGCAACCAAGTAGTGCAGTGAATAGAATGCTTGACTTGGAGTCAGGACAATTAAAATCCTACCTCAGACTTACTGTTTGCATAACCTTGGGCAAGTCACTGTCTCAGCTAAGGTTTTCTCATCTGTGAAATGGGGTTAATAATAGTACCTACTTCTCAGGGTTGTTGTGAAGGTCAAATGCTATAAAATGTGTAAAGTGCTTTGCAGACTTTAAAGTGCTAGTTAGTATATAGGAAATGAAAAAAATAGAGACATTTACCTTGACCCAAAGAAATCATAGAATCTTGATGCTTACAGTCTACTTGGGAAGATAAAACATGATGTGAACAGTTAAGTAACAACACAAAATAGATAGGAGTTCATCACAGCCATACAAATTATGCTGCAAGTCACTATAGGATTAATTACAAAATGAATAGTACAAAAAATAGTGGCAAAATTCAGAGGAGAGATGGATCAAGGTGGACTGGGAGGGGTGTTGGGTCTGAAAAGACCTTGTAGAAATTTGAGCTAGGCTTTCAAGGGTTGGTAGGGTTTGAAGAATGGGGAGGATGACATTGCAGGAAGTGGAACAGAGTGAGAAAAAGATGGAAATTTGTTTTCGTAACAGAACTATATAGATCGAGAGACTGGGGAGTGTATAAGGATGGTTTTGTGAGAAGTTGGGACTGATAAATAGGCTTAGGCAATTTTAAGAAGCAAAAAGAGTGAATATTGGAGGCACCAATTCTGGAGTGGTCGATAAGAGGCTGATAACATTAGTCTACTTCTTAGTTACAGGGCAGGTGATCCAAGAGTGTTGTAGGCCCAGGTCTGATAGCTTCAACAGGGTAGCAGGAACAACTTTTATCCCCATGTTATAAGTCTTATGATCTATGGGTATAGATATAGCCATGGCAATGGCTATGTCATTGCTCCTCTCCATCTCTTATCTTGCTATTGATGGGAAGATTGGTCTCAGAATAAGTTTATTGATAATGACATTAGATTTTAGGATAAAAAAATAGAGAGACCTCACTGAGATTTCTGTCACTGCCATATAAAGAGAATGCCTGAGAATTTTTGCTAGCTGTGTGTTGCAGTGGTCCCCACACCTCAGAGGGCTTCTGAGGAATCCTTGGTCTGGACAGTTTCCTGTATACCTTCTGCTTTGTGACATATGCATGTTGGATAGAGTCTCAGCTTCTTTCTATCATGGGTTCAGTTTTCTAATACAGAAAGAGTTGTGCAGGAACATGATGCATCTTTATTTTTTTTCTCACCCCTGCATATATCTTCTATCTTTTTTGCCAGCATCATGTAAATCCTCAAAGGCTGGAGGTTAGCTAGGACTCTGCCTTGTCTTTGGGTGGAGATGTAGTGTTGTTAGTGATGGATGTTCTGGGGTTAGTTTCTTTCTCCTTTCTGACTTACCAACCAGGAACTCCTCTCATGAGATTTTCATGCTTGACCAATTTCAGAGCCAAGTTTAAATGGTTTGCCCTTCTACCAGCCCTGGCATCTGTTGCAGAAAAGGTTTTTACTACCAGTGTGGAATTTTCCTAGTTATTTTAAGTAAGTTTAGTGTATTTGTGCTTGGCATTCAGATATGAGCTGTGAGGCCTTCACAGATGCAAAATTAGAGGCATAAAAAGGAATATTGATAGCAATTACAACCACATTGCCATCTTTAACAAAACCCAATGTCCCAGCTGCCTCTGGAGGAAAATGTAGGACTTAGAAAGTTGGGAAGACTAAACTCAGCTACAAACAAAATCTCCTTTGGAGAAACCTGAAAAAATAACTCTGCTGCAGGATTTTGCAAGGATATTAATCTAAACAGTTTCTTAAATTTTTGACTGAAAAGTGTTAAAGATAATTTTTAAACCAAAGCACTGCTGTCAATGTCTCCAATGTGTCAGAGAAATTGTAGTTCCCTTAAAGCTTTGAGGGATCTTAGAGGTAATCTAGTCCAGCTCCATACAGATGAGGAAACTGAAGGTCACAGAGATGAAGTGACTTTCCCAGGGCCACACAAAAATGGTCTTTCTCCAATGCCAGTAAGGAAGATTAAGTTTCTAAATGACATCTGAGTAGATTCTCACTTCTTAGAAGTTGAATCCTGGAAGAAAGAAAACCAGTCTTAATGGTGCCAGAGGGCTGACACAGAAATTCTGCACAACTGGCATGAGGTAAAGAGGTGGAGGGACAATTCTACATGGTGGGGAGGGGCTATGAATCATCAAAGAAGCCCAGTCTCAATGGAAATGATGTCCAAAGACCACCTCCAAGTCCCTGTGCAAATTAATCTATACCCTGAAGCTTTCTCCACCTTGATTTCTCCCTTGTTAGAGTTCTTGTTGTACTTATCTATATAAAATGTTTAGCAATTGACTTTGGACTATTTTCTGCATGATTAAAATTATTTTATGTGTCTCACATATTGTTGAAATTAGAAAATTTTAGAGCTGGATGGGACTGTCAAATAGATGACATTGCCTGGAGAGGTAGTGTGGTATTAGATTGAATGCTAAACATGGAATGAGGAAGACATGAATTCAAATACATCTGATATTTATTAGATGGGCCAATCTAGACAAGTCATTTAAACTTTCTAAGTATCATTTTGGTCTTATGTAACATTAGGCTGATAGAAAATAATACAAATATTAATAATAAATAACAACATGAGTATAATAATAAAACTAAAAGTCACTATTATGTTTTCCCCAAACTGTATCCGGCTTCCAGACTTCTCTGTTTCTGTTAAAGGTACCATTGTTTTCCCAGACTCCCAGGTTCATAATGGCATCACTCCCTTAATTAATGTTCCTTACTCCCTGACATGTATTTTTTGATCCAGTGAAACTGGTCTCCCGGCTATTCATGAACAGGACACTCCATTTCTTGGTTTCAGGCATTTTCTCTGGCTATCTCTGGATCTCTCTCTCTCCTCCAGTTTGGCTACTGACTTCCCTGCCTTCCTTTCAGTCTGAACCAAAACTTCTCCTTCTACAGAAAGTCGTCCTTAACTCCTGTCAATTCCAGTGGTTTCTAACTCTTTTGTTTCCTATTAATCCCGCATATAGCTTGCTTTATACATACATACATATATATATACATATACACACACATATATATACATACATACATATATATATATATATGTATATACACACATATATATTTGTTTGCATGTTGTCTCCCTCATTAGATTGTAAGCTTCTTGAGGGTTGGGACTGTCTTTTGTCTCTTTTTGTAGCACCAGTGTTTAGCAGAGTGCCTGTCACATAGTAAGTGCTTAATAAATGTTTATTGAATTAATTATTCTTAACCTCACTCTCTTTCACCTCAAATTCAATCAGTTGCTGAAGTCTTGCCATTTGTATTACAACAGTATCTCTTGCATCTGGCCCCTTTTCTCTATTCACCCAGTCACCTACCACCTTCATTCCAGCCCACATCTTCTCTCTCCTAGATTGTTGGAAAGAGCCTGCTAATTGCCTTAAGCCTCTCACCACTCCAGTCTATTCTGCATACTGCTGCCAAAGAAATTTTCCTTAAGGTCATGTGACTGCCCTACTCAATCAACTCTAGTGGCTTCATATTGCTTCCAGGATAAAATACAAACTACTATGTTTAGCTTTTAAAGGCTTTCACAACTTGGCCCCAACCTATTTTTTTCAGCGTCATTGGACACTAGCACTGTGCCACCCCATCCCCCCACCTCAGATCCAGTGAAATTGGTTTTCCCTCAGTTCCTAATACACAGTGCACCATCTGGTTGGCCCACTTGCTTGAAATGTACTCCCTCTTCACCTCAGAGAATCTTTTCTTTCCTTTAAGGGGCAGTTCAGGCATAAAGTCTTTTCTGACCATCCCAGCAGCTAATGCCTGCTTTCCAAATTACCACACTTTATATACTTTTGTGTGTATTTGTATTTATTCACTCTATATATGTGGCATATGTGTATTAATATATACATCTTGTATGTATGTATATATTTATATTTATTCACTATGTTTGTGAGGCATGTGTATTTATATATGTATTATATGGGAATATATTTGTATGTATCCCCTATTTGTGACATATATGTATTATATATGTGTTTATTCACTCTATATTTGTTACATATGTATATTTATATATGTATATATTATATGTGCATATATTTGTACTTATTGACTCTGTGACATGTATTTATGTATGTATGTATATATTTGTATTTATTCACTATATTTGTGAGATATGTATATTTATATATGTATTATTATATGGAATATATCTGTATTCCCTATTTGTGACATATGTTTATATATATTATATATCTATATATTTGTACTTATTCACTAGTACTTGTGGCATGTATTTATATATATATATATTTGTATTTAGTCACTATATTTGTGACATATGTAATTCATATAGCAAATAAATGCATACTATGTATATGTATATATTGTATATGTATGTATTTAGTCATATATGCATATATTTAATTTATTTTCTATTGGAACACAACCTCCTTGTAAGTAATGATTGTTTTCTTCTTTGTATTTGTATCCTCACTATCTGGCCGGGTGGTTATTTAAGTGCCTAGTTATTTAATAAATGCTTGTTGATGGACTGATATTACCTATCTCGCAGATGCCATATCTAAAGTCCTTTGTAAAGTATAAAGCACCAAATGCTGGTTGTAGTTTGTACAGGATCATAAATGCATAGCAGGAAGGGTCTTTACTAGATACCCAGTCCAACCTGCTTATCATGCAGATTAGGGAATTGAGACTGAGGGGGAGGAGCTAAATAATTTGTACTAAATATCAGAGGCAGAATTTGAATTTAGTTGACTTGGGTATTGCTGCTTTTTCTTCTCTACCACACTATTGCCTGTAGCACTTTAAAGTTTGCAGATTATGTTACATCATTTGTTAAGACTAAATCCCAACAACCCTATGAAATATGTAATACAGACATTCTTCCCATTTTATAGATCAAGAAATCCCCATAGCTGGTGTTGGAAGCAGGTTTTGAACCAAGGTCTTCTTGATTCCACAATAGACAGACACCTATGGTCATAGGATCATTGACAGAGCAAAAGGAGTCCTTTTAATACAATCCAGACCCCTCAATTTAAAGATAAGGAAACTGAGGTTGGAGAGTTAAGTGACTTGTCTAAAGTCACACAGATATTAAGTGGCAGATTTGATATTCTAAGCTTGCTTGCCACTGACTCCAAATGTACTGCTCTTTCCTCTATATTCTTCTATAGTTTGGTAATTGCAACTCTCTCATTTCACAGATGAGGACATTGAGGCCCACATGCCATGTATATCTGTCACGGGTTAGATCTTATCCCTCTAACTAGATTGTAAGATTCCTGAGAGCAAGTGGACCACACTTCCATCTATCCACATAGTGCTGGACAGACATGCGATAAATGTTTAGCATATACATTGTGACCTGATCTAACTTGGAAATCATTGTAGGTAACTGGGAAATCACTGCAGCTGAGTCAGAGGTGTGTCACCTTCAAGGTACCAGATGGTTCATGACTCACTGAAGGACAGAGAAGTGTTTAGCAGTATTGATGCCTCTAGGCAGACGCATCAGACCATTACATTTGAGGATGTGGATTTTGTGTATTTGCCTAATTAGGAATAGTACTGTCAGCAGTGTTCATTTACCCTTAGGACTAGGAAGGAGAAATTGGGTAAGGTGAGGGGGAAAAAAGGGAAATTTAAATTAGTTGATCCCATCTCCCATTCCCATCCAAAGGGCTTGGTGGGGGGTTAGCTGAGAAGCTAAATTTAAGGTAACTTTAGTATCTTTTTTTTGAGAGAGCACCCCTTAAAGAGGCCCCCGTCCAGAGTCAAGGCTTATGGAAGAATAAACCAGCCTGTTTTCATAGTTCCACTTGCCCCAGCTCTCCTTCTCTCCCTACTCCCCACTTTCAATGCAGGCAAAAGTTCAATTTTTAAAAAGTAAATGAAATAAGATGACAAAAATCTGAAGCCTGTGGTTAAAATATTTTGTTGGCAGATACATGAAAGAATAAAATTAAAAGTATGAGTAATTTGGTGACTTTTTGTGTCTAATTCTTTATTTTATCTCATTAATTCTTTTTTGTGTAAACGGTCATTAGAATATAATGAGCCCTTGAACTTGGAATCCAGAGAACTTTATTCAGGACAGCTGTGGATAAAGCAAAGTGAGGATAAGCCTCTGGACTTCTGGAAGACTGGAATACAACTTTCTCCTTACCCTTTACCTCTAACAATCCTTAACTTTCTGCAAAGCTCAGCTCTGCCACTAAGTATGAGAAAATTTTCCTGATTCCCATGGTTGTTAACATTCTTCTTACTCTTTAAATTATTTTATATTTATATGTGTACACGTTGTATCCTCTAGTAGAAAATGGGCAGAAATTTTTTCCCTCCATTTTATTGTTGTGTCCCTATATTAGATGCTTAATAAATGCCTATTTTAAATTGAATATATTCCTTCAGACTTAAGGGTGAATCTTTGAAAATCTTTTGCATGAACAAAATTAATGCAGTTATGATAAGGGGTCATCTGGGGAAAACCTTTTGTATCATACTGAGTATTTCTTATAAAGGTAGGGTATCCAAGATGTGTAGATAACTAACAGAAATATATAATACCAAGATCCATTTCCCAAAAGACAGGTGTTCAAAGGATAGGAAAAGTTCTCAAAAGAATCATAAACTACTACTACTACTACTGCTAAAAACAATTCAGATCATTAATAATGATAGAAATGAAAGTCAAAACAACCATAAGTTTTACTTTACACACAGAAAATTGGCAAAAATAACAAAAAAGGATAATAGTGATGGAGGATTTGTGAAAAGGCAGGCACGTTGATGCTTGGTTGGTGGAGCTTTGAATTAGTATAACAATTCTGGAAAGCAATTTGCAATTATACAAAGAGAATGACTAAATGTCTACCTCCTTTGATCCAGAGATTTCACTGCTAGGCATATACCCCAAGAAAGAAAAAAAGAAAACTCCCATATACACTAAAATCTTTGTAGCCATGCTTTTTTGGTGGCAAAGAATTGAAAACAAAGTAAATGCCTAATGATTAGGGAATGACTAAATAAACTTTGGCACATGAATATAATGGAATATTACTGTGCTGTAAGAAATTATAAATATAATGAATGTAGAGAAGCGAGGGAAGACTTATTTGAACTGACGCAAAATGAAGTAGAACCAGGAGAATAATATACATGATGACAACAATATAAATGGAAAGAAAAAAATGATAAAACAGTATTGTGAATTATTGTGAATATTGTGAAATTATAGTGGTCAAGTTTGGCCAGATCAGATATGAGAAGACAACGCTTCCTTCTTCTTTGTAGAAGAGGGGGACGAAGGATTTGGAATACTACATAAAGCATCAGATATTTTTTATGTTAGTTTTGCTGAACTTTATGGCTCTCTGAGAAAGGGTGGGAGAAGTGATATGGTAGGAAATATATGCAATATGTAAAAAACAAAAGGTATCAATAAAATTATATGTAAAACATATAAGCTTCTTCAGGATAGGAAGTTTTACACTTTTGTCTTTGTATGTCAAACACTTACTATAGTTCCTGGCTTGTTGATTGAAAAAAAAGTATCAGTGTTGGAGGGGTTGTGAAAAGGTGGGTACACTAATACATTGTTGGTACAGCTGTATCTCTATTTCTTGTTCCATTAATAATAATTCATGTCCTAACCACAGCTATGCAAGATGCATGATCTAAGCTTTAATATTCAGGTCATGTATCCATTTTGAATTTATTATAGACTATGATGTGAGATTTTGATCTGAGCAAAATTTTTGCTAGTGCTTTCAAAGTTAAATTTGTTAGTAGTTTTTTTTAAAACTAAATGAGTTTTTTTTTCTCAATTTGTATTTTTGGGCTTGTTTAAAACTTGTTTATTGAGTTCCATCCATTACTTCTGATTCTCCATTGTCTAGCCTGTTCCATAGATCTACTTTTCTATTGTCATTTTTTTAAAGTACCACATGTTTTGGATTACTGCTGCTTAATAGTATAGTCTGAAATCTGGAAGTCTTATTCCCCCTTAATTCATACCTTTTCCCAATATTTTATTTGATATTCTAGACTTTTTGGTCCTCCAGATGAATAAATTTTTACCTTGTTCTTTAAAGTATCCTTTTGGTAGTTTTATTGATAAAGCATTAAATCTACAAATTAATTTCAGCAGAATTGTCATTTTTGTTTGATTGACACAGCCCACCCATGAGCACTGACTATTTCTCTAGCTATTTAAGTTGTCCACTTATGGGGAAGGGTATTAGTCCATGGAAGCAGTATTTAGTCCATGGTGCTTCAGGCCTGCTTTATCCCTTTCTGTACTTCAGAAATAAATCTCTTAATGGTCCTTCTTGTCTGTTAAATCCTTTCTATTTTGCATTTCTTGTCTTATTAGTTTCTTGAGATGGGACAATTTATTTAATTATATATTCCTTCCTTGGTAGTTGTATTTATTTACTTTCATCATGTGTTTTGGTTATTTGGGCTGTTGGAAAATTCAATCTGCTCACATCTGTTCTCCCTTCTTTTTCCCTTCCAGGAATGTTTCAAATGCTTCTCTTTTATTGAATACCCATCTTTCTTTTGGGATCAGTTTTTCAGAATATGCAATTTTGGGTTGTGTTTTAAGCTCCTTTGGTTTTCAGAACATGCTATTCTCTCTCTCTGTCTGTCTCTCTCTCTCTGTCTCTCTCTGTCTCTCTCTCTCTGTCTCTCTCTCTCTGTCTCACCCCACATAGAGGAATTCATGGTGGCCTATATCCTATACCTTCCTCTCCTCACGTCTGGGCAAAGTTGATATCTAAAGCTGTGAATTGTCAGGATGGTGGGGGAATGGGAGGAATGGCGTATACTGGCTATCTCTGTAGCAGGATATAGATCCTATTCTGTGGTTTAGTTTATGATCTCTACCAGAGCATGGAAATTGATTGGGGAGAATTGACAAGTGAGGGCCTTATAGATTAATGTTCTCCACTGTTAATTCATAAAGTTTTTCCTTATTGGGCTTCTTGCTTTCTTGACCTATGTGTCTACTTCTTTGCATTGCTCTGTATCTTGTGTATAATACCTCTTTGGGAAATTTTTTTTCAGAATTAGTGAGAACAGGAATGTTTTGTCATCCATCTTGTTGGTCCTGTGACTCAGCCCAATGGCCTTTCTTCAGGCTTTATCTTTCTTTTTTTGGGTGAGGCAATCAGGGTTAAGTGTCTTGCCCAGCATCACACACAGCTAGTGTCAAGTTTCTGAGGGTGGATTTGAACTAAGGTCCTCCTGACTTCAGAGCCAGTTGCTCTATTCACTGTGCCACCTCCTGCCCCCCAATCCTTATTGTTTTTGACCTGTCAGTAGTATTGTCACTGTTGATTACACCTACTCTTGGATGCTCTCTCCTTTCTGTATTTTCATGACACTTCTCCCTCTCCTGGTTCTCCTTCTACATGCCTGATTGCTCCTTTTTCAGTCTTTTTTTTTTATTATTAGATCATCCTTCTTATCCTGCCTCTTATGAGTTGGTATAGCCCAAGGCTTTCTGTCTTTTTCCTTCAGTCTTTTCATCAAATCCTGTGGATTCAATTATCATCTTTATGCAGATGGCATTTATATGTCTAGCCTTTATTTCTCTCCTGAGCTCCAGCCAGGAGCTTGCCATGCATCACCATTTCCATGCTGGACATTTTTACCTAGATGTCCCATGGATCTTAGAATCACCCTGTCCAAAACACAATTCATTTTATTTCTCCTCTAAACACTCTGTTCTTCCCAATTCCCCAGTTTCTGTTAAGAATACCACCAACCTTCTAATCATCCAGGTTCAGAAGCTTGGTGCTATCAACTCTTTACTATCCTTTATTGACCCCCTCCCCATAGTCATTTGGTTTACAAATCTTGTGTATTCTTTATCCATAATACCTAGCATATCCACCTGCCATTTCCTTCATTCACACAATCTCTAACAGAATCAAAGAATTTGAGAGATGAAAGTGTGACCATCTAGTCAAATACGTAAATGAAAGGAACTGCTTGTTGTACACCTAAAATGGTCATCTAGCCTCCGCTTGAGAATCTTCAAAAAGGGAGAGTCCATTACCTCTTGAGGCAGCCCATTCCACTTTTGAACATTGTTAAGCATTAGGAAGTTTTTCCTGACATCAAGCCTAAGTTTACCTCTTTGCAAATTTTAACCTCTGAGGTTAAAAAAATGTTTAATCTTTCCCCCACGTAACAGTCCTTCAAATACTTGAACTCTCATATCCCCCTTTTTCTTTAACCTGTCCTCATATGTCATAGATTCAGAGCCCTTCACCATCCTGGTTGCCCTTTCACACTTTTCGCTTAGCAATATCCTTCTTAAACTGTGGTGCTTAGAACCGAACACAATAATCCTAGATGAAGTCTAATAAGGGGAGAATACAATGGGACTATCACCTCCTTATTCCTGGAAGCTAAGCCTTGTTAATGCATTTCAGCATTGAATTAGCTTTTTTGGCTGACACATCACACTGCTGACACAATTTTAACAGTTCATTAAAATCCCCAGATATTTTTGGGAACATATGCTGTATCTCCCTCATATTATACTAATGCAGTTGAGTTTTTGAACCCAAGCATAAGACTTTAAGGTTATAAGTATTGAATTTCATTTTATTAGGTTCAGCTCAGTGTTCTAACCAGTCAAGATCTTATTAGATTCTGACTTCCATTCAGCATATTATTTGTCCCTCCCAACTTTGTGGTCATCTGTAAATTTGATGAATATACCACTTATACCTTTATTCAAGTCACTGATAAACAGCACAGAGTCAACTACAGATACCTGGGATACTCTGCTAGAGACCTCTTACCCTTTTGACATTTTGTATTGTTGTCTAGTCCACATCGCTCCATTTTCTCCATGAGAGTTATATGTTTGTATGATATTCTTTTTCAAATGCTTTGCAAAAATCTAGGTATACTATATACACTGTATTTCTCTTATCTACTAGTTCAGTAATTATATTTTTAAAAAGCCAATTAGCATAGTCTGGCATAACATGATAAAATCTATAGCTCTTTGTAATCATAATTTCCTTTTCTAGATATTCACTATCAATCTCTTTAATGAAGTTCTCCAAGAAGTCTGTCTGAGGAACCAGAGTTTTGTTTTGTTTTGTTTTGTTTTTGAAAATTGGGACACTTGCTTTTCTCCAATCTTGTGATACCATTGCTATTGTCTGTAATCTCTCAAATATTGCTGACAGCAGCTCAATGATCACATTCTGCAGTTCTTTTAGTGCTCTAGGATGCTGTTCATCTGGACCAGGTGACTTGGGTTCACTGAGGGCAACTAGGTTGTCTTCTTACTTATCTTGGATACCAGCTTCCTTTTAGTCATATTTCTACTGTCGTCTCTGGGACAAAGGTCATTCTCCTTGGCAGAGAAAATAGAAGCAGAATAAGAATTGAGCAGCTCTGTTTTGTCTCTTTTTTGTTATAGTCATCTCATCTACCTCAAGTAAAAGTCCTTTTCCTTCTTTGATTCTCCTTTTCCTTCTGATATTCCTTTAAAGATCCCTTTTAAAGTTTTCTTTAGTTTCCCTTGACAGCCTCTGCTCATTCTGAGTTTTAGCAATTCTGACACTATTTTAAAAGAATTGCTGTACTAATATTCATTCCTTGTTACCCGTCAGTGCTTCCATCTTCTGTAAATTTCTTTTTAAACTAAGTTGATTGGTGAGTTCCTTGTGCATATGCATCATTATCTTCAGACAAATTCCATTTTTCCTGCTCATTGGAATTGTTTCCCTTTGTGTCTTCAGAATTTCATTCTTGAGCCTATTCTATTCTTCTTAGGCTGAATTTCACTGTAGAATCTTAGTCCATGGGTTCTTATTTGTTTTTTCTCATGAGCCCTTTGAAATGTGCTTTCTTGAAATTTATGGTATATGTCAGACTATACTTACGTTTCTTTTACCTCATCACAAATTTTAGTATGGAGTAGTCTTCACTTCGCACCTAACTTCTTTGGACTTTTCCATCATGCTCCCAGGATCCTTATCATCAGGAACCTCATCATCCGGCAGGATCTCATTAGCTTTGGTTCTCACGCCTCATCAGTATACTTTGCCTCTCTGATTGGATAATGGAACATAGAGCTCTTTCCAAAACTTCCAATGATGGAGGGTACCCAGGCCAATCATCTCTTCATTTCATACCTGACTACATTCCTTTGCACTTCTCCATAATTTTCTGCTCTCCTCTGCTTGGTACCTCCCTCCCTTCCACCCCTTTTTAGCTTCCTTTTGTGTGTTGTCTTCACCCATTAGATTGTAAATTTCTTGAGAGTAAGAACTGTCTTTCTTATTGTATTTGTATCTCCAGAGTTTAGCACAGTGCCAAGTACATGGTGGGTACTTAATAAATGTTCATTGAATGCCTGGCTGGTCACCTCCTCTCACGGTTCCCATTATTTCTGCCTCAGCAACCAGTACCTCCCTGTTAGGGAGAATCAGATATAGAATTGAATTTTCCCTGGTTGGTTTCTCCGTCTTTGGAAGGATGAAATTATTACTAAGGTAAGTCAAGAAGTTTTAAATTGCTCTGATTTTTTTACATAAAGAGAGCTCTTGTAGATAGTTATTTGTAAACTTGAAATCATCCATCTGCACTATAGCATTCTGCTGTGCCAGGTTTATGATCTCCCCTTCCCCCCTCAAAAATCTCATCTTTTCCCCTTCTGCTTAGATGGTCTATAATATATTCCAAAGGCAAAATTACTTCTGTTTCTCTATTAACCTTCATTTGAATATATTCAATCGTCCTTTCCCTCTTAGAGTCCCAGACTACCTCATATGAGCATGCCTTTATATACCAGGTAACTTCCCCCCATTTTACTTATCCTGTTTCTTTTAAATCATATACCCATCCAGACCTAAAATTCAATCATCTCAACAAGTCTCAGGCATGCCTATTCCTGAATAAAAGTAAAATTTGGCTCTTTGTATTAGGATTTCTAGTGCTTCTTTCTTGTTGCCTAACCTTTGGGCATTTGGGTGGAGGAATTTGAGGTCATGGCCCTTGGCTCCTTTCTTAGAATGTTTTTCTCTCCTATGAACTTTTGTGTGTTTGAACTGCTTTTGTTCTTCTCCTTTCTCCCCTCCCCCCACCTTTTTTTTCAGCTTTTCTCTGTGGTATCTAGCTTGGGGGATGAGAAATATTCTCTTTCCCTATATTTTTCAGCTTAAAGCACTTTTGATTAGATTTCTAAGATGCCGGGGAAATACTTTCTTATCAATCTTGATTAGGTATAGCTCCATCTCTGGACAGGGACCTGTCATCCCTTATTGTCAGCCAAGGACCCAAAGTACAGATCTAATTCTCAGTGACCACCTTTTTAGCCACCTGTTCACTTCTCAAATTAAATTTTCTCTTTTGCATTCCTTGCCTTCCAACAGTTAGCAAAACACTTTTCTGTGGCTCTATAGTCTTTAATTTCAAGACTTCCATTGTCCAAGATTTTATAATCAGTGGTTATTCCCTCTGTCATTATAATTTATTCTCATGTGCATCATCAGAAGTCTGTAATTGTCATCCATTTTGATAAGTCTTCAAAAGTTCTTTGTTACGTCTGCTGTTATCAGGTCAACAAATAGCTGCTTTAGAATCTTGAGCAGGTAATTACCAGCTATTAATACTCTTTGGATTTTTACTCTAACCCTTCTGGATCTTCTCTCACCTATTAATGTGTGTGACTCTGATGTATTGTTCTTTGGAAGTCAAGCATTCCTTTTCAGAACATCCAGTTATTAAACTCTATACAACTGTCCTTATATTCCTCCTTCTTCTCTGTGTAACGTTCTTCAGCATCCTGATAAGGGACAAGTTTCTTCTCTGCCTCAGATCCCTTTTTGTTTCATTTAAGCCTCACTTCTATTTCCTTTTAAGACTCCTTCATTTTATCTTAAAAAATAAACCTTTTTTTCAACAAACATTTGCCTTCTTTTCCTTCCATCTCTCCTTTACCTTTGAGAAAGAAAAAAATGAAAACAAAACTTTTGGCATGAATATGCAGAGTCAAAAAATTCTCGCATTGACCTTGTCAAAAAATGTTTCATTCTGCTTATTGATCCGTCCCTCTATGTCATAGAGTAGGTAACATTTTTAGTTATCAGTCTTCTGGAATGTGGTTGTTAATTGCATTTTTCAGTCTTCCAAAGTTACATATCTGTACGTTGTTGTTTTTATTATATAAATCGTTCTCTTAGTTCTGCTCATCTCAGCATCAGTTCATACAAACCTTTTGAGGTTTTCCTGAAGCCATCCCTTTTGTCATTTCTTACAGCATAATAGTATTCCATTCCATTCATATTCTACAACCAGTTCAGCTATTCCCCAATTGATGGATTTCCAGTTCTTTCGCACTATGAAAAGAGTATAAATATTTTTGTATATATGTGTCTTTTTCTACTGTTTTTGATCTATTAGAACTACTAATGGTATTATTTGGGCCAAAGGTTATACACAGTTTAGTAACTTTTAGGGTATAGCTCCACATTACTTTACAGAATAGTTGGACCATTTCGTATCTCCTGCAATAGTTCCTGTCTGACCACAGTCCCTCCAGTGATTACCCTTTTCCCCTTTTTGTAAACTTGGCTAATCTGATGTGTGTCACATGGAAACTCCAAGTAGTTTTAATGTGTATTTTTCTTATTTTAGTGATTCAGAGCATTTTAAAATATTTTTTATAGCTTGGAATTCTTCCTTTGAGAACTTTTCATATCCTTTGACCATTTATCAATTGGGAATGGCTCTTTCTCATATAAATTTAAACCTATTCTTTACATATTTGGAAGTCAGACCTTTGTCAGAGAAACAATGCAAAGATTTCCCCCATTTACCTGTTTCCCTTCTAATCTTAGCTGCATTGGGTTTTTTGGTGAAAAATCTTTAAATTTAATGTAATTAAAAACATACATTTTGTATTTTATGGTCCTCTATCACTTATTAGTGACAAATTCTTCCGCTAGTCATAGATCCAAAAGGTAATTTCTTCCTTTAATATCTAAGTAATTTGGACCATATCATCTTACATCATATGAGGTATCAGACTAAACCCAATTTATACCAAATTGCTTTCTGGTTTTCCCAGTAGCTTTTTTCAAAGAGTGTGTCTTTACCCCAGTAGTTGTGGTTTTGGGGTTTATTCAGCAATATCCTAGTATTTTTTTTTTTTTTGCTCTTCTGTGTTATTATCTAATCTGTTCCAGAAATCAACTTTTCTGTTTTTGAATCAGTACCAAATAGTGATGATGTTTACTGCCTTGTAATACAGTTTGATATCTGTTACTTTTAGATCCTCTTCCTTATTATTCCCTTTGAGACTGATGGCCTTTTTTCCTCCAGATGAATTTGTTATTTTTTTTCTAGCTCTATAAAGTAATCTTTCAATGGTTATAGCAATCAATCAGTCACCAAGTATGTAATTAACACCTACTCTGTGTCAGGCACTGGGTACTAGGGTAAAAATCTTTATCATATATAGACATGGAAATTATTTTCCTCCACATTTTCTTATTTCCTCCAAATTTCTCCTCTCCAAATTTAACCATTGACTTCTTTCCCTAATCTAAACCTCTCCAAATCACTTTGACACAATTTTCTTTTCTCTCACTTCTGGCTCAAGTACTCTTTCCCCCTGTTCCTTCTCTCATAGCATTCTCCCATGGAAGGCAAAGGTAAAAAACCAAGTCCATGGAAGCCTAGTTGAAGTAATTTCCTCCGGTCTGGATTATTGTAATAATCTCTTACTGTTGCTATTAGACTCCTGTCTTGCTGTTCATAGCTCTAATTCATCCTGCACAGAGCTACCAAAGTGAATATTTCTAAAGCACAGGTCTGACAATGTCACTTTTCTATTTAGGAAGTGATGGTGGTTCTTTTGTATGTATTTGTATTTATTGATTTTATATTTAAGCCTCATATATTTATGACACTTGTCTCCTCTATTTGAATGTAACTTCTCTTGAGTAGGAATTATTTTATTCTTTATTCTTTATTGTATTTATTCATTTGGGCTCACACGGTGTGGTGTCTTGGTCAATCATCATACTGTGCTTGGGCAATCAGGTCACTCATAGACTATGCTGGCTCCTCATTGGACTCAGCTTTTGCTGCCAGCTCTAGTGGGCTTTACATCTGGCTCCTATTGCTGTTGTGTTCTCAGGATTGGATCTCCTGACCTCACTGGTCACCTGGGCACTCATGTATCTGGATATTCATTTACCTAAGATCAAGAAAGAATATATATAAAAGAAACAAATGCCATGTGCCCACAGATGAATAGATGAATGCATGAATGAAAAAGGTTTATTAAGTTCTTACTTGGTGCCAAGCTCTGTGTTAAGTGCTGGGGATACAAGTTAGAAGAGCAAAATAGTCCCTACTCTCAAAGAGCTTACCCTCCAACTGGGGGAGACAACACATGAAAGTTCAGCTGCAGGGTTCAGTGGTGAGACAGATAGCAAGGTGCAGGGAGCATGGGTCCTAAGGCTAACTAAGTAGATCAGATAACAGTGCTTGAGGACGGGCACACTATAGAGACCGGACAGACACTAATGTCTGAAATACCTTAGGATGGAGAGGGAGGTAAGGACAATTCCATCTCTTCAGAAGGAATAGAGCTGTTGACTCCCACCCATTTCATCCAAGCTGTGTGAGTATGTAAGCAGCCTAATTGAAGGAGAAAGGCAAGAAAGGAGGGCACTCAGTGTTGGTGAATCTTCTTGCCTCCCAACTGTCCCCAATGTGTTTTAAGATGGCCCAGAGCTGGGGAGGAGGAGAGAGGGGAATACAAGGGGAAAAGAGTATCCCTGGTGATGTCAGGTCTTCCCACAACCTAGCTGTTCTGGAAGCTGGATGGGAAACAGGGTGCCAATTTTCCCTCTCACACCTGACAGTTTACATCATTTCTTGCTCATAACTAGGAAAGAAAACTGCAATGTGAGCAAATCTATTCTTTTGCATAAGAACTCAGTTCTGGCTCTGTACCTCCCGAGTTATCAGTCCTTCTGGCTCCTCAGCCAACCAGAAGACTCTTTGTCACCTGATGCCAACAGCTTAGTCTCTCATGGCCAGAAACACCTCCATGAATTGGATTGAAACTAAGCAGGAAGTATAGCACATTTTGAAAACCCACCGGAAGGGGACATCTGAGCCACGGTCTAAGACTAGGCCACCTTTGGCAAACCGTCTGCTCTAGCCTTGCCCATTATAGATGGATGCAGAGAAACCTGGGAACACTTACATAAAACGATGCACAGTGAAATGGACAGAATCAGGAGAACAATTTATATGATGGCTACAACATTATAGAACAACAATTTTGAAAGGCTCAGCAACTTATCACTACAATGACCAACCATGATTCTAAAGAAACAATGATGAAGCATATTAACCCTTGCTTGAGGTACAGATTGCATAAATTTTTGGACATAGCAAATGTATAAACTTGTTTTGCTTAATTATGTTTATTTGTTATGAATTTTTTTCACTGGAGAGATGTCAGAGAAAGAGATTGACTAGCAAAAGTGATGTCAAAAAAGATAAAAGGAAAGAAAAGAGGTTCATTAAATAATTTTTAAAAAATGCATGAAATAGAATAGAAAGAAGTTCATTCAAGAGGGCTACAGAAATAAACAGGATAGTTTTGAAACTAATATGTTGATTTTGAATTGAAATGCAAACTGCTTATAATAGCAATTTGTGGTTTCATATGCAGTTTTCCTTTTTTCTCCTTTGTATGTGGAAATACTTATACTTAACAAAGTTAAGTTCAAAATAATTTTAAAAATTATATAAAGCTAACTGGTGCTTGGATAGAGCACAGGGTTTGGACTCAGGAAGACTTTAAATTCAAATCCATCTTCAAACACTTACTTTGTTTCCATGGGCAAGTCACTTAACTTCTGTTTGCCTCAGTTTCCTCAACTAAAACCCAATGTAGGACTCACACTCTTCAGAGCCAGGCCAAGACTGCAAGTTGAGGAAGCAGCTTAGAGAGAGTGCTACTTGTGGACAACCTATATTGATCCTTAATTCTGGGCTCCTTAAGGATAATCATTTTGGAAGTTCTAGTGGAAATGACCAGATTTCCAACTGCCATCATAAATCCCTCTATTTCCCTAACACATTGGTATGACTCAGCTATTTGTTTAACACTTCCTCATCAGCATATTGTTGGATAAGTTCATATGAATGCCGCTCATGGAAGACCTTAGTATTCTATCCTCGGGTCTTAGTTGTTTCATTGCTTCCATCCAGAGGTAAGCTACTTTTGGTTACATTCCATACAACCAATGGCATGTACATGTTATCCAAATTTTTCATTGGTCCGTGAAATTATGTCTGCTTATTAAACTTGTTTATCTAAGAAGGTCTAGAAGTTGTTCCTCCTTTTTACCATGAAAGTGTTAATCTCTCTCTGGTTTAGGGTGGTGGGTTTCTATGTTTTGTGATTGTTGTACAAGCCTTTTGTTAGGATGCTTTTCAAATCAGTTGTGTTACATTTCTGTGGAGGTGTTACTTGACTTAAACATTCTTCCCATTCAATTTTGATTTCAGTTTTCATTAAATTTCTTAATGTTTTTAATCACAGCCTTCTTCTTATTATCCTTTTATCAATATAGAGGGAGGGGGAAGAGAAAATTTTTTTTTATTAAGCAACTACTATGTTTCAGGCCCTAACTTTCTAGTCTCAACTCATTACCTACCCACAGCCATTACTCACCTAAAATTCAGCCAAACTAGATGACATTTTACTCAAAGAACATGTTTTGTACTTTCTTCCCTCTGCCTTTGCTCACATGATTCCCTGTGCCTGGAATGCCCTTCCTCATATTCTTTGCCTATGAAATCCTTTTCAGAGAATCATAGAATCTCAGAGTTGGGAGGGATCTGAGAGACTGCATAGTCTAATTTATCCTTGAACTGTCCTTCAAGTCAAATACATACCCTCTACTTCATGAAGCCTTCCCTGTTTTGCTTTGTTTAGTTACTGATGCTTTTATGTAATATTCGTGTGATATTTATTAGTGTATGTCACACCCCATTAGACTAAGCTTCTCGAGGGGAAAGAAATGTCTTTTTGAACTTTGACTTTTTCCCAGGTCTAGCTCAGTGCTCTTTGCAAAGTTAGGAGCTTGATACATGTTTATTCTATTCAATCAATCAATAAGCATTTATTAAGTACCTATTATGTGCCAGGCACTGTGTAAGGCACTAGGGATACAAATTCAGTGATTGAAACAAATATGACTCACAAGGAGCTTGTGTTTTAAGAGGGGAGATAACAAGTACATGTATAAATATAGACAGACTAAATATAAAGAGAATAAATAGAAATAAATACAAGATAATTACAATTTAGGAGGGGGAGCATCAGCAGTTGAAGGGATCAGGAAAGGCTTCAGGTAAAAAGGTGAGTTGGTACTTGAGCTCCTTCTTAAAGGAAGAAAGGGATTCTATGAAGTAGAAGTGTAGAGAGTACATTTCAGGCGTGGAAGACAGCCAGTACAAAGGCATGGAGAGAGGAGATGGAGTATTGTATGTGAGAGAAAAGGTCGGTTTGGTTGCATTGTAAAGTGTGGTAATAAGAATAATGTCAAATGAGGCTAAAAGGATCAATTGTGAAGAGCTTTAAAAGGTAAACAGACATTTCTATTTTATCCTAGAATCCATAAGGAGTTGTAGAAGTTTTTCAAGTAGGGAAGTAGCATAGTTAGATCTAACCTTAAGGAAAATAACTTTGGCAGCAACATGGAGGATAGACTTGAGTGGAGAGAGACTTGGGCCGGGAGATCATATGGGGCCTGTTGGAATAATCCAGTGATGAGGGCCTGCAATTAAAGTGGAAGCTATGTGTGTGAAGAGAAATGGTCAACTCTGAAAGATGTTGTGGTTGTAGAAATTAGCAATATTTGGCAATTGATTGGATGTATAACATGATGGGAGATTGAATTGCTGAGAATAACAAGGTAATGAACCTGGGAGGCTAGAAGGGGAACTTCAAGAGAAATAGGAAAGTTTAGAAGTGGGTTGGGTTGGGGAAATAGAGAATGGATTCTGACAAGGATTTGTTGAATTTGAGATACTTCCTGGACATTCAGTTTGAAATTTCCAATTGACAACTGGTGATGTATAACTGAAGCTCTGAGGAAAGAATGACTTAATATTTGGCTATGTAAGTCACTGGCAGAGATTATAATTAAACCTAAGGGATCTGATTAGGTCCCCAAGATTGTATTGTGTTAACTTAATTCTTTTCCTCCACTAAATTGATACTTTACCCAAAATTTTCTTGTCTTTTATATCTAGTTAAGTTCCATAAGTCCACTTTCAAATTTCGCACCTAAATTCCCCCCCCCCCATTGTATCTGATATCTAGGTTGCCAAAAAAAATCAAAATAAATGAACTTTTATCAAGCACCTAGAACACCATTCTATGCTTTTGGGAGATGCACAGAGTTTAGACAAGACATTATCTCTGCTCTCATGGAGGTTAGTAGGAAGATAAGATATGTAGATAATATTCCTGACTGAAATAATATATGATAAAGAGATACACAATAAAGTATTGCCCTATTCAAAAGCCATAAAAAAACTCAACCCCCTGGTAAGTCAGTCCCTGTTTTACTTTTTCAGTATCTTTTCCTACTTATCTCCTTCTGTTCACCTCTCCATAAGACCTTTGTTCAAGCACTTGCTATGCTATTTTCTAGCATTGTGACCTTGGGGAAAGTTATTCTAAAACTCTATATTCTTTCTTTGTTAAAACAAAGCCTTAGACTGGATAA
Source organism: Vombatus ursinus (assembly GCF_900497805.2). Lineage (NCBI taxonomy): Eukaryota > Metazoa > Chordata > Mammalia > Diprotodontia > Vombatidae > Vombatus > Vombatus ursinus. The sequence continues at coordinate 4,699,950 of NW_020948774.1, forward strand.
TCTCCAAGGCCTTTTTTTTTAACCTCATAATCATATGATTTTTATGATTCTCATCCCTCTCTATCAGTTGAAACTTTAGCTTCAAAAAATTTTGATAGGAAATAGAGAACACCCTTGTGCAATCTCTGGATTTGGCCTTGGGAGAAGATATTGCTCTAGCAATATTTTTCCATAGACTTTAATGGAAAATTCCATGTGAATGACAGGGCAAAAAAAGGTTCTTTGGTCTGTAGAACCAGAAGCTTCCTGATTGTGTTGACAACCCACCCCATGTAGGCTTCTCTAATAGGAGCAACCTGACTGTCCAAATGGCAGATGGGTCTGCACATATGTGTAATGCTGTGTATGGGCTAGAGATGCTCCCTGGAGACTTGGCAGTGGGGAGCCCATGTCAGATCTGTGCCATTGCAATGTGACAGAAATAGCTGAAAGGACACTGAAACCAATTTGATGGGGCAGGAGGTGAGGAGTAAAGCTCTGTAAGGAGAGATAAAAAAGAGAAAAGAAGATAGAATAGAGGCACGTTGAAATAATGAATGGCAAGTGTAACCAGAGGTTGAAGATAACTGTCAGTCAATCCTTTTTTTCCCCCTTTTCCTGTGATACAAAAAAAAAAATAGGCAAGCTGAAGGAAACAAATTTAAAAGGTTTTTTTAACTTTTTTTTTTTTAAAAAGAAATGTAATTAACCTGAGGAACTTACTGCTGTTGTAATTCACTATTATAGAACAGAGTTGTGGAACAGTAGAAATGAGAGCACTGGTGCAGTTGATGTATTATGGAGCTCAGCCCAGGTTACCGTGGAGTTGTGCCACTGGATAGCCACACCCCTATTTGTTCATACTTTCCAAAAGATGCCAAGTACAGCCAATAACTCCATTACAGTGTCCCATAAGTCAAGTGAATTGGAGTGACAGCTACCTGGTGCGTCTCAAGCAAAGATGTGGGAAACAGCTCATTGATTGAATTGTTTCAACTCACAGGCTGATTGCCGACTGTGGTTGGAGAGGAATTTTCTTACCCATGTGACTTGGCCTAACACTAATTTAAGAAAATATCTTGATTGTTATGGCCTCCTGTGAATTCTGTGCATTGTCTTGCATTTTCTATGGGGTGAAATAAAGCTTGAGGACTTTCAGGGCGGTCTCTTACTACTTCTATAAAGATCTAGACTCCAGCTAAATTTCAAGGGTTCACAGAGAAACCTAGGTTTGGGCAAAATGAACCAAAGAGATGAATTTGAGAAGATTCTTTGCAATTCAATTCAGCTTGTACAAACCTTCGCTTGAATTCTGGACCATAGGATACATAAGTAAATGTGTAATGGAGAATTTAACACTTCACTTAGCTGGCATTTGCCACGGTCTATTCCTTACTCTGTAATTTCATACATGTGTGTCTATAGTTGTCCCAATTAGCTCACTAGTTCCTCAAGGACAGAGAACACATTTTAAATTACTTCCATACCTTCTCAATGCCGTAAGAAATTAGGACAATCCTGGGGTTTCCTTTTAATAAAAAAAAAAAAAAGAAAGAAAGAAAGAATTGTTCTGTCTTTCTTTGGCCCCTGTAGTTACTCTTGGCTCCTGGGCCGCGGAAACATGAGTGAACCTCTACAAATGTACCTTCCTGTTGGATAGCAGGTGTTTGCAAACCCCCTGCCCTCTGGACAACTGAGCCAGTTCAAAATCTGAGAGGAGGCGGCTCAGTAGGCCAGGTGGAAGTGCAGCAGGTACCCAAGCTGTGTGGACGGATGCTTATTTTTAGGACCTGATATGCACTGCAGCACAGTGCTGGATACACTTTGAAAACCTTGACCCCCACAAGTGTACACACTGTGACTCTATAGATTGGCACTCCTTAATAGGGGGTTTGTTGAGTCAGCATAAGAGAGAGGAGACTGGACTCGGCCAGATAAATTAAAGTCTTTAGAATGGGTTCCTGGCAAAACCTTGTATACCATCTTATTATAAAGGTGATATCCTTCATATTTCTGGGTAGAATTCTTAATTTTTCTTGCCTATGAAGTGTAGTTTTGGTTCCTAGCTTGACATAAAGATGCAATACAGTGAAAAATTCTTGGGTTGTATATTACGCTAATTCTGAAATGATCTGTGCCTGATTCCCTTGCCCTGCTACCTTTTATGTTTCTTTTTTTGGAGGGTGGGATGGACAGAGAGCTTATTGTAGCAATGGAGTTGTTTTAAAACAGGGAGCAAAATGACACGCCACAAAAAGTGTGTAAGCTGGTAATGGAGATTTTAATTGGCAAAGTATGTATCCCGTCACTTCTAATGCTGCACTTGTGGAAATTTCTGCCTCTTATGAAAGGGACCTTGACACTAAAAACATGAGAGGTTTTTTTCTTCTTCTTCTAATATTATTAAAATGGCTTTTAATTGAGTTCATTTTTTCAAGTTTGATGATAAATTTTTAAGTACTCAAGCTCAGAGACATTTTTGGACTAAGTTCTTTTTTTTTTAGTGCCTTTTTCTTGCCTAATTGAGTCCACTTGCTTATGTGAAAAATTCATCATTTCCCTCCCCTCTTGCTAACTGCGGACACTCAAAGCAGAATTGTACAAGCAACATTTTACATTTAGTAAATGGCTTCTTCTGCACCTCTAGCTTGTCAAATTTATTGTTCACTTATTATTTCTTACTTCAGCTAAAATTATTTGAAATCTTTTACTCCAAATACATATTTCTTTTAATTCAAAAGGCATTTAGGGAACTTGGAAATGTAGAACTTTCTAATTACCTTTTTTTTACTTTTTTACTATAGTGAGGACAGTATGGTGTTACAGAAAGAGCATCAGACCAAGCAACCCAGGTTCTAGTTCCAGTTCTACTGTTGGCTAATGTGACTGTGATCATCAGTTCTACTCTATGGACTTCTGTTTCTTCCTCTGTAAAATGAAATTGAAGTTATAATTTGTAATCTCTCATGTCCCTTCCAGCTGTAAATTCCACCTTCATTTTATTTAAGGATGATTACACCCTCACTTTCTATAAAAAAAAAAAAACAACCCAAAACTTATTGCTATCTTTTGTTTTTACATAATCTTAATTTCCTAATATCTCTCTCCTTCCCATGCAATGAGCCATCCTTTAAGTAAGAGGCGGGAAAAGTGATTCAGCAAAAATGACCAACAAATCAATTAAATTTGATGATCTATATTTCCTCCTTCATTTTCTAACATAGGTCAGAGAATTTAGAGCTAGAAGGGAATGTGGAGATTATCTAGTCTAACTACTCCAAAATTGCCCATGTTCTGTGTCCTATGATCCTAAACTCTTCTATGTACTTGTGAAAGGTATTGCGGGAAAAAAAACAACAGCAACCAAAAACTCCTTCCTTGCTCCTCTAATTTATTTGTAGTGTGGTCTTTTATAAATAGGTCATGTATCCATATGGAACTTAGTACAGTATATGGTACGAGATGTTGGTCTAAGCCTGATTTCTACCAGAATGTTTTCCAGTTTTCCCAACAATGAGTCTTTTACCCAGTATCCAAAGCTATTCTACTATATTCATTTGCTTCTGGGTCTTGTGTTCTGAATCTGTCCCACTGATAAACTTTTACATTTTTTTTTTTTAGTATGATTACTGCTCTGTAGTTGAGTTTGAGATCCCAAATTGCCAAATCCCCTTCCTTCACACTTTTCTTCATTATTGCCATTGGGGTTCTTGATTGGTCATTTATATATTAATTATGTTATTATTTTTTTTTCTATCTCTAGTCTAGAAAGCAGTGTGTTGGTTGACATTAAGTAAAGTTAGATAGTATTGTTAGGATTATATTGGCATGATTCAATCATGAATGATTAATGGTTCTCCAATTATTTAGTCCTTTCTTTTCTATAAAATTAAAAAAAATATTATTATATCAAGTCAGTCATTCAGTCAGCAAGCATTTATTAAGCACTTACTATGTGCCATGCACTGTGCCAATACTGGTGATGCAGAGAAAGGTCAAACCACTGACCCTGTCATCAGAGAGCTCACATTCTAATGGGGGAGGCAACATGGACAAATTGTTCAAACAAGATACATACAGTGTAAATGGAAAATAATCTCAGAGGGAAAGTAGTATTTGGGGTGGAGAATTCCAGGAAAAGCTTGTGCAGAAAATGAGATTTAACATGATTCACCTAAGTGTTGTATGTCATGGTAATTGACTTCAAATATTTTATTATTTGGAGTTATTCAGTATGAAATTTCTCTCCTTTTTCTTTCTGCTGGGTTCTGTTGGTAACACACAGAAAGACTGTGTGCTTATAAATCTTACTACTTTGCTGATGTTGTTAATTGTTTCAATTAATTTTTAGTTGAATCTCTAGGGTTCTCTAACTAGACCATCATATCTTCTGCAAAAAGATAATTTTCTTTCTTCTTCGCCTGTGCTTATTTCCTCAATTTATTTTTCTTTGTCTTATTTATATAGCTAGCATTTCTAGAACTCTATGAAATAATAGTAGGGATAATGAATGTCCTTATTTTACCCCTGATTTTGTTGGAAAAGTCTATAGCATTTCTCCATTATTTAAAAGGCTGGTTCTTTGGTTTTAGATAGATTCTATTTACCATATTGAGGAAAGGCCTATTTATTTCTCTGTTTTTTTCATGTTTTTAACTGAAATAGTTTGTCAAAAACCTTTTCTGCTTCTATTACTAACATCATATAATCTTTATTATTTTTGTTAATACATTACCTTATATTTATAGTTTTCCTAATATTGAGCCAATTCTGCATTCCTGATTTAAACCTAACCTGTTTACTTTATAATCTTTAGAATATGGCCTCTTTGCTAACATTTTATTCAAATATTTTGATGTTGTTATTTGTTAAAGTAAATAAGTCTATGTATTTCTTTATGAAAAGAAATTTCTCTTTTTTTCTTCTTTTTCTCTTACTGGCTTAGGTATCAAGATCATATTTTATCATAAAAAGAAGACCCCTTCTTGTTCTATTTTGTAAAAAAAATTCATGTAATATTGAAATTAATAGTTCTTTGAGCATGTGATAGAATTAACTTGTAATTCTAGCTATCCCAGGCCTTTTTCTTTGGGAGTTTATTTATGGTTTTTCAATTCCTTTTTCTGAGATTGATTTATTTAAATTCTTTCTCTCTTCTGCTGTTAACCTGGATATTAAATATTTTTGTAAGTGTTCCTTTCATTTAAAATGTTGATTTTATTGGCATATAATTTGCCCAAATTGTTTTTAGTAATTTCCTCTATTCCTTCTTCATTTGCTGTGAGTTTTCCTTTTACATGTGATATTGTAATTTGGATTTCTTCTTTCTCTTATAAAAAATCAGATTAGCTAGTGGTTTATTTATGTTATTAGTTCCTCACCCCCCACCCCCCAAATAGCTCCTTGCTTTATTTAGTAATTCAATAGTTTCTTTGCTTTCATTTATTAATGCCTTAGTTATTTTTTTTTTTGAATTTCTATTTTGTTAAGTTGAGATTTTTGGATTTGTGTATTTAGAGATAACTACAAACCCCCTTGGTTGTATTCCCCAAATTTTGGTTACCACACTTCGGTCACTTTTTTGATGAAATTATCTATTATTTCTATATTTCATTCTTTGACTCACCAATTCTTTAGGGTTAAATTAGTTAGACTCCATTTAGAGTCCTTTCCCTTCAAAAGCTCTTTATTGGTTATACTTTTTTATTGTGTTATGGCAAGTAATGGATATGTTTAATATTTCTGATATTCTATTTTTATTTATAAGGTTTTCATGCCCTACCACATGGTCCATTTTTGTGAAGGTACCATACATGGGTGAAAAATATGTATTAATATTTCAATGTAGTAATTGCCACAGATCTATCATATCTAACTTTTTAAATTTTTTATTCAGGTTAATAACTTCTTTCTTGTTTATCATTTTCTTAGATTTGTCTGTGTCTGAAAAGGGAATATTGGTTTCCCTAAGTATTGTAGATTTTCTGCCTATTTCTCCCTGTAAGTTGATTAACATTAAGTATTGACAATATCTTATTGTCCATAGTGCTTTTGAGAATAATATAATTTTCCTTTTTATCTCTTTTAACTGTGTCTCTTTTTATACTTGCCTTTTCTGGGATCATAATTGCTACCTCTGATTTTTTTAGTTCACTTGAGGCATAATAAATTTTGCATCAGCTCCTCATTTTAAATCATTGTCAACCTTTATGTTCTAAGTGTATTTCTTGTAAACAGCATATTGTTGCATTTTTCTTTCTAATCTATTCTGTTATCCTTTTCCATTTTATGAGTGAGTTCATGCCATTCATCATCATGGTTATAATTGCTATTTGTGTATTTTTCTCTATCATATCCTATCTCCACCCCCATCCCCCTTTAAGTGAAGAAGGTTAAGGAAGAGAAGGAATGTAATACTATAACACTTACTGTTCAGTGGTTTAGTTGTGTCTGACTTTTTGTGACCCTGTTGGCCATAGCACACCAATGCTTTCTATGGGGTTTTCTTGGCAAGGTACTGAAGCCATTTCCTTCTTCAGTGGATTAAGGAAAACAGAGGTTAGGTGACTTGCCTAGGGTTACACAGCTAGTTAAGTATCTGAGGCCTGATTTGAACTCAGGTCTTCCTGATTCTAGGCCAATGCTCTATATACTGAGTAACACTAGTGAGCTATAATTGAAGTTCTCTTTTCTACTTCACTGATATTTCTTCTCCCTTCCCAGATACTGATAACTGTTTTTGACATTTCTTTTCTTTTGGTCTCCTTTTTACAATTCACCGTTTGAAGGTGGTTTATTTTACTTGTTAGTATTACCTTCCAGCCTCTATTCTCCTTTCATATCCCTTTCTTCCCTTCTCCTGTTATCACTCATTTCCCTGTTGAGTTTAAACTTTTGGGATGTGTGTGTGTGTGTTCACCTCTCTTTAATTGATCATGAGGTTCATGTCATACTTGTTCCTTCCACCCCTTCCTCTTTTTTTATATACTCTTTCTTTTCTAGCACCCAACTAGGACAAATGATAATTTCTTCTCCCATTCTTCCTCACTCCCATTCCCCATAACATTTCAGATGAAGAGAACACCACAATACCCAGTCAATATAGAGGCTAAAGTGGAAAAAGGTTAGCTACCCATAGAGGAGCCCAGTGGCTAACAGTGACCTGCTTACCTCAGCCAAATGATGGATTGGTCCCTGCAGCTGGGACACCATGACCTAGTAAGTGCAAGCTGATATAAATGAAGGACTCAACCAATTCTACCGGAGATGTTGTGAGGACATTATTCATTCTATCAAGAGAGAAAGGACAATGAAAACTTGCACTTCTGGAGCCTGATTCTTATCAGGATTCAGTGGAGGAATCTGTTGATGTCTATTGTGAGTGAGAGGATTTTAGGACCAAGAAAATGTTCACTGTATCTTTCTTGGTGAAACTGCACATTTTCTATTAATGTATAAAACTTCTCCAGCCTGGAAGTTCTCTACACCCATGGACTTCTCACACTAGAAGTACCCTCCATCCTCACTCTCTTTTCCTCTGATTGGCTTATTTCTTCTAGCACCCCAGACCAGCCATATCTTCATTCCTTTCCAGGCTGAGCTTCTCACTCTCTGGACTTTCTCTTTCATAACTCAGAAGTCTCCTCACTCTGGAGTTCAATGTGTTCTTGGATTTCTCATACTTGAAATACACTTTGCCCTATGGCCCCTTCTTCTGAGTGGCAGGTTCCTACTAGAATCTCCATTTTAAGGAAAACATCCAGGTAATTCATGTCTTCATTCCTCTCCAGGCCCTACTCTTACCATCCTCTGTATGGACAAATCCCCTACCTCTCTTTTCAGCTTCCTTTTATTTGTTGTCTTTCCCCATTAGAATGTAAACTCCTTGAGGGTAGGACTATATTTATTTCTGTTTTTATTTGTATTTACAGAACTTAAACACTTCATAAATACTTGTAGATTTGTTGGCTTATTTCCTCCTTAGTGGATTTCTTTTTTCTTCTTTTTTCTGTCCTCTCTAAAGACCAACAAATAGGAAAAAGCCTACCCTAAACCCCTTTGCTTATTACTTTTATGCCCTTTTTGATTCTTCAAGTCTTAAAAATTCTGGAGGGGCATTTGTCTCTTCTTCCTCATTTCCTCTTCCTCCACATCATTTTTTTAGTTCCTTTCGGTGGCTTAAATGTATGTATCTTACTAGAATTCTCTTGATTCCTGTGTTTGTCTTTGAGCTTTTCTACTCATTTTTTTCTATCAGGAAGTTTTAAAAGTCCTTGATTCTAACAATGATACATTTTCCTCTTCTTGTTCTCTGCTTTGGTTCCAGTAAATTTGGTCAGTTTTCATTTATGATATTTTGAAATATGATATCTGGACTTTTTTTGGTCATTTTTTTTCAAGGGAGGGAGTTGGGTGATTCTTTAAAAATCTCTTCTGAACTTGTTTTCCAGATCACTTGTTTTTGATGGTCAATTTTATTGTCTTTCCTTTTTTTTCGGTCCTTTGATTTTATTCTAATGTTTCTTGTTGTCTCATGGATTAGTTGAGTCTTGTTTGTCTTCAGATTTTCAGGGCACCTGCCTCTTGAGTAAGGTTTTCCAATTTATACTCTAAACTATTTATTTTCCTCCTTTTTTCCCCTTTCTTCATTTCATTTTCTTGCTTCATTTCTTTTAGGTATTCTTTAGTCATTGTGGCCAAGCTATTATTTTTCTTTGAGGCTCTTCAGTTTTTGTGGAAGTACTGTCTTCATTCAGCTTTTTCTCTTTGGTGATTCTTGACTCATAGTATTTCTTCATTTCTAATATTTCTACTTTATCTTTTCCTGTTTGTTCATGTCTACCACCTCAGTTATTGAGTTTCCAATTCATAACACATCGAGGTCTGTGCTCTTCAGTTCTCTGATGGGGTGGTCAGATCTTCTTTCCTGGGTTCCTGTACTAGTTTCTACTTCATCTGGTGTGTCTGTGTCTGTGTCTTTAGCGTGTCTGGTCAGTTTGATGGTTGACTGTCCTGGATCAGGGTACTGACTTGGTTTTTTGTGACTTCTGCAGCTTCTGAACATCAATGTGCCAGGTAATCCTGTGTCTCCCTGAGATTTTCCTGGTTGGGTGGCTGCCACATTTATCCTTTCCTGAACTTTTTTTTTTCAGGTCAATGCTTTGGTCTTCCCCATTCAGCATGGTGTTAGGATCCTCTGACCTATTTATAAGCTGGCTTCTTTGGTAGGACCCCTATTTTGTTGTCTATAATGTGTGTGTGTGTGTGTGTGTGTGTGTGTGTGTGTGTGTGTGTGCAGATCTAGGCTGATTAGAGGAGCTTACTTATGTTTTTCTTTGGATTCCTTTGTTAGTGTTCAATCTAGTGTTCTTTCTAAATTATTGCTGGGATAAAAGTAGGAAAACTGGTCTGTATGAAATTTCATGTGGCCATCTTAACCAGAATTCCCACTGAACACTTTCCATGCACAGAAGGAGCATCTGCATTTCAGGGAGGAATGTGCGGATATGCAGATATGTAGTATAAAATGTGGATAACGTAATAGTAGACATCATTAACCTCATTTTACTGTTGCAGAATCAAAATGTGGTGCTGACTTGAATTGGTCTTTATCATATAGAGGGCCACTTGTGAATTAAGAAAAAGAAATCACAGCTCTATATTCCCTAGTTAATGTTTAACTACCTTACAGGAAAGGCCTACACCTCTCTTGGGATGTTTGCTTTGATTGGTGGTCTTAGCCTAATTGAGAGTGCATGTTTGTTCACATCACAAGAAACCCACTGAATAATTGCAGACCTCTGGGGATTGGCCCAGACTAAAAATAGTGTGTATTTAGAGGTCAAGATAGATTTACTCTGGCAGCACTGCCTCAGGTCCAGGGTCTAGATGTTTCTCACCAGTTCATCTCTTTCATAAAAAAATCTGGGATACCTGGCTCCTCTTTTCAGTTTCAAGACAGAAATTCATCAATATTTCAAATCTTGACCTCACTTAGAATTGCTTTTTTAAAGGGTCTTGGCCCCTATCCCTGAACTAGTAAGAAATATGAAAACCTAATAAGAAAAAAAAAACTAATAACAAACAAGGCATTATGGTAGTATGATAAACAAAGTGGGAAGGAGATGTTGTGTGTTAGGTCCTCTAGGTGCAGTTTTCCAGAAAAAGACTAGGGAGATTGGAAGGAGGAAATTATCATTCAGACTGACAGAAAATTTAAAAAAAATCTAAGCTTAAATCACTGCATTGCAAAATCACAGTTGTGGTTCATTGTCATATTCAGTCATTTTCACTTGTGTCCTACTCTTCATGACTCCATTTGGGGTTTTTCTTGGCAAAGATACTGGAGTGGTTTACCATTTCCTTCTCCAGCTCATTTTACAGATGAGGAAACTGAGGCAAACAGAGTTAAGTGACTTGCCCAGGGTCACACAGCTAGTAAGTGTCTAAAGCTGGATTTGAACTCAGAAAGATGAGTCTTCTTGACTCCATGCCTGGGCACTCTATCTACTGTAACACCTAGTTGCCCCGTAAGTCAGCTTACCAATTCCCATTTTCAGTTCTAGCAGCACTTGATGTGAATCTTCTGTGTCTGTTAACATTTCTTTTGTGTGTAGGACATAAATACCTGTCTCATACCTGATTTTAATTGTACACTGAGTAACTTTTTATTCCACTTTTTGGGGAGACCTAGACATGAGCTAAAACCTGAGTTTCAAATAATTTCTCCTGGAAGCATTGGAGTTGGGGTATAATGAACTGGAGTGTGAGAAAAAGGAACTTATCATCTTTCTCATTAGAGGCCAGGCTCTTCCAGGACTGAACCTGGTGTGGAACATACAAAAGAGGGTCCAGAGCAAAGGAGCATCCTAGGGAGAAGGAGAGGAGGGTGCTTCCAGCCCCTAAAGACTGGAAGTGGTTCTTCCTAATATTAAATGTGGGGGACCTTATGCCATTTTTAAAGACATGGTACACATTAACTCTGATTGCTTAATCACTTTTGGGACCCTGATATATAGTCAAAGTTTATGTGACTTTATTTACTTTTCTTTCAAGTTAAGACAGTCCTATATTTATATGAGTTTGGACCTTCATTTGTATTATTGTCCTGTCCATTGGCAGGAATCCTTTGGAAAAGAAGTGGTATGCTCTATATCCTGAAGAAATTCCTGGAGAGAATTTTCTGACCTCCAACTGAATGGTCCTTTGTATTGGAATGGGATCCAAGTGTGTGGAAATGTATGAGTAACCACATATATGGAGGGTTGTAGAAGAATTTGTACCCAGGGCAGTTTAGTTTCTCCTGAAGGTGAAGGGGCGACTTGCAGGTTATCTCAGATCTCTAATGTACTGTGCAGAGAGTCCCACATATTCTAGGAATCTCATTTGGCTTGAGAATTTTCCTCTTAGAAGGGAAGTTCTGTTTTTCTATTTTCTCTATTTTTGCTTTCTTTTATTTCTTTTATTATATTCCATCACCACTCCTTCTCTATTTGCTTGGGACAGAACTGAGCAGGCAGTAGCCTCTAAAAAGCTTTGTAAAATGTCCTTTGTTGAATTTGCATAAATTTATGTTGGGGGAGACACTGTGATCTCCAGGTCCATCAGCTCTGGTTGGTCTGGACCCACTCTAACATCTGTTATTTTGGGGAAACTATTTAAGAACTATGCTTGAGCCTCCCCAGAACTTTGCTGAATTGGAGATAGGGATGAATGTGTCAGATGCACCCCAGTTGATTTACTGAGGACAGCAAATATTTAGCTTTTATCACATATTTGTGATTATTATAGTTGGGGGAAAGTCACCCAAGTCCTTTAAGAAAGGTCATAGTGGATACAACACTAGAAGATTCATCTTCCTGAGTTCAAATCTGGCCTCGGACACTTATTGGCTGTGTAGATAAGTCACTTAACTCTGTTTGCCTCAGTTTCTCATCTGTTAAATGAGCTGGAAAAGGAAATGGCAAACCATTCTAGTATCTTTGCACAGAAAATCCCAAAATGGGCTCAGAAAGAGTTGAACACAATTGAAATGTCCTGAACAACAGTAACAAGATCTTGTATATATGGTGGCTGAATCCATCCCCTACTTAGCTTTTCATTTTAGACCTAGAGATGTGTGTCTATCTCCCTGCTGGAAGGAGCTGAGTAGTGAACTGAATGCATTTAAAATCCACAAATGCTTTGGACCATAGCATGTTTTGAAATTGTTCTTTGCTTTTCTTTGCGCTTCCCCCCCTCCCCCCCGCCCCCAGCCATACACTCTTTTGTGCTCTCATTATCATGGGAGCTAGTGAAGAGGGGCCCTTGGGACTGAAATTCCTCTAGTGGATTTCTCACCTGCCCAGTTCTTCCTTTCCTTGGTTTTTTACCCTGTCACAATGTTATTGAGAAGGCTGAATGCTCTGAATAGCATGCTACCTGTCTTCCTGGAAAGGGGGAACATGAGGGGATTGCCTGGGACCAGCTTTTGCCTTTACTAATTTTTTTGTTCTCTAGTACCCCTTTCCTCTCTAGTGTTAGCAGTCTTTGTACTGCTGTTCCATTGTGCTTCTTCCATTTGTCAAAAGGTATTTATGCATGTGTGTGTACTTGCATTGGAATTTCTCTCCCCACTGAAGTTGGATAAGAGTTTCAGAAAGAGGTCAGGTGACATGGGAAAAGGAGTGAAACAAGGGAAAAGAATGAAAAATGGGTGGAATGTTGCCATGATACCTGTTTTAGAGCAGCTGAGCCCTTAGAGGAAAGGGTAGGGTCTTCAGGCAAAGTTCATGAACATCCATCTTAGGTGATAGAAAATTTTTTTTGTGCACCCTGATTAACTGCCTTTCTCTGACATGACACACCAAGATAAAATTAGATACTGCATTCTTTGACTTAAAACTTAATTAAAACTATATATCAAAAATGTAAGACCCTGGGCTTAATAAAACCTGATAAAATTATCCTAATACACTTCAATTTCAATCCAAGACTCTGATAGAAGAGACTGAGCAGCTGAGCCCATAACTAGATTAGAAACACCTCCTATGCAATATTTATGATGCTGTCCTACTTGAGATACATGGCTCCTAAGGAAAGGTCTGGCATTGTGATGAAGGGGAGATGTCAACCTCACTTATTTGCAAACGAGTGAGGAGGGAGGGAGCAAGAGAGTACATGGTAGCAATTCTAGCTGAGCATAAATGGACTAATGCTTTTTGGCTTTGTCCAAAATTATGCATCTAGGAACTTTTTTCTTGGGTGAGTGAGAACAGATACCTGGCTGCCTCTATTTTCTTTCTTTCTGGAGGATATGATATTGTTGCCTCCTTCCCAGATTCAGGGAATATACTTAGAGATGTTTAGGTTTTAGTACATATTATGTGCTAAATACTTTTGAAAGGAATGGTGCTTTTGAATGTAGTAGATCTCTGAAAGGGGCCTTCTTTCATGAGCTAGATCGATGCTGATTGAATTTCCCCTTTTTGGGTAGCAGGGGGAAAAGGGTAGTGGGGAAGTTCCTTGCTGTATGACCTTGGCCAAGTAATTTCTCTTTTTCTGGGGTAGCTAAGTAGTGCAGTGGACAGAGCACCGGCCCTGGATTCAGGAGGACCTGAGTTCAAATCTGGTCTCAGACACATAACACTTACTAGCTCTGTGATGGATTATGGTATAAGCCAATATCAGGAACCTGGTAATAGGTCACTGGGCTAGAAAGAGCCAGAATCAGGAAGTGGTGTCAGAATAGAAAGTAGGGTGTAAACCAAAAATTTCTAAGGCCAGAGCAGGGGAGCTGATTAGAGCTAAGATCTGGGTTTCAGAGTAGTAGAATCCAGTGCCAGGATATAGGTGAAGAGATAACTACTTTGGCTACATAGTGATAAGGGAGTCATTGAAAAAGACCCTGATATTGGGTAAAGGAAAAGAGGACAGCAGAGGATGAGATGAGTAGATAGATAATGTCATGGAAACAATGAACATGAACTTGGACAGACTTCGAGAGATCATGGAAGATAGAAGTGACCGATGTGTTCTGTGGTCCATGGGGTCATGAAGAATAGGACATGACTGAACAACAAAACAAATCAGTTATTTATTTAGATTCAGTTTATCACAATAAAGGGCCATGGCGTGGTGGGTGTATATATGTTTTGGGTGGGTACATCTTAGCTGACATTTGTCACTAATGAATCTTTTATGACACTGAAGATTCACTAAATTCATTTCTGGGGACTGGCATATAATGGGTTGGGTCAAAACTTTTGCTGGCTGTTAAAAAAACAAAACCCCTACCTTCATGGAATTGTGATATGTTATGGTTGATAGAGAAGTGGAAATAGTGCTGAAAGTCAAGACCTAGGCTCAAGTCCTGTATGACCTTGGCCAAGTAATTTCTCTTTTTCTGGGGTAGCTAGGTAGTGCAGTGGACAGAGCACCGGCCCTGGATTCAGGAGGACCTGAGTTCAAATCCGGTCTCAGACACATAACACTTACTAGCTCTGTGACCCTGGGCAAGTCACTTAACCCCATTCCCTAACCCAAAAAAACAACAAAAACAAAAATCTCTTTTTCTGGGCCCCAGTTTTTCCATCTATGAAATGAAGATGTTAGGATGAACTGATCTGTTCCAGCTCTGTTTCTTGGTTCTATGATTCTGATGGGCATTGCCACTCTACTTTCCACTTTAAAAATGAGACACTGAACTGGGTTGGTGATTGTTATTTAGTGGTGTCCGTTCTTCATTATCCCATTTGGAGTTTGCTTGGCAAAGATACTAGAATAGTTTGCCATTTCCTTTTCTAGCTCGTTTTATAAATGAGGAAACCGAGGCAAACAGGGTTAAGTGACTTGCCCACAGTCACACAGCTAGTAAGTGTTAGTGGCCAGACCTAGGTCTTTCTTGACTCTGGGCCCGGGTGCTCTATCCGTGGCGGTACCTAGCTGCCCCTAGTGGTGATCATAGCAAAGTTACTGCTGTAACTCAAGTGATTTAGGCCTCAACTACCCAGCCTTGGCTGTCTGAATTGTGGGAGAGGATTTGGGAGTTGGAAACAATAGGTTTTTTTTTTCTTTTTCTTTTATCCTCAAGCTGTTGCTGCTGGCAGCCTGTGATTTGTATGGGCCATTTTCCAGTTTGTCCTTGTCAGTGACTGAGAGACTAAATACTGGATTATAGGCTAATAGCCTTTAGAGCCAGAAGGTTGTTTTTTTAATTTGAGGCAGAGTTGAGAAAATTACCCTTCTCATTTTCTTCTTAGGAGAAGTTGGTATCTCTGTACTGGAGCTGTAGCTATGTTCCTGGAGTAATGGAAACTGGTTATCTCTTGACTCATCTTCCTGCTGTAGCAAGGTTTACAGGGGCAACTGCACTCACTTGTAGGTCATCTTCCAGCCTAGTTCTTGACTCATGCTTATATTTAAATTTATTGTTTCAAACTCTTGAATAATTCAAAAGTATGTTTGGACATTTTCTTTCTAATTAATCAAATTACAGCCTCTTTCTCATTAATTAAACAGTTGGTTCAAACCTCTACCCCAGTTCATTAATTATTATCTTTAAAAATAAACTGAAGGAATCTTTCCCAGTAGTCACTGGGCATTTATTATTATTATTATTATTATTATTATTATTTAATGACAGCGCTGGGTATACAAAGGAAGGTAAAAGACAGTTGTTGTTCTCAAGGAGCTTACAGTTTAATGGGAGAGATAATCTGCAAACAATTATGTACCAACAAGAGATATGTTGTTTGTTTGTCCTTAATTTTCCAAGAGGACCAGTGACATCATGGGGTGATGTCTTGACTTGCAAGTGAATTGGATTTAAGTGAAGCAGAGTTGCACAGTTTTCAGCCTCACTCTCTCTTCCAGAGTCATTGAATATCAGTGGCAAGATAAAAGTCAGAATGGCTGGCAATGGGTGCAGGATACAGTGGATGACCTTGATGTATTTGTTCTATAGTACTTGTTTCAGCCCCTTTGTGGCCATTGGAACAAATTATTCTCATCTGTTTATTCTGCTGAGGGAAATCTTAACATACTTGAAGTAGACATCCCCTAACTCACTGAAAGGTTTGAGGCCTGTTGGTTACCCTCCACCTGGTTTAGCCTGTCCGCCAAGATGGTTTTACCAGGATGTAGCTGCTGCATGTACTACAGCTCCTTGGAGCCATAGGTAAGAGTTAGGTGACTGGTGGACAGCGAGGATGGATGAGCAGTCCTGAAGAGGGTCAGCAAATCCTTGGGCATATATGTTTGAGGGGGAAACAAAAGATACAGGATAACAAAAGGAAGGTACTAGAATTAAAGGGGATCAGAAAAGATTTCTTGCAGAAAGTAGGAATTTAGCTGATATTTGAAGGAAGCCAGAAAAGCCAGGATACGGAGATGAGGAGAGAGTTCCAGGTATGGGGGACAACAAGTAAAAATGCCCAGAACTGAGGGATGTCCGCAACTGGATGGAGTGTCTAGAGCAAGGAACAGCAAGGAGTAGAGTTATTACTTATGCCTGTATGTATGAATATATATATATATATGAATACATACATATACATATATAACACTTTAATCTTCTATGATTAAATAAAAATTGAAGTTATTGAATATGTACTTTATTAACAAATGAAATCAATAATAAAAGACATGTAATTATTTGTAATATTTTTAGCTTTTAAATCACAAGTCAAATTTACCTCAAATGCTCATTATAACAACAGATGACTTTGCTTCACTTCCAGAAATACAACTTTACCATTTAGTTCACTCCAGAACTAATTAAGGTTTTTCAAGAATTCTCTTCATATTTCTCCTCAGTATAAGTTAAATTCAGTATCTCAGAAAATGTTATGTTAGTACTTTTTCTTTTTACTCTCTTCAGCCATTACAGGAAACTGCCTTTTCAGAATACACTGAAAGCTGCCAACTCCTTAGATTTTTCATAGACTTATTATTTTTTTCGTGAAATGAGTATTTTTATAATAAGATAGAATTCTAACAAGACAGTTCTAACAATAAAAGACAGTTCTAACAAGAAAGATTTTGCCTTACTCTCTTCTCCACTGATTCCTCATGGATTCTGATAAATCAAAATTAATCAACACATGCTTTCCTTGACTCCATAGAGAAATGCCCATCATAGTAAGAACTGTTACTCCAAACTGCCCGCCCAAACTGCCTTTTTTTTTTTGCATTCCATTTGGTTCTTAAAGATACAATAACTGTCCATAATGCCTATAGTATAGTGTGTCTACAGTATAAAGCGGAAAAGCTTAGTGAAACAGGGGTTACACTGCCATTTCCTTTGACCCCTACCCACTTCCCATGCTCACAATCATCCCATCTCTGATGGCATTTGGAAACAAGGTTTGATTCCAAGTATTCCAATGTGAGAAAACTTCTCGCTCTCGCACTTTATTTCTTCTTGCCTTCTTCATGCCAAAAGTTATAGCTATGAATTCTCTGTACTTTTCATTTGAGGGAAACATTTTGCCACAGAGATCAGAATTAATATGAACTTTTCAGAATGTTACTTTTGTGACTGTCTACTTGACTATTCTTTGTTTCCAGTTGATCAGGAGATCCCAATAATAGAAATAAGCAGTGAGAGAATAGTTTAAGGGACTAGAGGTGGAGACTTCTGGGCAAAAGCACTTTAAAACCTATTGAATTAAAAATGTTTTACTTTACTTTTAAGCGGCTAAAATTCACTGCAACACCTATTAAGCACCTATTGTGTGCAAGACCCTATGCTGGGAATACAAAACCAAAAGTTAAACAGTCTTTGCCCTTAAGAGAAGACTACATTGTGAACACTTGAGATGAAAGAGAAACAAGGGAAAGAACTCTTAAGAATACTGGAGGAAAGAGAGAACATTAAGACCTTGGAGGGTGGGAGATATTAAAAGGTATGTTGACTTGGTACCCCGCTTATTAATCAGCATTGGGGGAGGCTTTGTTGGGAAAGGCAACATCCGAGTCTGCAATTTTTTGCATTACCTGTTCTTTGTCATGTACCCCTCCCTGTGAAGTTTATACCCCTTCCTGGAAATTGTCGTGTACTTGCTACCTAGGGGAGGAACTAAGATGCAAGGACTCAACCCCTTTCGCTGATGTTGACCTATCAGAATTGTCTTTATCTCATTACAAAAGTTACCAATATAAGCTGGCCGCACCTTGAAGCCACTGCTGATCTCTGATGATCAGCCCATCAACCTGACATGCTTATAATAAACTCCATTTAGTTCTTTTTGTCCCGAGTTTTGTCTCCTTAGGGTGAAAAGCCCAAACAAAGAATTGTCTTTTCAACTGAGAGAGTTTTGTTGCTGTTCAATTGTTTCAGTTGTATCTGAATCTTTGTGACCCCATTTGGGGTATTCTTGGCAAAGATGCTTGAGTGGTTTACCATTTCCTTCTCCATCTCATTTTATAGAAACTGAGGCAAACAGGGTTAAGTGACTTGCCCAGGGTCACACAGCTAGTAAGTGTCTGAGGCCAGATTTGAACTCAGGTCTTCCTGACTCTAGGCCTATCACACAACATATACTTCAATACCTAGCTGTCCGTAGGAGAGAAAGGGGAAAGTTTAATGGACAAGGTGGCAACTGAATTGGATTTTGAAGGAGAATAAGTGTTTTGAAATGAGATGAGGAAGCAGTGTATGTATACCTGACATGAGGGATAACTTAATGCATAGGTATGAGAAATGGCATGTTGATTTTGGGAAAGAATTCACTTCCCAATACAATGTAGTTTAGTGGATGAATTTCCATTGTTCCTCCTAGCTGCTTTGATACACTTCTTTGATGGGTCAAGCAGGTTGATTGAGACTTTCATCCTCACTGGGTTTCTATACACAAAATCTGGGATGGACTCCAACTGTCAGACCTCTGTGGCTACTCACCTCCCTGATGTTTTAAAGTACAGAGTGTAGTAGACTACTCTGGTACTCCACCTAAGATCAGGAAAAAATAGTGAGGCCCAGGTGGGAAGAATAAGGCCCAACACCTGTTTTCCTACCCAAAGGATTTTAGCATGTTTCCCCTTGATTGCAGCCAGACAGGAAAGAGAGAACTCGGCCAGTTAGTGCATTTTGTAAGCATTCTCAATTCTAGCTCAGCACTCAATTGAAAGGTTCTTCTTCAAGTAGTAAGCAAACTGGAAAAATTATCTGTGCTTGCTCAGAAGTCCACATGGTGTTTTCATCAGTAGAACTTTGCATGCTCATAAAGACTGGGCTTCTTGGCCACTTCCGCTGTTACATGTATTTTTATATATTTATATATTATGTGTAATTTTTTATATAATGAAAGCTCTTTGAGGGTAGTGATGAAAGTATTATTATTCTATCCCTGGCATCTAGCACAGTGCTTGACAGATAGATACCTAAGAAATGCTTGCTTATAATTGGACAATTACAATTACATTTTGGATCCTGAGAATTGCCAAATAGCAGGAAAAAAAAAGCAATGAAAGGAAACAGAAACCTTATTCTGGGTTCAAAGGTTCAGCTTTTACCTTCTTTAGAAAGGGGAGTTGAATCAGAAAACAGCTTAGTTTCATAGAAGTGGGGAAGTGTGTTATAGTAGAAAAAGCATGGTATTAGGAGTCAGAAGCCCTGACTTCTAGAAGGAGCTTTACTGTAATTATTTGCTATGTGAATTTAGCCAAGTCACTTCACTACCATGAAACCTAGTTTTGTCATCAGTAAACAGAAAAGCTTGTATTGCTTCCCTTCTGCCTATGGAGAAGAATGGGTTCTTCTAGTCCTAAAATTGCTTTTTCTTGGTCCTTCTGCCAGCTGTCATCCCATATTTCTCCCTCTTTTCATCACCAAACTTTGGAAAAAGTTGTCTATACCCAAGGCTTCTCTTTCCTCATTAACTATATTCCCCTCAGCTCCTTCCATCTCATTTCTGCCCCTTCCACCGTTCTGAAACTTTTTTCTTTAAATATCAATTGGTCACCAAATCTGCTGATCTTTTCTTTCCAGTTTTCTTTGACCTCTCTTGAACATTGAATGGTTTAGCTCTGACCACTCCTTCCTATTAGATGTTATATTCTATCTAGGATTCAGAGGCGTCATAATCACTCTGTTGTTCTCCTCCCTCCCACATTTTCAACCACTCCTATATTTCTAAACTTACTATTCCCGTAGGGAGATGGGTGATGTATATTAGAAAAAGAACTGGATTTGAAGACCAAGGACTAGGTACAAATCCCTATTCTTCTCCTTTCTAGTTCTTTGGGCAAGTTACCTGATGTCTCTGGATCTTAGTTTTCTCATATCTGGAATGAAGTCAGAATAGAATGACATTTAAATTGTCTTCTAGTTCAAAATCCTATACAAATCTATTTTTTCCCTAATCCCATCATTCTTAAGAACTCAGAGCTCTATCTCTAGTAGTTGAATGTGCTGGGAAAGCTTGTTTTCTTTTTCCCTCTGCTAGCAATCCAACTTTTTAGGACCACCAGGGAATATCCACTTTGACACTCCCTTTATCCTCAATGTCAGTCTTCTTTAGGATCTACTAGGTTAATTGCTTCCAGTCAGTGAGTGTCTTCTATTTCCCATTGAGAGGCCTTGCCTTCTATATGTTGGATTACACGTTGGGCCCATCTTATCCTCTGAGGCTCCATTTCCTCCACATTGGCCTTTCCCCACTTCAACCATGTGAACCATGAGCACATTCTGATCCAATCTTGCTGATAATCCCCACGTAACATAGGCCAGGCCTGACTCAGGCTGGTCCAGTGTTTCAGGTTTAGGTTTGGTGTGAAATGAGACACTTGTAGACCAACTAACATTTATGAAAAGGAAATTTACTTAGCCATTGCATGAAAAGGATGTTCAGCAGGGATATGGCTTTAATTTAGTTTAATGTACTTCCTTGCCTCTGCATTTGCCAGGAAAGGGTGCCATTGTCAAGAGAGGAGCTTCTGAGTCCTTCCATACTTACTGTTGCTCTTATGCCACCAGGAAGGTATGCCAATAGCTCAAGTCTTAGTCCTCTGGGCCAATTATATCTTGAGGATGGTTTTAGTATGTTTTAAGAAAAACTAGCCATTCATATATGTGGGGTAGGGTTATAGGAAAAGCCAGTCTACATGGCACAGTCTTAAGAAAAACTAGCCTAGTCTTGCTGCAGGCAGGAGATGGAGTTTTATGTCACATATCAGTGAATGAAGAGGAATGTGTCTGGAAAGATTAGTTGGAGTCAGGTTTGGATGGACTTTAGACATTTTATCCTAGAGGCAGTAGGGAGGCATTGAAGCTTCTTGAGCAGAGAAGTTACAATGCCTGGCAGGTGCTTTAAAAACATCAATTTAATAGCTGTGTGGAGCATGAAATGGGTGAAGGGTGGTTATGAGGGTAGACTCAGGGAGACTGCTTAGGAACAGTAATCCAGATGAGAGATGTTGAGGTCTTGAACTGGGGTTGTAGCAATGGGAGTGTAAAGAAAGCTCTCAAATCTGAGAGCTATTGTAGAGATAGAATCTACAATTAATTGGCAACTAATTAAACATGGATGTGCATGTGGGGTTAATAAAGGATGACTCCTATGTTGAAATCCTGGGCAACTTCAAGGATGGTGGTGCTCTTGACAGAGCTGGGGAAGTTAGGAGGAATAGGTTTAAGATGAAAAAGATAATGAGTTCTGTTTGTGTGGTAGTAGTTCAAAATGTTGATGAAACATCATCAGGTAGAGATATTCAGCACATAGTTGGAGATCCCTGGAGCACATGAGAGAGAATGAGGGATGAATTTGTAGATTTGGAAGTTATTTTCATAGTGATGATTAGTTGAACCCATAGAAACTGATGAAATCACTGAGAGATACTGTAAGAAAGAGAAGAGACTCAGAATAGAGACCTTGGGTATACACACACATAGGAAGGGGAACATGGATGATGAACCTTCAAAGGACATTGTGAAGGCTCAGTCAGACAGATAGAAGGAGAACCAGAAGAGAACAGTGTTGTGAAAGCCTGAGGAGGAGGGAGTGTGCAGGAGGGAGTGGTCAATATTAAACAATATTAGTTAAATTAAACAATATTGAACAGTTTAGACAGGTCAAAACTATTAGATTTAGCAATAAAGAGATGATTGTTACATGTTGGAATGAAGGGTTTCAGTTGAGTGATGTGGATAGAAGTAAAATTACAGGGGGCTAAGAAATGAGAGGAGTGTGAGAAAATGGAGGCAAAGAGTATAGGCAACTCTTTCCAGAAGCATGACTGTGAAAGGGAGGAGAGATATAAGATGACAGCTGATGTTTTTAAGGATGAGGGAGATTGTGGTATGTTTGGAAGCATCAAGAGAGGAGCCATTGGATAAGGAGAAATGGAAAATTAGGGAGAGAGTAGGGTAACAAAATAAAGAAAGAAAAAGGAAAGGAGTATAATTAAGGTATCTTCTTTTTTTTTTATCAAAAATAAAAGAAGTACAGCAGGAAGGCCAGACAAGCAGGACAGCTTTAAAGCTATATAGGTTGACATTATTATAGGCTTAGAAAAGCAAGCCATACACAATAGAGATTTGTGGTTTAATGTACAATCCTCTTTCTTTTTGACCATGTATATGCAAATGATTTGAGTTTAGGTTTAGAATAAAAGTAAAAATTGACTTAAAAAAGAAATTTAGAGAGCAATAAATAAAGGGGAAATCTCCTGTAGAAGATGGAATCAAGGGCACAAATATTGACTTTGGTGAAAAGAAGGCCACCTCTTTTGTTGGAATCACTAGCTAAGAAGGAGACAATGAGAGATTTGTTGAGGATATTTGAAAGAGAGAATTGGAAAACAGACAGTTCAAAGGGATAGTGTCAATTTTTTTTTCTAGAAAAAAATATGATGAGAAGTCCTCTCCCAAGAGGAAAGGGGGAAAGGTGGTATAAGTGGTGTAAGTAAGAGAAGATTTGGAATAATGGCTGTGTGGAGTGAGGTATAATCAATTAGAGAAGAGGGAAGAATTGGTGGGCAGCTGTGAGGGTCCACTTGGGAGTAGGTAATACAAATTTGTAGTGTATTTGGTCAGCAGTGTCATGTGATTTCCTGCAGCGGCAATGAACAGCATAGAAAT
This sequence comes from Vombatus ursinus, assembly GCF_900497805.2. Taxonomy (NCBI): domain Eukaryota; kingdom Metazoa; phylum Chordata; class Mammalia; order Diprotodontia; family Vombatidae; genus Vombatus; species Vombatus ursinus. The sequence continues at coordinate 4,722,988 of NW_020948774.1, forward strand.
TTGACCAGAGGTAGATAGTGGGCAGCAGTCTAGGGTTGAAATAGTATAGGTATAATTATTTTCATCTTACATATGAAGAAATTGAAATTCAGAGAAGTTCAGTAACTTGCCTTCGGTCACACAACAAGTAAGTATCAGAGCATTTGTTCTTCTGTATTATACTCTTTCTGTCTCTGCCTCCCCTACAATTGCTGGAAGAAAGTCTGGTATCCTGTGGGTACTCCAGATACACATTTACCTAGAGACTGAGGTAGTTGCATTTTAATAATGAAATATGCATTGAAATGTTAATTACTTTAAACACTAACATCTCAGATGTTCTATATTAGGAGAAGATGCTGAGATCCTGGGATAAAACATTTATTAATAACAATACTTAATAGCTAATTTTAATGTTTACAAAGTGTTTTATCAATATTATTTCATTTGATTATTTGTTGTTGTTCATATTGTTGTTGTTTGTTGTGTCTGACTCTTCGTGACCCTATTTGGAGTTTTGTTGGCAAAGATATTGGAGTGGTTTGCCATTCCCTTCTCCATCTCATTTGACAGATGAGGAACTGAGGTAAACAGGCTTAAGTGACATGCCCAGGGTCACACATCTATTAAGTGTCTAAGGCTGGATTTGAAATCATGAAGATGAGTCTTCTTGATTCCAAGCTCAGTGCTCTCTCTCCACTCCACAGCGTGCTGAACCTAGCTGTACCTCATTTGATTATTGGGTGCTTACTATGTGTGAAGTGCCAAGAATGCAAATATGAGCAAAAAGAAAGTCCCTTGCCCTCATAGAACTTACATTCTAGTGAAGAAGGCAACACATAAAAAAGATTGGTAAAGCAGGGTGGGAGGAGAGAAGGCAAGGCAGAGCAGTCAGGAGAATCAAAGAAAGGTTTTGGTTTGAAGTGACGCGGCTACAGTATTTCCTCAAATGGAGGTTGGGAAGGAAGTCATCAATCAAAGGAGAAGGCCATAGGGGAGATGGAGAAGTCATTTGGGGAGTCATGGGCTGGGCTGGGTTTGATGATACTGGGAATGATATAGATGAGTGGAATGGTCTTCCAAGTGAGAGTCTCTGAAAGTTTTGATGTTTGAAGTAGTTTGTTACTAATAACTCTCTTTCTCTCTCTCTCTCTCCCCCTCCTTCCCTCCCTCCCTCTCTTTCTTTCCCTCTCTTCCTCCCTCCCCCCCTTTCCTTTCTCTCTGTCTTTTTTTTTTACCTCTGAGTATCTCTCTGCCTTTCTTTCTCTGGATAGAAGCCCCTCTTTAGGACAAGGATGGCAAGGATACGTAATGATTAACAAAATGAAGAATATTGAATGAGGTAGAATATATGTTGTCTCCTCATTTAGAATGTAAGCTCCTTGTGAATGAGGGTTGTTTTCTTCTTTGTAATTGTATCTCCAGTGCCTAGCTTGGTGCATGGCATATAGCAGATGTTAAATAATATTTGTTGATTGAACTGTCCCTACTGAAAAAAAAATGGAGGTTAGATTCAGGGAAAGACCAAGTCTGCTTTAATTTTTAAAAATGACTTTAAGAATATTTAAAAAGAATTGCTTTTAAAATTACTGTCAATAATGGCATGGTATTCCTTTTTCACTGGATTTAGGGAACAGATAAGAATGGTTTGTAATTAATATCTCGATTGTATATAAGTGTTATTTATAAAGTGCTCAAGGGTACTGAAAAGCAGTCTGTTCTCTTAATTTAAATAAGGTCTGCCCCCCTTGTTTACTTTATGAATTTGGCAAAACACATATTCCAGACATTTATTCCTCTCTTCCCATCCCACCTCACCCCTCCCGTGTAACAGGACCAGGTGCCAGATAAGATTCTGCTTGGTTTGAGGTTTGATTTTTCTTTGGTTTCCTTCTTACTTCTCTTTCACTTAGGAAGGAGGTAGCAAACAGATCAATACAGTTCACCAAAGGGTTCTAAAAGTTTAGAAATTGGAAGGCCAAGTAAAAATCTGTAAGTTAGCATTTAATATTCCATATTCCCCGGAGAAGCTATAGTTTGTGGTATCTCTTTTTCCAGAATATTTGATCCTGTGGGTGTTCAAGATGGTCAGGTGTGTACTCAGGGAATGACAATGATTCATGAGGCTGGCTTCTGTGGGAAGTTAGTTTCCCCAGGGAACACAGGGTCTTAGGTGAGACCATGACACACATAGATATTTGAGTTGGAAAGTCAGTAGGTCCTTGAAAAATCAAAACCACTGAGGAATATTCAACAAAACAGAAGTAGCTGAATAGGCCAATGTCTGACTCAATACAATAGGCAAACTCTCTCCTTGCCAGATTGAACAGGCTACTTATTCGGAATTAAAGCACTTCATGAGACAGAAGAAGGATCATGGGAGTTCAGAGATCTAAGTTCTAGACCTCTCTGTACTAACTAGTTGCAAGGCGTTAGCCTTCCTAGGCCTCAGTTTCCTCCAAAATAAAATGACTGGATTAGATTATTTCCTAGGTCCCAATTTATTTTCTTAATATTCTATTAAATGCAAAGGTGAATTTCATATCAGCCTTATATCTGCATTTCAAATTAACCTATAAATTCTGTCATTAATAAGATTCAAATATAAAATAGCTCCAGGGGGTGGTGAGTATCCCAGTGGAAGAAAAAGGGCCTGTGGGTGTATATGTGCAGGGAAGCTGTAGCTGTCGATAAGGCAAACAGCATCCCCAATCACTACATCCACTCCCTGCCCCAACTAGCTTTAGCATTCTCAGGCTAAATCTTAGTAAATTCCACCAAGCCTCAGCCTCTCAGACAGCCTTGGCACCCTCAGCAGTAATTCCCCACTTGTTCCTGCTTTTCTTCAGTTTGATTGTTTTCACAGGCCTAGGGTAGGAATGCAATAAATCTGAATAGTTACAAAAACAACAGACTTGCTCTTGTTTCTGCCCAGCTTTGCTGGGGTCTTTTTTTAAGGGGGAGGGTTGGATAATCTGCCTCTTTAAGGGGTTTTTGTTTCTTCTTCCCATCTTTCTCACCACTTGCATTCAGAAACTCAGACATGCAGCACAGGAAATCAGCATGGTTTGCTTGTGCTGCAAACTAGCATAGGCACACTTGAATACAGCTGAAATGATGGCTGGATTCCCATTTCCTATATTCTCCATACCCTCCTCCCAATCTTAGAGGGAAAAATAGTAAGGAAGCAGTTGAATGGTCATTGATAAACAGTTCTCCATGGACTAGGCTACCAGTGAGAGGCAGAAGGTGCCTTAGGTACTAGAGAGAGATCCTGGAAACTCCAGACCCTGGGAGAAAATCACATTATTGTGGAATTATTTTCATCTGAAATTTGCCCTTGGGATTCTTTTAATTCACAGTACTTACCATTGCATTAGGAGTTTTCTTTTTGTTCATGCCTTCAGCTTCTCTGCTAGAGATGACAACTAGGTTTCATATAACACTTTAAGGTTTGCAAAGCACTTTACAAATATTGTCTAATATTTGATCCTCATTACAACCCTAGGAAGTAGGTGAATGTCTTTTTTTTTTGATAATTTTTTCTACTTTCAACCCAGCTGCTTAGCTTGTTGTTACTCTAGTCTCTCAGTGAAGGATACTGTACACATATGGTATCTTCTGTGTATGCCTCATCACTTGGTACTTGGGAATAAAGCTATGGAACCGGAACTGAGAACTAGGTCAGTTTGGCTCTGTGGAGCCAACCACCAGGTAATTATTGACTCAGAAACCTGGCCAAAAATCTCCTGATTCTACTCCCAACTTCCCAGTATCTCAATGACAAACTATGGGTACTGATTGCCATTGCACCACAACACTCCTAGCTTAGGCAATATACTCTGGAGTATGGAAGTCCCAATCAACTAATTCTTCCCCTTTAATATGGCAGGGCATACTTTCATGCTGTATTCCACAAATTCTGGAAATTCAGAAGCAAAAATCTATTACTCTTTTGTCTTTCTGCAACCTCTCCCCTATTCACCACAGCTCAGTTACTTCTACAATCCTTATTTTATTTTGATTTGTTTCGTTGTGCCTGCCAAAAGCCCGAGTTTATTATTAATACATTATTTCCATCTTTTGGGATTCATGGGAATCTGGATGGCCCCTTTTAGAAGATACTGAAAATCGATTCAGGTCTTTATCTTCCTGCTTATTTATCTTTCTTCTTTTTAGACTTCTTTTAGAGTTAAACTTCTCTAGTTCTGAAAGGGATCATTGAAGTCCACCAAAAGTATTGCTTTACTGTTTATTTATCTTTGTAGTTTGATTAGTTTTTTCTTTAAGATGATAAATCATTCAGTACATATATGTAGTATTGCTTGTTTCATTATCTATGGTGCCTTTAAATTATAATTTGATTTCCGTGTTTCTTTCTCTTAACTATGTCTATTTATACTATTGCTTAGTTTGATATCATTATTGCCACCCCTGCTTTTTTACATTCAGTTAAGGCATAATAGATTCTACTCCAACCTCTCATTTTTGCTTTGTGTAAATCTTTATGTTTTAGGTGTATTTCTTTTTTCTTTTTTTTCCCCTTTCTTTTCTTTTTTTGGCGAGGCAATGGGGTTAAGTGACTTGCCCAGGGTCACACAGCTAGTAAGCATTATGGCCGGATTTGAACTCAGGTCCTCCTGAATCCAGGTCCGGTGCTCTATCCACTGCGCAACCTAACTGCCCCATTAGGTGTATTTCTTATAAACAATGTATCATTGAGTTCTGCTTCTTAATCAGGTCTGCCTCCCTCCTTCTTTATCCCATTCACATTCATGATTATGATTGGTAGGTTTATCTTCCCCTTCATTTTATCTGATTATAATGTTTCTTCTCTTTTCCTTTCAGTCCCTTCTTTACAAGGAAAAATAGACTGGAGAAAGAAAGGGAATAAAATTAACACTAATAATCTATCACTGGAACTTTTTGATCCCCTAGTCATTGATTATTGCTCTTTCACTCTCTCTTTTTAAAACCTTTGGCATCAGTTCTCTGTAGCTGAAATTTATTTTGCTTGTAACTATTCACATGAAGTTCACCACTCTCTCATTCAAAACTTTTTTGGTAGTTGCCCATTGCCTCTAGTTTAAAATCCATAATCCTTTCCCCAGAATTTAAGGCCCTTTATGATGTGGTTACAACCTACCTTCCCTGCTTTATTTCATATTACTCCTCTTCTATGGTCTTACCAACCTGGATATCATCATCCAAGCATAGAGTTCTTTCTTGGCCCTGTTAATTGCTTCTAATTACCATTACTCACCGGGGGGGGCAGGTATTAGAAAGTGAGACCTCATCAACAATTTTCTCCTACTAGACCCTTCTGCCATTATTCTTTCCCACTGTGTTATATCCTTCATTTTATTACCAGATTTAATCTTCTTTTAGTATAAGTGTGGTTAAGTCTTTTCTCTCAAAATACTTCAGCATTTCCCATTTGTCTACCACATAAAGTATGAAACTCCTTGTGTGGCTTTCAAGGACATCCCCAACCTGACACCATTCTATCTTTCCAGGCTGGGGATATCCTATCACCCCTCGCCATATACTGAATATTCCATCCAAAAATAGACTATTCACTCTCCTCCATTTATGCCTCATTCTTTTCAACTTCTTTCCCTTAGCTCACATTAATTCCTATGCCTATAATGTTCTTCCCACTTTCTTTATTTTGGTAGCATAGTTACTATTTTATGTTTTATATTATAGAAAGCTCTATGAGGTCAGAGCTCATCTAAATTTTCTCTTCTAGCATCTAGCACAGTGCCAGCACACAGCAGACTTTTGGTAAATGTTTGCTGGATTAGCTGCTGCTTCACGTCCTTGACATTACTTAGTTGTTTTTGTTGTTTTTAAAACTAAGAACTCACAGAATTAGGGACAGTACAAAACACTTCTTGTATTTCTCTGCATTCAAGTTTAAGAGGCAATCATGGAGACTTCTCCATTGTATTTCTATCCACAATACCTCACAACCTAGGAATTTCCCCAATGAAATCCTGACTATTCCCTTGGACCTGCTTTCTCCCTTGTAATGTGTATTGGTCTTTCTATAGCCTACCACAGTTTGTCATCCTCATTGAACATCACTTGGCATCAACATTAGGAATTAGAGCAGAGATTGAAGGGTAGGACATGATTATGAGTAATTTTCTAGACCTATGGTTCTCCAAGTATAGTCTGGGGACCCCTAGGGTCCCTTTTAGGGTCTTGGAGGCACGGCTCTAGTGGCAACTTAGTTCAGGGACAAAATGAGGCACTCACAAGTCACTGAACATTTAACACAAGTAGGCTTACTTTGCCCTAACACAGAAAAGGTATGCAACAGTGAAACAGTTGCACTTAGCTTCCCTGGATGTTCTGTCCCCCCAACACACCCTGCCCAGGCTCCACATAGGGGTGTGTCTGGTAATCAGGGCAAGGAAAGATTAATCACATGAGCTTCAGAAGTCTACCAAGTCCAAGGGAACTAGACTTCACCTGAATGGGACTTTTTAGTGCCCTTGGATGACCAGAGTAATCAAGTCCCAGCGTCATCTTTGTTCTAGGCCTATGTCATGTTGAAGGGGTGCAGGCAGGCAGGAGGAGCTGTATCAGGGAAGCCAGATCCAATTCTAGGCTATCAGGTCATGGGGCAGCTTTATCTTCTTTTCGGTACAGCCTTCCCATGTTGTGAGTGAGAAGAAAGAAGTTGTCATCCTATCACACAGGGGTGAGGTCAAAACTATTTTCATAAAAATACTAAAAGTTTTTAATTTTGAATATGGTAAATATCAATAGACATAACCCACAACAATAAAAGCTTTTTTAGGGGGAGATCCTCAGTGATTTTTAGAATATAAAGGAGTTCTGAGAACAAAAAGTTTGAGAACTGCTGACCTATATCATCCTTTTTCATTTTACTTGTTTTAAGAGTTGAAATTTAAAGCTGTGGGCCTAGGTTGGGTGTGATGCTTAACTGAACAATTAGGAACCATTTCTTATTTTCTGCTGTGGCCTAGAACCTTATATTAGATATTTTAGAACGAGTTTGTCTTGTGGAAAATTGAGTTTCCCATATCATCTCAAAGCTAAGAGATTGGGAAAAGCAGGGAGAGCCATTGACAAAGGTTTTTGGTCTGGTCCTCTGGAGCACTCTGGACTTGTGAGGGGCTCCACTGTTTCTGTTACTTGCAGCTTAATATTCTTTTAAACCATGTATTTAAAATGAGTGTCTTGTGTGTGGGAAAGTGAAATTTTAAAAATGGGTGAGATAAAAATAATGTTTTCTTTCCCTGAAAAACAGAACTTCTCCCACCTTTTTAACTTTGCCCATCATGCCAGGGAGAGATAATTCCTGATATATAGTAGGTGCTTAATGACTGCTTATTGATTTTATCGATCAGATAAAATGAACTCCTGGTTTGTTTAGATACTTTTGGTGAACATTTTTTCTGAGGTTTTGATTTTTCAAGTATCTAATGACTGTATATCCCACATTCTTTAAAACCTTGCTATTGTGATATTTTTCCCTCTCTCTCTCTTCTTGGGCTTTTGGTTCTATTGCATTGTTTTGAGGGATCTTCCTCAATGCAAATGTTTCTAAAGGGAATTTGGAGGACAGATGAATGACTCTTTTCAACAACCTACCTCTACCCTCTGTTGCTAGGTTTTACCCTAACCATGGGGAATGTGCTCATATTTAGGTCCTAATCTGGGACCATCATTTCCCCAGGCAGGTGGGGAAGTTGGCATGTACCCAAACCATTTTCTGCAAAGAAAACCATTATGATTTGATAAGCCGTTTTTGCAGGTTGGGGGTGGAGAGTGACCATTTCCCCCTCCCCCCAGTATCTGGTACTCATTTTACCTTTTGACTTCTTCTCATTAAACCACTGGCCCCTTCCCTTTTATCTTAAATGATAGGGGATGAAAAATTTGAGGAACAACAAGGAATTGTATTTGTAGCTATCCAACATCCACTCATGCCTCAGCTTTAGCTTGTCCTATGACCTATTCCATATAGGGTGTCTCTAGCACCCTCAAATTCTACAAAAGTAGTGACATCTTGGGAGGTGGCACGATTGCTGCAAAAATATTTTCTTATGCTGTGGGGGACATCATGCATGGAAAATTAGCATTGTCTTGTTAGTTCTTTTCAGGCTAATTCAGAGTGAAATGTTTTAGCATTAGTGGGCTGATTCTATCAGGAGAACAAGAACTAATTAAATTCAATCTGACCATCATGCAGTAAATTATTTATATTCAGACAGATGCAATCTAATCTTTAATATACAGCCCAACTTGAACATGCACCCTACTTGATTTTTCAAAAGGGAGGGAAAAAAAAGAAAATCCCGGTGCAGAAAGTGAATGGATGGTTGATGAAGACAGAAGAATAATGGAAATGAATGAGGACCATAGAATGACACACCTAGAAAGGATCTTTACTTTTGTGGTTGTTCAGTCAGGTCTGACTCTTTGTGACCCTAGGCAACATACTGTCTGTAGGGTTTTCTTGGTAAAGATAATGTAGTGATTTGCTATTTCCTTTTCTAGTGAATTAAGGCAAACAGAAATTAAGTGACTTGCCCAGGATCACATGACTAGTAAGTGTCTGAGGCCAGATTTTAACTCAGGTCTTCCTGACTTCAGGCCCAGTACTTTATCCATTATGCCACCTGTCTGTCTCCTGGAAAAGAACTTAGATGTCATCTAATCCCACATCTTTATCTTTATAAATGAGGAAATTTAGAGTGAAGACAAATGAGAAATGGAGTAAAAGGGGACAGAGCTGTTCCTGTTTCTAGTTATCAGTCCTGACCTCCTTTCCATTTTTATGAATTCCAGGATCAAATAAAGTGAAAGAATAAATTCTTTGTTTATCATCCTCCAAACTGTGTTTGGAGAAAAACTAATTTTACTGAGGAATTATTTAATGCATGGCACGTATGTTTATTGAAAATGTTCCTTGGTTATCTCCTCTGTTGGTTGTATGCTTGCATCTGTAGGACAGAGTATGTAAGTGTAGCCTCTGACTGACTGTTCTTTCTGCCTGGCTAACCCAAGTACTTTGACATTGGCTTAAAATATTACTGTCCTGGCCTGTTTTCTCCCCCATTCTCCCTTAAATTTTCATCAAATGATGGAATTGCATCTGAGATCCTGCATTTCTGGTCTTTAGAACATGTGGAATTCTGGGAACTGGTTCAAGGAAAACCACAGGGCTTATGTCAGCTTTCTTCTGCGTCCTCCAAATGCTCCAGAAACACATTTTCTGGGCTGTCTTTCCTATATCCATCAGGGACAGGTGCTAGATGTAGGATCCTGCTCAAATTGAGCCTTGATTTCTCCATGCTTATGAAAACCTTTCATCCTTTGCCTTTGAGAAGATTTTGATGCCTCTACCAAATAGATCAACACCATTCATTAGTTCTGAGAAATTTGGATATTTAGGGCCAAAAAATACACAATGGGTTTCCTTTATATTGCTAGTGCTGAGTATGTGATAAGACACAGTTTATAGATAAAACTGCACAGTGCCAGACTTTGGCTCTAAGAGCCATTTTAAGGAATGTGATTTCCTTGGAATCACAGAATCTCAGTATTGGAAAGGTCCACAGATGTCCAACCCGTGCCTGATCTGGAACCCCCTTTACAATATCCCCAGTGAATCGTCTTTCTGACGGTGCTTAAATCTTTTCAGGAATAGGCAACTCCTTAACTCTTGATCCCTTTTGGATAATTCTAAATGTAAGGAATATTTTTCCTTGACTCAGACTTAAATTTGTTTCTCTGCAACTTCCACCCATTCCTCCTAGTTCTGTCATCTGGAGATAAGAAGGGCAAATCTAATCCTTCTACTCTGACAAGCCTTCAAATATTTGAAGACAGCCATCCTCATCTAAGGATCATCTGAAGACTTCTAGCCTTTTAAACAAGCGAGTGAGATTAGGTGATTGCTAAGGTCCCTCTGAACTTTAAATGGAATTTGACCTGTACAATTTTGCTCCACAGAATATCTGCCCCAGTGTATGTAAAAAAACTTCTCCATTTGTGTCCCTCTTCTGTACTCTTTTCTTATATACTTTGTAAAATGTTTTACTGAGGTTATTAAAATATCCATTATTGCCCACTAATCCAATATCCTCTCCCCAGAATAGAAGTCTTTTCTTGTTACAAATATGTGTGTGTGTGTGACACACACACACACAAACACACACACATACATAGTTAGTTAGACAGAACAATTCAACCTAATGGCACTTTCTGAAAACTCACGTCTGATTCTCTACCTCTGGTCCATCATCTTTCTCCAAAGAAGACCAAGAACCTCCTCCGTGGCTGGTTTGTTTCGGCAAAAATTCATGCTGCACTGTTGTCTTAATTCAGCAGCTGCCTTTCTAGGTTCATCTTACAGTTTTTTAGGAGTTTTGTAGTACATCAACATTTTTGGTCCAGCACAACCATTGACTCCTGCTGCCAAGACATGAGCACTATTCACTAAATAACATTTAGATCAATAATGTTCAGGCCCACAGGAAACCTAACTTATGGAAAAGTCCATATTTACTAATTCCTGTGATTCTGGCCTAGGGTCCTTCCTACAAATCATCTGGCACAGCTTCACAAACTTATTTTAATGAGTTGAGATTATATATAAAGTGGATTTGCTTTTTAGCTAACATGCCAGAACTTATAGATTCAAATGAATGATTCCTCTTCAAAGTTGTTGTTCGTCCTTCATTCAAAGTAGTCAACTTGAAAATCCACTTATTCCAATGATACCACCATTGCTCAGAGAATGTAGGGAACTTCTTTTAGAGAGCTGCTTTAGTAGATGTCAACATTTGCATTTGACTGTCTCTTGTACTCATCCCCCTTTTTTCAACCCATGAGACCACTCCTCCTTGTGTAGGACCTCTAAACTCTTCTATTGGAATAGCTTCCTAATTGGTCTGTCTGCTTCTTGTCTTCTCTGACTTCCATCCATCCTCTGCACAGCTACTAAAATAATCTTCCAGAAACATAGTTCTGATCATATCACATCCCTGCTCAAAATCTTCAGTTGACTCCCTCTTGCCTTTAGGACAAAATGCTCCTCAGCTTGACATTTAAAGTTTTTCATGGTCAGAAGAGCCTACCTTTCCAGATATTTTATGTTATTGTCTTTCACACATTCTATGACCCAACCAAATTTATTTATTAACCCAGGTTTTCCCTAAATACCACTGAGTAAACTTTACTCCCTTCTTACCTCCTTACTCTTTGTATCCTTAGGAGCTTCCTTTAAGGTTGATCTCAGGTGCCACCTTCTGCAGGAAACATTTCCTGATTATTCTTTCCCTCCTCAAATTATCTTATACTTATTTTTTTGGCTAAAAACATACACAGACATGTATATTGTACTCCTGTATATATGTGTAAATATATATGTATATATATTATATATGTATATTGCGTTCCCTTAGTAGAGTGTAAACTCCTTGAGGACAGGGATTGTTTTGCATTTTGTCAATCAGTCAATCAACAAACATTCATTATGTACCTACTATGTGCCAGGAACTGTGCTATGTTCTGTGGATGCCTAAACAAAAATGAGAGTCTGCCCTCAAGGAGTTTATATAGAAGCAGACACCATATATTTATAGATCAGTAAAAAATAAACACAAAATAACTGGGAGGATGGAAGGAACTGGCAGTTGAGAAGAGAAGACAAGCCTTCTTATAAAAAGTGATGTTTGCACTGTCATAAAAGAAAATAAGGATTCTAAGAGACGGAGGTGAGGAGAGAATATACTTGAGGCCTGAGAAATGGCAAAGGCATGGGAAATCCAGTTTAGCAGGACTGTACAGGGCAGAGAAGGGAGTAATGTGTAATAAGGCTGAAAAGGTAGGTTGGGGCCAGATTATATTCTTATCATAAACTGGTTCAAGAAAATCCACCAGTGAGTTCCAATTCTTGATTATCCACAGGGAGCTTGACTCTGAGTTTACCTCCTCCAAGAAGCCTTTCCTGATTAATTCTGCCCTACTCTAGCTGCTCTTTATGTGAGTGCCCTCAGTATTTACTTAGTTTACTATAAATTAATTTATGCTTGTGTTGATTTGTGAGCTTTGAGCCATTTAAACTACATCTATTCTCCTTTAACATCTAGTCTGTAGAGTTTTCCAGTGCAAATTTTCTATTTCTACTGTATTCTGTATGTAGTACCTAATACAGTTACTTGTATACAGTGCATGATCAATATATTCACATTAATCCAACAAACATTTATTTGGTGCCTTCATTTCACACCTGGCTGCTCACCTGGACTTCATCGTTGTCTCCAGAAATTCATCTTCCTGCAAGATCATATCAGTTCTGAAACTCACGCCTCCTCAATACCCCGTTCCTTCCTGTGATTGGAGAGAGTGGAGGGTGAACATCAGAGAGCTTCTTTCAGATCCTTTTTTAGAGCAGGGGGCCCAGGGCAGACAACTTATAATTTCCCACCTGTTTGCAGGACTTCATCATGCTCCCCTGGCTGAGTACCCTGCTTCTCTCCTCCCTCTTCAGATTCTTCTTATGTGTTATCTTCTCTCATTAGATTGCGAGCTCCTTGAGGCCTTCTTTTTGCTTGAAGGACTCTTTTGCTTTCCTTTATAGCCATAGTACTTCACACATAGTAGGTGCTTAGTAAACGTTTATTGACTATATCACTGACTAAGAGACTATCCAAGGAGCTTACAATCTATCAGAGGTTATATGACATGCACACAAATAATGTATAACACCAAGTAGGGTGTGATAAGGGCAAAGGAAACAGCCAAATAGAATGCTCTAGGAAAATGTGAAGAGGAAATTACTTTCAGCTAGGGGAATTAGGGAAGAATTCATGGAGAAGGTGGCATCTTGTCTGGGTCTTGAAAAAAGAGAAGCATTTCAACAAGTAGAGGTGAAGAAATGTACATTTCAGGAATGGTGGAATCCTGTAAAAAATGTGAAGAGCTGAGAGAGTATTATGTAAGACAAAGGGGCATAGTTATCAGTTCAGCTTGACTAGAATGTTCTGGGTTTGAAGGGGAGTAGTGTGAAATCAGAATGGAAAGGTGAGAGGCAGATTGTGGCAGCCCTGGAATGTTAGGCTAAGGATTCTATCTATCTATCTATCATCTATCTATCTGTCTGTCTATCTATCTATCTATCTATCCCTCTATCCATCTATCCATTTAGCTAGCTATCTAGCTAACACCACATAGATCTTAGGAAGCAACATAAAGTTTTTGGGCAGGGGAATGACTTGGTTAGAACTGTGTATAAGGAAAACTCTTTTGTCAGCTGTGCAAATGATAGATTGGAGAGGGTGCTGGCAATATGAGTAAAGGGAATATATATCTATATCAGTAGACATACATACTACACACACATATATGAGTATGTATGTGGAAGGGAAGGGGATGAACATTTATATAGTACCTATTATGACTTTTGGGACATTTATATATATATATATATACATACACAAACATACATATGTTCATACATATATATATATATGTATATGCACATACATATGCATGCTTATGAGGCAGTGTGGTGTAGTGGAGAGATAATTGGCCTCAAAGCCAGGAAAACCTGGGGTCAAGTCTAGGCTCTGTCCCGTGATGGCTGTTCGACCCTGAAAGTAATATTTAATCTCTCAGTATTAGGCAACTTTCTAGAGCTTCATAGTCTTTAACAATATCTGAGAAGGTGCTGACTTGTATTGGAACAGAGAGTTTTCTCACCATCAAAATCACGGGTCTAGTAACCTATTATATCACATATATATGTATATATGTGTATATGTATACATGTATGTATATACACATATACACACATGCCCTCCTATTTCCTTAATTTTTAATTGCTCTTTTCTCTGAATTATTTCTAATTTGTCAATTTGTTTTTATTACTAAAAATATGCAAACTGAGTGCAGGTGTACAGTTTGAATTGAGCTACAAAGAATTCTTGGCAGTTCTATGATGTGATTTTCTTTCTCCCCCTTCTCTTGCCAAGTAACTGAAAGGAGCTGGATTGTTCTTTACTCATGTGAAAGAATCACACTCATCCATGAAAGGTTGCCCTTTATCAAGCATGGTGTCCAAAATGAAGGAAATGATAGGTCTGTTGTGCTCTGTTCTGGTCAACCAACATCTGGAGTATGATTTTCCGGGTGCCATATTCTAGGAACAACATTGTCAAGGTGCAGTATAGAAGGAAAAAGAAAACTACAATGCTGCATGAGGATCAGTTGAAAGAATCAGACATTTTTATCCTGGATAAGAAAAGACTTAGAGGAGAAATGATCACTTCCTTCAAGTCTTTGAAGAATTAGACTTCTTTATAGCTTAGGGAAGAAGAACTTGGAATCATGGTTAAAAGTTTCAGAGGCCCAGATATACAGTCCATGTAGGGGATAACTTCCCGATAATTAGGGCTAATAGGTTCTCTCTTCTTGAAAGTCTTCAAGCAGAAACTGGATACCCACTTATCAGGAATTTTGTAGAAGAGATTTCTCCTCCTCTTAAGACTTAATTAAATTTTTGAATCCCCTCTTCCCCATTGATCTTCATTTTACTAGGCCAATATTTATCTTCTGCTAAGATTATTTGACTTATCATCTCTGTCTTCAAGAAACATTTGCAATACCTGTCAATTTCATATCATGGGAAGATTTTGTTACAGCTATTTTTACTCTATTCCAGATCATTTAATGAGGGTGTTAAATAAAATGTGGGCCTTATATTGCCTCTGGTGCCACTTACAATAGATATCGCTTCCTGACCTGACCAATATTTATTGCTGCTCTCTGCTTATAATCTTTTAACCATCTTTCATTTCAGTTTGTGACTATCTTTATATATTGAGGCAGGTAGGTTTTCAGTGGATAGAATGCTGGGCCTGAAGTAAGGAAGACCTGAGTTCAAATCCAGCCTCAGACGCTTACTTTCTGTATGACTCCAGGCCAATAACTTAACCTCTATTTCCCTTAATCCATTGGATAAAGAAAAGGCAAGCCACTCCAATGTCTTTGCCAAGAAAACCCCATGCATAGCATTAGTGTGCTATGGTCCACAGGGTCATAAAGTGTTGGACACAACTGAATGACAGCAATATTTATATATAACTTGTACTGCACTTGGATTTTATTTTCTTTTATAGTTTTAAAAAAAATTAATCTTCTCATTTATGCCTTTCCTTTTGACATTGTTGTAATTCTTAGATATATCATCCTCCTTACTCCAAACCAATGAGCCTTTCATTGATGTCCCTGCTCAAAAGAAAAAAAAAATCAAACAGTTAAGGAAAATTGACTGATGCAACACCTAGGTCTCGAAGCAAATGCAATATTCTTTACATGTGATAGGAGCAATTTTTCCTAATACTGGCCTAGTTTTTCCTGAGTCCCCATACAATGTATGTTAGGATGGTTCTTTTCTTGAGAGGTATTGAAATACTCCATGAGATCTGGTTGGCCCTGAAAAGTGTTTTAGATTGCTCATCTGGGTTTTCTGGTTGCCTTAGTACAGAAAGTTTTTACTGTGTGGCTCTTGCCTGTAGGCCTACAGACGTAACATTGGAAAGCTGTGCTCAGCTGAATCAGTCTGGCATCTTACTGAATATCCATGTTGAATATCCTTCCTCTTACGTGGTTAAGTAAATCTTTTGGTAACTGTTGAATGATATATGTATGTCTCATTTTACTCCAACATCAAACCTAAATTACCAAGAGAGTGGTCTGAGTCAGGCCCAGTCCATGACATCCAGTCCTCTTCCTCCTCCTCTCCAAAGAAAGGAAGGAAATACTTTTCCTCATCCCATTCAGAGGCTCAAGATTGGTCATTACAATTACAAAGCCTTCCCTTTGTTTTAGGGCTCTTTTCTATAATATTACTGTCCCTACTAGGGACCCAATTGGCCAGTTTCATTTGGGCAACATGGCTTCTTCATTCCATCCTCTCACTTCCTTCCCCTCTCCTCCCCTCCCTCTTCCTCGCCTCTCTTTTTCTCTCCTTTTCTCTCCTGTTATTTCCTTCTTCCTCTCCTTCTGTCAGCATAGAGTATCTGACATGGGGGTGCTTTGCCCAAAGAAATGTAAATTTTGACCTTTTGATTGCTAAAACCTCTCAAGATATCTTAGGAACTAGATTTCTTTCTTAAGGATCATGCCTTAAACCCAAATCACTCTGGCTCTCATTGATTGACCAGTAATAGGTCCCAGTCCAAGCCCAATGTGGTCATTGTTTGGTTCTGGATTGCTCAGAGTGAATGTAAATAGTAATTGTTTCTGTTTTGCCAGAAACTCTGAGGGTCTTCCCTTCCCAGATTGTTTTTGTTTTATTTTGAGTAGGTAAAAGGGGTCATTCTTTGTCTCATTTCTTACCTAGCCTTAATCACTGAATGGGTGTTGTCTCAGTTAAATTGAGACCTGGGAAAGACCTTAGTTTAAAAAGGCCAGGGTCTCCCATTGTATCCACGGCCATCTCCAGTCATCCTGATTTATTTATATCTTGCCACTGGACCCAGATGGCTCTGGAGGAGAAAGTGAGGCTGGTGACTTTGACAGCCCTCTCTGACTTAAATCTAATTCACTTGCAAGTCATGGCATCACCTTTTGGATGTCATGGTGCTCTTTGAGAATGAAGGATAAACAACAACTGTCATCACCTCATATACTGTTTTCCTTCATCTATTCTTTTCCCTCTGCATTTTCAATCCATTGGTTCCTTCTCAAATGCTTATAAATATGCTTGGATTTTATTCATCTTGAAAAAACCTTGATCTTACAATTCCTTCAATCTACAATCCTATATTCCTTCTTTTCCCAATCAAATTTCATTAAAAAGTTCTCTGTCCTTACTGACTCCATTTTCTTACTCATTTCTTAATTTTTTGCAATCTGGCTTGTGATCTTATTATTTGACTGAAACTACTTTTTAAAGTGCTAGTCCTGATGGCTTTTTTTTTTTTAAGTCTTTACCCTCCCTGACCTCTAAGCAGTATTTGACACTATTGACCAACTTCTCCTCAAAGCACCCTTTTCTTCCTAGGTTTTCATGACCTTGCTCTTATCTGATTCTCCTCTTGTTGTGGTCAAGGCATGCTAGGAACCCTGAAATCCAAGGGTACAGGGTGGGAGTCTGCCTCAAAAGAATTTGACCACTCAAGCCTTCTTTCAGTCCAAGTAGTGAGTTAATTGTGATGCCAATACAAGCAAGCCAGATTTTAAGAATCTGAGCATTTGATGAAGATGAGACTGGTATTTTTATACAGAAAGACTGTGGGAAGATCTGGATGGGATTTAGGAGTGGCAAGTAGCCTGGGTTGGTCCAGAGGTAACAGACAATGAAGGGCTGGACTGGATCAGATCAGGGCCACAGTGAAAGGACAGTTGAAAGGATTATACTGGGATGAGCACTGCCTCAGGCGAACCTGGGTTCCTGAAATTTGTGGGAAAGTTCAAGGACTGAGAGTCTTTGCTTTTTGGGAATCCCTCAGCTCCATCACTGCTACCTGGCTAGCTGCTTCTCCTCAGTCTCCTTTGAAGGTTTATCATTCTTGTACTACCTACTATGAGAATCCCTTTTTATTTCTTTCTCTAGACACTCTCTCAGTAATTTTATCAACTTCTGTGGGTTCAACTCTGACCATTATGCAGATAACTCTTAGATCTACATATCCAACTCCAGCCTTTCTTCTGAAATCCAGTGCGATGTCACTTGGGCATCTTCAACTGAATGTCTCTTAGGCTTCTCAAATTTAATATATCCAAAACAGGAATCCTTATTCCCACCTCATCCCCTTCTTAGCTTCAATTAATCAGCATTATTTTTACAAAAAAGTTTTATTTTTAATTTATGAAATAAAACAAGCATTTCTATAGCATAGTATAATAAAAAAGATAATTGCACATGAACCTACAAATCAATTCTGTACAACTTGCTAATGGAAAGTTGAGTTTGCTTTGTCTTGAAGGAGAAAGGGGATTATTTGAAGTGGCAGTGAGGAAAGAATGTATTCCAATCATCTGGGATGGACGGTGCAAAGGTACAGACATGAGAAATAGAGCATCATGTCTGAGGTATAGAAAGAAAGCCAGTTTGGAGAGATTGCAGAGGGCATAAGGGGAAATAAAGTCCAATGAGGCTGGAAAGATAGTTTGGGGATAGATTTAAAAGCAGTATAGTATAGTACAGATCCTGTTTTATCCTAGAGCCAGTAGGGAAACAGCGGAGTTTCCTTACTATTGATTAGGCAAGTGATGTGGTCAAGATCTGAGTTTAAGGAAAATCACTTTGGCAGCTATATGGAAAATGGCCTGAAGGGGAGATAGATTTGGGACAGGAAGGCCAAATGAGAGGCCAATGGAATCTCCAAATTAGAGAATATGAACAATTTCCTGATTTTTATTGTGTAATTCCAAATTGTTTTCCTGAATGATCAGACCAATTCACTACTTTGCCAATAGTGTATTAACCTGCTTGTTTTCCTGTAGACTTTCCAACATTTACCATTTCTTTTGTTGCTGTCTTTGCCAGTTTCCTGGGTGTGAAATGAAACTTCTGAGCTGTTTTAGTTTGCATTTCTGTTATTATTAGCATTTTGGAGCAATTTTTCATGTGGATGTTGATAGTTTGTTATTCTTCTTTTGCAAACTTCATATCCTTTGACCACTTATCTTTTGGGGACTAGTTCATTGTGTAATGTGCACTTACATTTTCCTTGAAAATTTTAGCCAGTATAACATACTTTTTGACCTCCTCCAGTTTCTTCCCTTTCCAGTATAGAGTTTAATTTACCTTTTAAGGTCTTTTGAGTAGTGTTTTGCAAAACTATTGCCTTTTTCCCTTTTCTTCAATAGAATGTAAGTTACTTGAAGGCAGGGACCAATTGACTACATTTTTGTCCTTATATCTGTAGGACATACAGTGCCTTGCTTAAAGTACGAGACTTAATAAACAGTTGTTTATTGAACAGGAAATCGTCTACCTTGTTTGTTGTGATGTCCCTTGAGAAATGACTTAGGACATTCTTGAGTCTTATACCTCCTTGTGTCTCAGAGCAGTAGCATTGTTGCCCTGTAGGTAAACTACAATGTATGTTGTTGACTATGGTCATTTTTTTAAAAATCCCTGAGCTCCTTTGTCGTCTGTTTCATTAAACAGAAAAAAAGTTCAAGTTAAGGCCCACGAAATGGCCTCCACTTCTTTCCAGCCTTAGCTGTTACTTGACTTCATGACATGCACTCTAAGCCTCAGTTAATCTATGCTCCTGATATTCCTGGAACATGTGTGTTTGCCACAGGGACTCTGTATTTTTCCCTCCTTCTGAGCTGCCCTTTCCCTGTTTTTCTACCTGTCAAATTCCTATCCATCTTTCAAAGTCCAGTTCAAATGGCACTTCTATGAAGTCTTCCCAGATTCTTTCCAACAAGATATGAGCTTTCTTTCCTTTAAACCTCTAGCATTTTTCTACCTCTTATCGTATGCAACATACTCTGCTATGTATTATAGTTATTTGTATATTTGTCTTACCCCTATGGTAAATCAGAAACTCTAGGAGAGCAGGAACTGTGTTACTCTTTTTCTTTTTCTCCCACAGCACCTGGCACAGTACCTTAATATAGTTGGTTCTCCATTTCTTTTTCGGGGAAGTCTAGATAGGTGATTTCATTGACTTGGGTAAAACGTTCAGTGTGGAAATTCTACCATTGTAGACTGGTAAAGTATCTGTAACTTTTGGTCTTAGAGAATTGCCTTTGGTTACACAGTAAGTATGGTCACACAGTAAGACTTGAATCCAAGACCAGCCTTCTAGCTACCACTCTACCTATCATGTGTTTAATAATGTGTTAAGTTGAATTGAGTTCTGGGAGTATCATATTCTTCTTTACAATTCCTCTTAAAACCTATTCCTTTATCTTTTTTCTGTGATAGAAATAATTCAGTAGGATCTTTCTTTTTAGGAATCAGATTTTGGAAGCTAGGTCTTTATGTTTCTTAGTCCCCTGTGTAGTATGGGAGAAGTAAATGAGAATTATTACATGCTGCCCAAGTTTATTTAAGATGAGATGCCAACTCTTGGTGTCTCATTGATTTAAATGAATAGCTATGAATGCTAGAATTTTATGTTTTTTACAATCAGGTGTTTTACAAAGCTAGTGTTTACCAGTTTCTGATGTGAGAATAGAAGGGTTATTGCATATGTCAAAAGAGAGCAACCTATGTCAGGGATGCTGTAATTATAATTTTTTCCCTGCAGGTTTAGTCTTTGAAAAAAATCCATAAATCCCTACATTTCTGCCCTCATTTCCTTTTGTACAAGTCTTGGCCATTTGGCTTTAGACATTTGTTATCTTTCCTCCCAATTCATTGAATATTGAAGTGTTAGTCTGGTAATGACAATTATTGTCTGTGCAATTCATGTGGCAATTAATCATGTACTGTTTTGTAAAATCCTTTCTCTTATCTTGAAACTATTTGTTTTCTACTACTTTTACTTTTCATGTGCTTATGCCTTGTCTCCATGACTAGACTGTAAGCTCTTTTGAAGAGGTGTAGAGGTTTTGGGGTGCTCCTATGTGCAGAGGCACCCCAGTATCACGGTGCCAGGTCTGCCTGAATGAATTTAACCCAAATGTTCTTCCAGCCAGAGAAAAATATTAGATAGAATATTTGATAGAATAATAGAAAAGATATTATTTATTAAAGATAAATCACATTTAGGCCAGGTGACTCCGGTGAGGACAAGCTGGCATGAGAGTCTCAGCCTCTGGGTGTGAGAGATTCTCAGGGTCAGAATGGGGGCAAAGGTTGATCTTATATTCAGAAAGACTGTGGGAGGGATCTAGGAGTGGCCAAGTAGTTTGGGATGACGGGAGGAAGGGCCTAGGGAGATCTGGATGGGAGTGGCTAGTAAGCTGGGGTGAACAGAACTCCTGGGACCTGGACCTCATGGTGCCTAGCTAGGATTAAGGGTGGGAAATGGCCCGGGGCCATAGGAAGGTAGGGGAGATTGGGTGTAGCCACAATGAAAGGCCAGTTGAAAGGGGGGAGGTGGTTGGGAAAAAGGATCCAGGTGGGAATTCTGTTTGGAAGGTCTGAGAGATTTGAATAAACAATGAGAATAGATAATGAAGGGAACTGGAAGGTAGAAGTTTGCTTTCAAAGGGAGATAAAGAGAGACAAACAGGAGCCAGGTTCAAACAGGGAGGAAAGCGCATCTGAATAAGATTAAAAGGCGAGGCTGAGGCTTTGGAAGGGCAAAGGTCTCAGCTTCTGAAACTGAATGAAACCCTCTTCACTTTGAGAGTAGAGCCTGTCTTACACTTTCTTTTCTACCACAGTGCCTAGTAGTGTGCCTTGCATGTAGTAGGTAAAAAAAAAAAAATGAATTTCCTTGTTTTTCTGCTATTAACATGTTGAATGCACCTTCCAACATGCTGAAATTTCTAGATTCCCCTCCTACTTTCCAGCCCTTACCCACCCCTTCTGAAAAAAGTTTATTGTGTACAAGTCAGATATTCTTGTATCCCTCTGCTTTGGGAGCACATTTCTCATGCTATAGAAATTAGTTGGTGGAAACTGGGGCTATAGTTAGTCTTTTATGAATCAATTCCTTACTTTGTTCTGCATTTCCTTTCTGTGTACAAAGTTTTGATTGGCATATGTTGTATGGCAGAGCCCTATTCAAGCCCTTTACTAATGCTTCCAATTCAAGATTGGAATGAAATGAGATGCTCATGGACCATTCTAATGAGTAATAACAAGTAATAAAAGATTTATTTGGCCATAACATGGAAAGATTAGTCAGTACAAATTAAGTACTTGTTATGAGCCAGCACTTTGTTGAGCTCTGCCAATACAAAGAAAGAAGTATCGTCCTTGCCTTCAGGGTGCTCTCATTCTAATGGAGGAGACCAGATGGAAAAAACAATGTATGTATAACATATCAATGGAAGAGATGGAAGACATCTCAGAGGGGATACACTAGCAGCAAAGTGGGGGGTGGGGGGTGGGGAAGACTACTTAAAAATGAGTTTTCACCTGCGCCTTAAAGAAAGACAGTAGGTAGAGGTGAGGAGGGACAGCATTCTAGGTATTTGAAAACTTTATTCTAAGAAAGGGTATTCAGGTTTGATCACACTACTAAAGGGGTCCATGACACAAAAAAACATACCAGACATTAGTTACACTTTTCTTTGGATTGTGAACTATATATAAGCAAGGGTCTTCTTTTCAATTCCTTATCTTCATTGCCCTTGTGTCTATATCCCTGCAGTTAGCCTATGCCTCCTTTTCCCTTCCCTTATGAGTAAGATATGTCTTCTCTTCTAGGTCTAAAGAGGTTGTTGTTGTTTTTTAAACTGTATTCATTTAGATGTTTTTGTTTGTTTGTTTGTTTGTTTTTTTGTATCCAACCTTTTCCTGTTTCACTATCACTCTTCATCCTGGCCTGTTAAACTCACTAGCACAGTAGGAAATATTGTAGAGACACAAAACTTCCTTTGCTTGGGTGTCATCTGTGAGCACATGTCCGTGTTCTGCCATTGTGCCAGACATTCTCAGGTACAAAAGTGGCCTCTCTTGGTTTAATCTATGTCCACTTCATTTATGTGTGCAACTTGCTTGCTTTGCCTTTTGATGTGGCCATGTTCTATTTTGGTAGGGCATTCTAGTTTTGCATATGGCCAGTCCATGCTGTTTGTTTGGAGGCAAGAGCTTCTTAACTCAAGATCTTGAAGTTACAATTAAGGACAGAGAAGGAATGTAAAAAGTGAAAGAAGATAAAGTAAAAGAATGTTTCACCCAAGGTAAAACCATGCACACATTAGGAGCTTAGTTAATGATCATTGGCCATTTCTAAATTTTGCTGAAGCCCCTGCTTTAGGTGTGTGTCTTCATCCAATTTAGGCAGACTCTTTTGGAAATACTTATCAATTATTGTTAGGATGAAAATACTCCAATAAATGTGATATAGTGGAAAAAAGCAGCAGTCTTAGTGTCATGAGTCCAGGATTTGAGCCCTAGCTCCTGCATCCAAACTGTGTCACCCTGGGTAAGTTAATGAATCTCTGAACTTTTGTTTCCTTGTTTGTAAAGTGAGGATAACACTTGCACTGCCTATCTCAGAGTTGCCTGTGAAGAAAATGATTGTTAGACCTCAAAGCATTACAAAATGTAAGTTATTTTGAGCTGTCATGGAAGGAATGGTGTATGTATTTTGGCTTCTGGAAAGATCACTTTGCCTATTATTTGAAAGGTTTTTAGGCAATTTCCAGATATTTACATCTTTTCATTCAGTCCCCCTTTCCTCTCATAGACTTTCTTTTTTAATATTTTATTCCCCCATTACAAGTAAAAACAATTTAAACATTCTTTCTTTTTCAAGTTTTGAGTTCCAAATTTTCTCTCCCTCGTTTCCCTCTCCCCATTAAGAAGGCAAGCAATTTGACATAGGTTATACATGTGTAATCATGCAAAGCACATTTCCATGTAAGTCATGCTTTTTCCACAGGTTTTCTACTGTCTCTTCTCTCAGCCAATATACTGTACTGTGACCAAGTAAAGTACAAATAATGTTTTTGGACACTTGTTCATAGTAGACTAGTTGGTAAAGATAATGTGAATGTCCAGCCTCCTCCCCATTTTTGTATCCTTTCCACCCACATGCCTAGAAAGAGTACTTTGCCATTTCCTGATAGAAAGTTCAGGTATGCTTTGGGTATTCTAGATGTGTATTTACTATCATAGTTGCATGGTAAGACTCCATGCTAGGACAAGGTACTTACGGACTTTGGCTGTTTTAAGATTGTACTGTTTCCATATGCCATACTTCCTTGCCTGCCCCCATCCCTTGCAGTGAAACACAATTTAAGTTACTATAAGAAGTTTATTTCCATTTGGAGGCATCATAGCAGCACCACAATAAAGTCATCTATTTATATGCAGGTACAGTAATGATGTAGAATGGAATTCTGACTTTAAAATGACATGCATTTATAAAAAGCAAGGGCAGTTAGGTGGTACAATGGATAGAGTGCCAGGGCTGGAGTCATGAAGACTATCTTCCTGAATTCAAATCTGGCCTCAGACACTTACTAACACTAACATGTTTGCCTCAGTTTCCTCATCTGTAAAATGAGCTGGAGAAGGAAATGGCAAAACACTGCAGTATCTTTGCCAAGAAACCCCAAATGGGGTCATAAAGAGTTGGACATGACTGAAAAAACAACTGAACAGCAACTGAAATAAAAAGCAAAATTTAAAAAAATCCCTAATTGTTTCATTCTTTGGCATCCCTAGTGCAGCACTTGGCATATAGTAGACATTTAATAAGTACTTGTTGATTGATTGATTGGGCTCCCTTGTACATAGTACTCTAGGTATCTATCTATCTTACTTTTCCAATTCGAGTTCCGTATGCAGAACTGGAACCAGTTAATAAGCTTACTAATATAGAAAATATACTGTGGTTGTTAGAGGGGCCAATGAACAAGATACTAGCATCTAAAATCTCATCATTTCCCTACTTGTTAAATGCCTTCTCTGACTTTGATAGTTTTTCACCCTCTTTTGTTAATAGGAATGTCTCTAGTCTATTTTGCTGAAATCTTCTCCTTTGTCACTCTGCCTGACCCCCAGTCTTTTTTCTGGTTGCAGAAATGAATTTCAAGATAGTCTTAAAGTAGATATAAACTGTTATGATATCCTTAAAGACTTTTTTTTTTGTTATCTGACCCTGGTGTCTGATTAGATCATTCTTGTGTCTCAGTGGTAACAGGAGCTTTGATTGCTTAAAAGCCAGTTTATTCTAATTATTATTGAGCCAGCATTCCTCTCCCCTTCTAGAATCGAAAGTAAAAGAGTGAAAAATCATTTGCTCATTCTTTAGGGGGTTGTGCTGGATTCCATCAGCCTGAGAAACCTGTTTTTGGCTAATTAGATTATTGTGCTTTAAAATTATATGACTGCTACTTTTATAATAGAGCAGCTGAGAAGCCCACAATTTTACTTGGGTGTATTTGGCTGTTTTTTGTTTTGTTTTGTTAAGGTCCTGCTCCATTAAGATCAGAGATAGTTTATGGCAGAAAAATCAGTTGGCCCATCTGTCTGTCTATCTTTTCACTCATATATTTACTTTTTTAATCATCTAGCAAAACTTTTTTCAACCATATCAATACTGTAGAAGGAGCATTGGACTAGTTATTACAAGACCTGGGTATAGTATGGGTTTTGTCACAATCTAAGGGACCTTGGTCAACTGCTTACTTTCCCTGTAAAATGGGATTAGTATTATGCATCTGGTGCTATGGTACCAGGACCTTGGAAGTAAGGGGAGGGTCTAGTGGGGAGAAGGAAGATGGTAAACTGCAGTCCCTCCTAATGCCCTGCAGCGCTTCATATCTTGGTAGCACCTGTCTCATTATTCTGCCAGGCACTATGAGAGAGATCCAACTAGCTACTGCCATCTGTTGGGTTTCTGCTGCCATCATGTCCCCCAGCTTTACTGAATTCTCTTATCTCAGAACTCCTGGGGTAAAGGAGAAGGTAAGAGGAAGTCACATAAGCTTTTTCTCTTTTCCTTCCTCCTGGTTCCTGATAATAGCACATCAATTTCTAGGGTAATTTAAAGGAGGATTTACTACACAGTGCTGAAGTAGAAAAAAATTGGGAGATACAGTAACAAATGAAAAGGGTAAACCATAACAAGCTGTAAAGGTTCTTATAGTTTAATCATTACTGATAAAAGCACGGATAATATCCTTGTCAAATTTGCAGATGACGCACATAGCCAGGGAAGATTATGACAGTGAATGAAAGTCAGGATTTGAAAATATCTTGGCAGACTAGAACTTTTGGGCCAAAAAAAAAATAGGATGAAATTTCAATGTAAAGTTTTATACTTTGGTTCAAAAAAAAATCAGCTTCACAAGTATAAGAGTATAGAGGCTTACCTAGACAGCATTTTATCTGAAAATAGATCTTGGGTTTTTTTTTCTGGTTTTCTTTTCTTTTTTCTTTTTTAATTAATTTATTTTGATTTATCATCAATCAATTCCATAAACTTTTGAGTTTTAAATTTTTCTCTCCCTCCCTCTCCATTTCCCTCCCCAAGTGGTGTGCAATCTGATTTAGGCTATACATATACATTCCTATTAAACATATTTTCACATTAGTTATGTTGTAAGGAAGAGTTAGAACCAAAAGAAGGAATCATAAGAAAGAGGACACAAAACAAAACAGAAGTAAAAAAAAAAAAAGAGCAAATAGTATGCTTTGATCTGCATTCAAACTCCATAGTTCTTTCTCTGGATGTGAATAGCATTTTCCATCATGAGACTTTTGGAGATGTCTTAGATCCTTGCATTGCTGAGAAGAGCTAAGTCTATCAAAATTAGTCATTGCACAACTTGGCTGTTACTATATACAACATTCTTCTGGTTCTGCTCACTTCACTTAGCATCAGTCCATACAAGAGTCTGCCTATTCACCATTTCTTATAGCACAATAGTATTCCATTACATTCATATACCACATCTTGTTCAGCCATTCTCCAATTAATGGACATCCCCTCAATTTCCAATTCTTTACTACCATAAAAAGAGCTGCTATAAATATTTTTGTATATATGGGTCTTTTTCCCATTTTTATGATCTCTTTGAGATACAGCCCTAGAAGTGGTATTGCTGGGTCCAAGGGAATGCACATTTTTATAGCCCTTTGGGCATAGTTCCAAATTGCTCTCCAAAATGGTTGGATCATTTTGATTTGCCTACTTTTAAATAATTAATAATGTCACATCTGGAACTAGAATCTAGGTCTTCTGACTCTATAAGAATAATGGCAGATAGTGATTCTTTGATCAGGGATACTAAAGTGGCTTATTAGTTAAACGGATAATGATAATAGAGAAGTCTATTATTTTTCTGAACATATATCTTATTGTTGTTCAGTCATTTCACTCATATCCAACTCTTTGTGACCCCATTTGGAGTTTTCTTGGCAAAGATACAGGAGTGGTTTACCATCTCCCTCTCCAGCTCATTTTACAGATGAGGAACTGAGGCAAACAGTTTTAAGTGACTTGCCCAGGGTTGCACAGCTAATGTTGGAGGTCATATTTGAACTTGGGAAGTTGAGTATTCCTTACTCCAGGCCTGGCACTCTTATCTGCTATGCCACTTAGCTGCCCTTGAACATGTCAGTAACCATCTTGGAATTATCAAAACATACTAGCTCTACTATTATCCACTTTTGGTGACATACATGGACACAAATGATACTGCCAGAAGGAAGGTAATAAGTATTGCTGAATATTACAAAGTATTGGGAAAGAAACTGAAGACCATAGGGGAACAGGTTGTGTTTTTCTTACCGCTGCCCATTGAAGGTAAGTGATGTAGAAAAGAAAAATTGATTTGGAAAGTGAACATCTGGCTAAGAAGATAATGTTTGAAAATGGGATTTGGATTTCTGAACCATGACTTAAAATATAGGGATGACAGATTCCTGGGTAGGGATGGTAAGAATGTATTTGCCTGGTGTCTTACAAATCTAATCAAAAGGGCTATAAACTGAAAAGACTGGGAAAGGAAGAAAATTGCCTATGCATGTCCACCAAGCTAGATGCCATAAAGAGTAGTGACAATGAAGGAAGAATAGCAGTAGAAGTTATTATTCTTAAAGACACTATAGATAATGAGTTAATATTAATTAATCTTCACTTTTATTTTAACATTGTGAGGATCAAATGAGATAACATATGGAAAGTATTTTGCATACCTCATACCTTAAAGGGCTATATAAATGTAGGTCTTATTATTATTAGAGGAAATTATAAAAAATAAATGTCCCAAGATATCACAACAAATCTGATAATTTAGATGAGTTTTTTTTTTTACCGAAATATAAAACATTCAGATTGACAGAACAAAAAATTGAGGATTTAAATAGCCCGATTTTCAAAAAAATCCACCCACTGTGATGGATTCATGGATATGATCCATTCTGTCTTTTTATAGTTTTTTCTTTTTTGTCCTCTGCCTTCTTTTCTTTACAAAGAAGGGAGTCATGAAAGAGAGCTGACTTGAAAATATCAGATCCCTAGGTCATTTACTGATATAGAAAAAGATCTGATCCCTGCCTTTCTCGATTGAGCCATAGACTTTTCCCCTTGTTCCCACTGTCTTCTTGCTATCTCTGTAGGTGACCTTGGCTAGAAAATTGTACTTACTGTAGTTTCTCCTTTAATTTCTTGATCATTACTAGGTATAGTGCCTTCTCCTCTTTTTTTTAATATCTTTGTTGGAGTAGTTATATGAGAGTTGAACTGTTCTGCTCCCATTCACCCTTCTATCTTAGCCAGACGTCTCTAGAAAACTGATTGAACAACTTTACTTAGAGAGAGAAAGGAAGTAAGAACTAACCTCTGGGAGCAGCTAGGTGGCACAGTGGATAGAGCATTGGCCCTGGAGTCAGGAGGATCTGAGTTCAAATGCAGCCTCAGATACTTACTAGTTGTGTGACCCTGGGCAAGTCACTTATCCCTGATTGCCCCCCCCAAAAAAAAATAAAGAAAAGAATATATTTCTGAGTTTGTTGAAATTGATAGGAAAGAAAAAAAAAAACAGGCATCAGTACTGAGCTGTCTAGAAGGGAAAGAATTTTGGAGCAGTCAGTCACCAAGACCAAGTCTGTTTGATTTCTCTGACCTCTCTTGTCATCACTATTGATAATCTGATGGTTGAGCTTAAGTGGTACGGGATCTTGCCTTTCAGATCTCAGTAAAGCTGCTGAGACTGATTTGGTAATTGCAGATTCCCAAGTACTTCAATGTCTTTCTTGAGTTAGTCACTATGTATTTTTTCCCCCATGTCTTTCTGTCTTCAAAGGTAGGCTTTCTGAAAAGAGTGATTTTAGCCTTTACTCAGAGTCAAAACAAAAAGAGTACCTTTGCTACTTTGCATGTGATTCCATTGAAAGATGGGAAAGAAAGAAGAGTACAAGAAGAACCTTTACATTTCTTCTTGGAGTTGAATTCTAATGTTCTTTATTTTCATCAAAGTTGCAGAAGCAATAGAACCAGAGATTGTGTATGTAGATTTTTTTAATCAAAGACATAGCAATAGAGATTAAAAGATAAAGCAACTATTTATCTGTTCCTTTTCTGGGTTCTTGTCTTCCCAGGATTTATTATTATTTTTTGAACAGCAGTGAAAATAGGAGTCTTTTAATTATGTGAGGTGGGTGGTAGTGGTGGTTTGTTTTTATTGTTTTATTTTGTTTTTTTTAACCTCTGGGCTGTTGTAGGGAAGGTGTTAAGGTTCAAATTTGGGAAAGAGTGTGGGGGAATGCTTTTTGTCAAAGAATATGGAAAATTGATGTCTGAAAGATGAGGGGGACTTAAGAATTCCATTTGAGGGAGAGAAGGGAAGGTCTTGTGTTATATAAGGGTGGTGTAGATTCTGTGGCAGAATACTTAAAATAAACTCCATACTGAGAGGATGCCAACCAGATTCTCAATGTGAGTGGGTTGGGGGAACGTTGACCTCATACATCCATATGTTTCAGGAAGACATACCTGAGGGTGGAAGGGGCAGTCTAGCACAAAAATAAATAAAAATCGAGATTTGGGGGGAAGGTTAGATAGGTATATGAGAATTTCTAGGCTAGCTATCTTGCCTTTTTCCCATTTCATCCTTTTAGTTGTTATTTATATAAGCGCTCTCCTCTCCTCTCCCAGCAATACCTGTGTGTTAGAAGGTAGAAGTTTTATTTTTTCCATTTGCACATGAGAAAATTGAGGGTCAGAGAAGTTGAGTGTCCAGCTCATAGTCATATATCCAGGCGCTATTCAAGTTGGGACTTATACCTAGATTTTTTACTATAATTACACCCAGCACTCTGCCTCCCTTTTCTTCTCACTTTTCTATTTCATATTTCTATGTTGTCCTCAAATTGACATTTTAATATCACCCAGACTCCCTCACTTGACATGTGGTTCAAGATATGCTAGGAGACAGAGTTTGTGTGTGTGTTTGTTGGAGGAGGGTGTTTTTGGTTTACCTGCATTGACAGGCATGCTCTGTTTCTGTATTAGAAGGAGACCATACTTTATCAAGGGGGAAAAAAGTAGGAAAGAACCTAAGTCTGCCTTTATTCAGCTCTAGGTTAACCATTCTTTTTGAATGCTGAGCTATGCTTTCCTGCCATTGCTACTTTTCTGAATCTGGCCCCCAGGATCACTACCTTCTCAACTCAAGCCTGTTTCTTTCCCTCGTCCTATAGGTAGTAGCATATTTGTGCACTGGAATTCAGTCCTGGATAGAACTGATGAGTTAATGAGTTTTCTACCTAAGGCTAAACTATTGTAATATGTTCAAAGTCCTTAGTCTTCCCTGATCTTTATTGTCTAAGAAAAACTGCTCTGTTTAGGGGAAACATTTCCCCCAGGGGGAGCTATCTCTACAAAAAGGCTCCTCTCAGTCTTGGATTAGTGTGCACAAATTGGATTTAAACATGGAGGACTTTGGCCTGCAAGGAAAGTGGTCAGGATCATTTGTTTGTCTCATGATTTCCTTCTCAACCTGGAGCCCTGGGAAAAATTACTTAAAGCTTAGGTTTTGGCTTAGGTCCAGGGTCCTCCAAAAGGGTAATAGAATGATACTTGCTATACAATTTAAATCAGGTATAGGACAGCTATTTATTTCCTCTACACAAAAATAATTATTTAACACACATAAGATCCACAAGTATACAGGGATAGAAAGATCTAAACAAGAAGCAGTAACTTAGAATTATTAAACACTCTCCTTGAAAGTTGATACTTAAGACATCAAGACATGATACAGTTTGCAGGATTACTAAATAGGCATTTTACATTTCACCTTGTCCTTGGATTGTCCAAATGATTCCCTGCAGGTTCATGTCTGTTGGCAAGCCAGGGCAAGGCTTTGGCTAATTTTCTTGTCAATAGTCATCTTCTCCTTATTTAGATCTGCCCCTATAGGCAGAACCCCACGAATGTTCCTTGCAACCCTCGTTACATCTTTATTTGTTTATGTTTATTAATTTGGTTATTTCCCCTGTTAGAGGCTGTTGTTATAGCAGATAGCAAAGGAAGGAGTATTCAGATAACTTGAAATAATAGAGAATTATAGAGGCCCGTAGAATATTAGGATTGTAAAGATTATTTAGTTCAACTTACTTCTTTTATAGGTATGATATTTTTCTTGTACAACAGAGTAGCCATTATTCTGGGGCAGCTAGGTGATGCAGTGGATAGAGTGCTAGGCTTGGAGTCAGGAAAAATCATCTTCCTGAGTTTGAATTTGGCCTCAGACACTTATTAGCTGTGGGACCCTGGGAAAGTCACTTAACCATGTTTGCCTCAGTTTCCTCATCTCAAACAGGAGCTGGGGATCGGCAAATCACAGCAGTATCTTTGCCAAGAAAACCCCAAAAGGGGTCACGAAGAGTTAGATAAGACTGAAACAACAATCTTGGCCACTAGTTCATTTTAATATAACCTCTCTGAGTGTCAATTTCCTCTAATGGAATTGATACAGACTTGTGTATTCATTCATTCATTCATTCATTCATTCATTTATTGATGCTGATAATTCAGTAGATTATTTATTTAGGACAGAAAGGGACCTCAAAGGTCCTGTGGTCCAAGTTTCTTATTTTACAAATAAGGAAACTGAGACCCAGAGAGGTAAAATAGCATTCTCTTTCTCTTTACTCTTTCTCAGCCATTCATGTATTTCTTCATGGCTATTAATCCACAAACACTTTGACCAGGCACTATTTCTAAAGAATTGTCATTCACTCACCCTCAGGTCATATTTCCTTGTTTGCTATATCTGGAAATACACCTTTTTAAAGATCACTGAAAGGTGGGAGCTCATGAATATGAAATGACATCCCTAAACTGTCTTGCCTGAGTTTGTTTTAGTTCAATGCCTTTGGCGTTTGTTGGGAAACAAATCCTCTATTTTTGTAAATATCCCTTAAAAATGAAAATAAATATTATTTTAACAACTCCAGCTTCTAAAATGCTTCTTATGAAGAGGTTTTGGGAGTGTCGAACAATAAACAGTACATGAAAATAACTTGATTATGAATAATTTGAAGTCAATAGAGGACAGTATATATATGTTATATGTACATATATGCACGTATACATATGAATACACAGAGATATTTGTGTGTAATATCACATAGATTTTATACATATATGTGTATATATATATATATGTTTTTTTTCTGGTGGTAAGGGAGGAAATAAATGAAATCGCTGGCTACCAGAGTCACAGGATAAAAGAAATTAAAAAAGGGAATCTACAGTGCTAACAAAGTTTTCACTTTTCTCTCAGACCTGTGTTGACATCTGCTAAAAAATTAACATTCCAAGAGAAGGAAATCAGAGATGATCCAGGTAGAATTTCCGTGAAGTTCAGAAGCCAGTAAAGGCTAGTAGGAAATCGCAGACACCAAAATGGAAAGTATTATTTCCAACTATCATAAGACTCCACTCAAAGAAGGCCTTATAGGATATAGTGGAAGGGAACTGAATGTAAAGGGCTAGAGGAAGAATTAGCCCTGGGGCATGACTTTTTGCTGAAGGATAAAGAGAATTATCCTGACTGGATTGCGTATGCCTCCAATAGGGCTTGCTTTTGCTTTCATTGCTGACTTAGATTTTAAGAGAGAGAACCTTGTGGTTTCTTCAGCCTTTGGTTGCTTAGTGCACTGCATTGCAGATCTGCTGCCCAGTGAGGAAACACAGTCAAATCATGTCATAGGGGAGTGCGGTTCAAAAAGCTAAAATACGTTTGATGTGTGTATGTGGTATATTCAAACAAGTTTCATTATTTTTATTTTTCCCTTTTTTTTTTGACATTGTCCTTCAATCCCTCTTTTATGCTCTTTGTTAAACTGTTAACTCACTCGATTTATTTGGTATGAGTGTTGGTGAGAGCTCATTTTTATCTTAGTGAAAACCAGGCCTGCTCACAGGCACATAATGAAATTGCGTAAATATGCTCTTAGCTTGGAATCTAATTTATTTTTCCTGTTCATTATGGGGTAGGAGGCCATTATGAAATGTATAACTTTTTTTTCCCAGTGCTGGAATTGAAAGGTTCTTTTTATTCTGATGATTTTGTCCTGATTCAATTTAAAGCTGGTTAGAGCTCAACTACTGTAGCATAATTGACAAAGATCAGTGTGAGTTGTAATGCTAATGTCTTGTCTGCAGCTTCCCTGACTTAAGAAGAGCATAGGTTAAACAAATCATTTCCAATAGAAAGCATTTGGACCTGAGGTAGCCACTGGGGTCTCTAGAGAAGTGGAGGAAATACCCTGGCCAAAGGGCATGTAGTATCCAAGCCTTTCTTTATCCCCAGCACTTAGCATAGTGCCTGGAACTTACAAGGTACTTAATAAATATTTATTTATTAACTGAAGTCAAGAATGGGCTCACCTAAAGAGAATCTAGCCAGTAATTTTCTTAGATAAAAGCAATGCAATCAGAAATGTTAGGTCTGGGAACAGATAGGATCATAGGACCGCAGAATATTAGAGTTAAAAGGGACCTTAAAACATGGAACATAGGATGTTAGAACTGGAAGGGGTCCTTAGAGAAAATTTAGCTTGATTGCCAGATGAGAAAACTGAGGCCCAGATAACTTACCTAGGTAACACAGCCATCAGAAGCATAGCTGAGACTAAAACTCAGCTTCCTGACTTGCATCTCAGTACTCTTTCCTTTACATCATGTTGTATTACTGCTTCAAAGTAGGGAGGGAATGCAAAATTAAAACAAGATATAGTCCCTGCCTTAGGGAGCTTATGCTCTAATAAGGAAGCTGTTGTTGTTTACTTGTTTTCCAGTTGTGTCTGACTCTTCATGACTTGCTTTTTTGGGAGGTTTTGTTTGCAAAGATACTGGAGGGATTTGTCATTTCTGTCTCCAACTCATTTTACAGATGAGGAAACTGAGGCAAACAGGATTAAGTGACTTACCCAAGGTCACATAACTAGTAAGTGTCTAGGGCCAGATTTGAACTTGGGTCTGACTCTAGACCTGGTGCTCTGGGCATTGTGCCACCTAATTGTCCCAAAAGGGAAACTAAGATATGTACAAAAGTAACTATGATATAAAGCAGCATGTATCCAAATAGAAAAAGAAAGGTTAGCTATGGTGCAAGGAAAAAATTGAGAAGGGAGAAAGCAATTTGGTTGATGAAGGGTATGTGAGAGTTTGGGGTCAGGGATAAGGGAAGGCTTCTTCCAAGAGGGAGCACATGGGTCTTAAAGTAAAGAATAGATTTCAACTGTCAAGAGATGGGGGGGGATGAGAGTCTGTTCTGGAGAGATAGCATGAACAAAGGCATAGGGATGGGAAATAGCAGGACAAGAATGAATGGAAAGTGTAAGTATCTCAGTTTACTTGGAATATAGAAGCAGTGAGGTGGTACAGTGGATAAAAGCACTGGGTCTGGAATCAGGAAAACATGAGTTCAAATCACATCTTGGACACTTAATAGCTGTTTGACTCTGGGAAAAAAATAATTTGACCTGTCTCAGTTTCAGTGTCTTCAAGTGTAAAATGGGGATGATAATAGCATCTACCTCAAAGGATTGTTGAGAAGATCAAAAGAGATAATATTGGTAAAGCACTTAGCACATAGTAGGCTATGTAAATAAGAGTATTTGTTTCCTTGCTTCTTTCTTTTTTGTATGAAGGGGAGAAGTGTGAAATAAGCCTAGAAAGGTAGCCCCCAGGGATTTCCTCAGTTTCTTCAACTGTAAAATGAGGATAATAATAGCACCTCCTCCCTTTGTGAGGATAAAATGAAATAATATTTGTAAGGTGCTTTGCAAACCTTAAACTGTTACTCTTATTATGTCATTGTTGTCATCATCATCACCCCGAGGATCCACCAAGAACATCTGAGTTCTCTTTATTTGTTAAAACCATTTGGATTTAAATAAAATCTGGACTGATTTGTTTGGTATAGCTGAAACTACTGGCTAGTGGCAGGAGTTTCCATTCTGTATTTTCACTGAGTATGAGCCACGTTTTTTCACACAGACACATGTGCATGCATGCACCCAACATATTCCTCATCATTTTTTAGAGTCTAACCACTGCAACAGAATTTGAAAGAGGCTTTTCCTTTTGTGAATCAGCAGCAGATTGGGCTTCCTATCGTAAATGTTATTGGCTGAGTATAACCCTTCTCCTTAAGGCAGATTAAGACACTGATGGTTTTCAGGAAGAAATTGATTTGTCATAATGATTTTTTAAAGCCCAAAACAATGAAACATAGAATCTCCATCCCTGGAGTTCTTCAAGAAAAGAGATCGTAAGGCTAACTTGACCAGTGATGTTCATAATCATGTGAACCTGGAGCAATAGTTTCCATTACCATTAACTAAAAGAATGACTCCTGTATTCCTATAGTAATATATAATGCTACAGATAAAGCAGGTGGCTATCTATTGAATTAATTAAAATATAAAAAAAACCTTAAAAACAACAACAGAAAAATAATCATCCTCCAGCAACCAGACCACCACATGCTTCAGTGTAGCCCCAGGGATACCAGACACTGGCCTCAGCACACTCCAGACACCACCATTAGGACTCCAGCTCAGCACTAGGTAAGCTGCCAGACTCCTAAGGCCTCGAGCAGCACCATCTACCCCCACCACACCACCTGAGCATAGCACCAGGTAAAATGGTCCCCCATGGGCCTCAGGGCAACATCAGTGTGGCACCAGGTAAACAGTCAGGGCCTGTAGCCACTGGCACAAGAAGCCTGAGACAGTGCCCCTTCCATCCTGGGAGCAGAACTCAAATTTAAAAGAAAGGAAAAAAAATGAGCAAAAAACGACAGAAAAAGAATCTGACCGCAGAAATTATCACAGTGGCAGGAAAGACCAAGATACAAACTCAGAAGAGGACAACAATGTTAAAACACCTATGGGCAAAACCCAAAGAAAAATGAGAAGTGGTCTCAAGCCCAAAAAGAACTTATGGAAGAGCTCAAAAAGGAGCTTAAAAATCATATAGGAAAGGTAGAAAAAAATGGGAAAAGAAATGAGAGTGATGCAAGAGAATTATGAAAAAGTAGTCGACAGCTTAGAAAAAGAAAAACAATGGCTTAAAAAGTAGAATTGGCCAAATGGAAAAGGAAGTACAAAAGCTAACTGGAGAAAACAACTCCTTAAAAGTTAGAATTGGGCAAGTAGAAGCTAATGACTCTATGAGACATCAAGAATCAATCAATCAAATTCAAAAGAATGAAAAAATAAAAGAAAATGTAAAATGCCTCATTGAAAAAAAAACTGACCTTGAAGATAGATCCAGGAGAGATAATATCAGAATCATTGGACTGCCTGAAAGCCATAATCAAAAGGTGGACCTGGATAGTATCTTTCAAGAAATTGTCAAGGAAAACTGCCCTGATATCCTGGAATCAGAGGACAAAATAGGCATTGAAAGAATCCACCAATCACCTCAGGAAAGAGATCCCAAAGAAAAACTCCAAGGAACATTATAGCCAAATTACAGAACTATCAGGTAAAGGAAAAAAATACTGCAAGTGGCCAGAAAGAAACAATTCAAATGTCAGGGAGCCACAATTGGGATTACACAGGACTTAGGAGCTGCAAGATTTAAGGATTAGAGGTCATGGAACATGATATTCCAGAAAGCAAAGGAACTATGACTACAACCAAGATTCACCTACCTGCCAAATTTAAGCATAATACTCCAAGGGAAAAAAATGGTCATTCAATGAAATAGATGGATTTCATACTTTCATAAGAAGAAGACCAGAACTGAATAAAAAAAATTGACCTCCAATATAAAGACCTAAACAGGTAAAAAGGGAAAAGAAAACATCAGGAATTTAATGGAACTGAGCTGTTTACATCCCTACATGGGAAGATGATGCTTGTAATTCTTTTTTTTTTATTTTTTGTTTTTAGGCAATTGGGGTTAAGTGACTTGCCCAGGGTCACACAGCTGGTAAGTATCAAGTGTTTGATCTGAGGCTGGATTTGAACTCGGGTCCTCCTGACTTCAGGGCCGGTGCTCTATCCACTGCGCCACCTAGCTGCCCGTTGCTTGTAATTCTTAAAAATTGTACCACCAAGAGTACAGCTAGAAGGAATATACATAAAGGGTATGGATATGAGGAGAATTTGAGAGAATGACCTAAAAAATAATTAAGGGATGAGAAAGAGGAGTAGAAAGAGGAGTACACTGTGTACAGAAGGAAGGGAGAGGTAGAATGGGGTAAATTATTTCATGTGAAGAAGAGTAAAAGACCTATTATAGTGGAGGGGAAGATGGGAGGGTGGGGATGGACATTGCTTGAACCTTGCTTTCATTATTATTAGCTCAAAGAGGTAATGACATACACAATCAATTGAATATAGAAATCTATCTTACTGGACAGGAAAATGGGAAAGGAGGAGATTAAGTAAAGACAGGGAGTAGGGGGAAACTGACAGAAGAGAGAGCAGACCAGGGGAGGTACAGACAGAAGCAAAATACTGTTGAGTAGGGAAAGGGTGAAAGGAGTGAGAGGACACACAGTAGGAAAAATAGGATAGAGGGAAATACACAGTCATCATAACTGAATGTGAATGAGATGAAATCTCTCATAAAAAAGAAATGGATAGCAGAGTTGTTCAAAAACCAGAATCCGACCATATATTGTTTATAAATAACATATTTGAAGTAGAGACAGATACAGAGTAAAAGTAAGGGGCCGGAGCAAAATCTATTATGCTTTACATACTCAATTGGGTATGGAAATCTTTCTTATCCTATAGGAAAATGGGGGGCGGAGAGGGACAAGACAGCAGGGGGATGATAGAGGGGAGGGCAGATTGGAGGAGGGGATAATCAGAAACAAACATTTCTAAGGAGGTACAGGGTCAAAAGAGAGAATAGAATAAATGGGGGGCAGGATAGGATTAAGGGAAATATACTTAATTTTTCGTAACATGATTACTATGGAAGTGTTTTGAATGACTACACATGTATAACCTGTATTGAGTTGCTTGCCTTCTCAATGAGGGTGGGTGGGGAAGGAGGAAGGGAGAACATTTGGAACCCAAAGTTTTATTTTTTTTGAACCCAAAGTTTTAAAAACAAATGTTAAAAATTGTTTTCACATGCAACTGGGAAATAAGATATACAGGCAGTGGGGTATAGAAATATATCCTGCCCTACAGGAAAATTGAAGGGGAAGGGGATAAGAAAAGGGGGGAGATAGAAGGGAGGGCAGATTGGAGTATTCAGAATGCCCACCATCTTGGGGTGGGGGGATGGATGAGATGGGGAGAAAATTTGGAACTCAAAATCTTGTGGAAGTAAATGTTGAAAACTAAAAATAAATTAATAAAATCTGAAAAAAAGAAAAAATCTATTATGCTTCAGTTGAAGTAAAAAAAAAAGCAGGGGTAGCAATACTGATCTCTCAGACAAAACAAAAGCAAAAATAGACCTAATTAAAACAGATAAGAAAGGAAACTACATCTTGCTAAAAGGTACAATAGACAATGAAGTAACATCAATGCTAAATATATATGCACCAGTTGTATAGCATCCAAATTCTTAAAGGAGAAGTTAAGTGAATTACAGGTTTGTGAACAAACAAGTCAAAATGTAAAATAGATAATTTTGATTATATTAAATTAAGAACCTTTTGCACAAACAAAACCAATGCAACCAAGATTAGAAGGAAAGCAGAAAGCTGTGAGATGATCTTTATAACAAGTGCCTCTGATAAAGTCCTCATTTCTAAAATATATAGAAAACTGAGTCAAATTTATAAGAACATAAGCCATTCTCCAATTGATAAATGGTGAAGGATATGAACAGGCAGTTTTCAGATGAAGAAATCAAAACTATCTATAGGTATATGAAGAAGTGCTCTAAATCACTTTTGATTAGAGAAATACAAATTAAAAGAACTCTGAAATACCACCTCACACCTATCAAATTGGCTAATATGGCAAAAGAGGAAAATGATAAATGTTGGAGAGGATGTAGGAAAATTGGGACACTAATGCATTGTTGGTTGAGTTGTGAACTGATCCAACCATTCTGGAAAGCAATTAAACTATGCATCCCCTTTGATCCACCATTATTACTACTAAGTCTATATTACAAACAGATTACAAAAAAGTGAAAAGGACATATGTGTACAAAAATATTTATAACAGCTCTTTTCATAGTGGCAAAGAATTGGAAATTGAGAGCATGTCCATCAATTTGGGGAATGGCTGAACTAGCTGTGGTATATGAATGTAATACAATACTTTTGTGCAATAAGAAATGAGGAACAGGCAGATTTCAGAAAAACCTGGAAAGACTTGTACCAACTGATGCAAAGTGAAATGAACAGAACCAGAAAAATGCTGTACACAATATCAGCAACATTGTTTGATGATCAACTATGAATGATTCAGCTTTTCTCAGCAACACAATAGTCCAAGAAAAGCACAAAGGACTCATGATGGAAAATACTATCCACATCAAGATAAAGAACTGATGGACTCTGAAAGCAGATTGAAGCAAACTTTTTTCACTTACTTTATTCTTTTTATGTTTTTTTCCTGTTCATCTATTTCTTCTTTCATAACTGTGACTAATATGAAAATATGTTTTACACGACAGCACATGAATAGCGTATATCAAATTGCCTACCATTTTAGGAAGAGGGGAGGAGAGGGAGGGAGAGAAAAATTTTGGAACTCAAAATCTTGTGATAATGAATGCTAAAAATTGTCTTGACATGTAATTGGGAAAAAGTAAAGTACTATTCAACAACAAAACTAACAAGGAAATAACATAACATTGAGAAGAGAGTTCTGAGCTTAGAGTCAGGAAGACCTTGGTTCAAATCCCACCACTGACATGATCCTAAGTGAATTACTCAAACTCTATTCCTTAGTCTATTTCCTAGGATTTGCTAGTCTATGGGAGGGAGTTCCCTCACAATGAAGAGATTCTAGGGAACATGTCTTAAACCTTTTCCGATAGCCCACCAATCCCCATTTTAGCACCTAGCCAGAGCTTGTAGAATTTGTTGTTGTTGTTCCAGGCATGTAATTTCATTGGAATTCCCGGGGAGAAAACTCCTACCGATGCAGATTGGCCATTGTTGTACAAATTATAGTCTTAAAGAGCTGTACATTGTAGTTATTAAATATCGGCTATGGATGGGCTGCCTTGTGTTATGTGGACAAATCACGGGATTCAAATCATCTCATCTATAAAACAGAGTTAGTAATTTCTGACTTCCAAGATTCTTAGGAGGATGACTGAGGGAAGAAAATGATGTCATTAAGTCTGTTGGGACCAGAGAGGCCATATGTTAACTCGAGTAAGGCCTCTTTTAGAGGTTAGAGAGGAAGCATTGAGATAGGATGTCAGACGCCTACTGTAGACTATTCTAGGGGTCAGGTCAATGACATGCTGGCTTGTGCATCTGTCCTTCAGAATGATGAATTTTCCTTTTTTGACATATTTCTATAAAGGTGTGTTTTTGAGCAATGGCTACGCAGGGCCATTTACCGTGGCAGTATTACATACTAAACAGATTTATAAGACTACTCAACCTTCTGCTACATAGAATTACACAGGATAGCACACACTAGGTTTGTGTGGAACTGTCAGTGGCCTATTTTTGACTATGATTAGTATAATGGGGGGTTTTTGGGGTCTGATTGTCAAGCCAAGGAAATGGCAACTATATCTACCAATGCAGGATCAGCTTTAATTGAAGCTATGGGTAGGGATGGAAACATTCCAAAGGTGAAGGCATTGAAGGAGCTGGCAGAGTGGGTGCCCTAAGGCTTAGGGAAACTTGCATGGGGTATACCAAATGGATGTAGTTCATGTGCCTAATGTTTGGTGGACAAAGACAACATATGGGAGCACAACTTCTCCCATTCTCCTCTTAGCCTCTGTTCCCATGGACAACATGACTGTCAGCTCTCAGTGGAGAGAATGCAGCCCCTATTCCCAGGAGCTGAATTTGTGGTTGATTTATATGTGTATCTATGAAGTGGCAAAGACCTGGATGGTTCTTGGCAATGTTGATGGAGGGAGCTCAAGAAGCAGGCTCATGTAGCCGTTTTCCTTTAGTCTAATAATAATCACAGCTGTAACTAGGGCAAAGTGATTGTAGCTTTGTCCTAGGGCACTGACATTGGAGGCCCTCGCTGGGTCTGTGCTCCCTTGCTTAGACCAAACTACTAACCTCAAGGGCCCTGTCACCATTGTCACATCCACACCGACTGGATTGGTATAACTTCACTCAACCAGTGTGGACTGCCTATATAGTTACACTTGGCCTAGGTGGATAGGATGTCTGGAATCAGGGCTGATTACACCCTGCCACTGAATTTGCCCTGGGAGCCAGAATTCCTAATTATAGCTCAGATGAGGGGGATGATAACTAACATTTAAATGGCAGTTGCTAGTTTGAAATCACTTTTCTTGAATGAGCATGTGAGGTATGTAGTGTGAGTGTTGTTTTTTATTGCTTCCCCTGAAGTCCTGTTCTTTTGCTTTATGGTGGTATGGAAGTTACCCTAGGCTTGCTTTAGCAAGTTCTTTGAAGGTAAAGAGGCATTGATTATGAATCTGGTGACAGACAGGGTTATACACAGGTTGTATGTGTCTTCTCCAAGTTTGGAGAGGATTATTACAGGAGGGTTTGCTGCAGGAAGATGAATTTTCTGGTCCCAACAACATATAAAGACCAGTTACTAAGACATGTAGAGGCTACAATCCTCATCAGTAAGCATTTATTAAACACTTACTATGTGCCAGATGCTGTGCTAAGTATTGGGAGTGCAAAGAATCACGCTTTTAAAAATTACAAAGATCATTCTTTTTTCAAATTTTGTTTGAAAATGAAGTTATTTATTTTAATTTCCAATCCCAAATCCTATCCCTCCCTCTAATCTCTCCCCAACCCATTGAGAAGGTAAGAAACATGATACCCCTTATACATATGAAGTCCTATAAAACTTGTGTGTATTAGATATATTTCCCCTTCCTACTCTCCCCCCCAAAAAAACCCAAGAAAAATAAAGGAAAAAATATGCTTCAATCTGCACTTTTGAGTGCTCTATGTGGAGGTGGATAGCACTTTACATTATGAATTTTTTGGAGTTGTGGTAGACCATTGTATTGATCAGAATTATTAAGTCTGTCACATTGGATTATCTTTACAATATTTTTCTTTCTATACGTTGATTCTGCCCACTTCACTTTGTATCAGTTCAAAGATTCCCAGATTTTTCTAAAACCATCCTCTTCATCATTTCTAATAGCACATTAGTATACTAGCATATTCATATACCATAATTTGTTTGGCCATTCCCCAGTTGATGGACATCCCCTCAGTTTTCGATTCTTTGCTACCACAAAAAGAGTTGCCATAAATATTTTTGTACAGATGGGTCCTTTTTATCTTTGATCTCTTTGGGATATAGACATAGTAACAGAATTGTTGGGTCAAAGGATATATAAAGATTTATAGTCCTTAGGGCATAGTTCCAAATTGTTCTCCAGAATCATTAGACCAGTTCACAACTCCACCAACAGTGCATTAATGTACTTCTTCCCCTACATTTGTCATTTTCCCTTTCTGTCATTTCAATCAATTTGATGGGTATGAGGTGGTACCTCAGAGTTGTTTTAATTTGCATTTCTCTAATTATTAGAGGCATTTTTATATGACTATCTGTAGCTTTAATTTCTTCTTAGAAAAACTTCCTCTTCATATTCTTTGATATTTGTCAGTTGGGGAATGGCTCTTATTTTTTTTTATAAATTTGGCTCTGTTTGGCTCTATATATTTGTGAAATGAGATCTTTATCAGAGAAACTTGGGGTAAAATTCCCTACCCCCCAGTTTCCTATTTTACTTCTAATTTTGGTTGCATTTGTTTTGTTTGAGCAAAAACCTTTTTTAATTTTATGTAATCAAAAGTATCTATTTTACCTGCTATGAACCTTTCTATCTTTTGTTCGGCTGTGGACTTTTCTCCATAATAGGCATTTCTCCCCTAATTTGCTGATGATATCATCCTTTATGTCTAAATCATATATCTATTTTGAGATTTTCTTGGTATATGATGTAAGATGTTTGTCTGTGTCTTGATTCTGTCAGACTACTTTCCAGTTTTCCCAGCAGTTCTTGTCCAATAGTTATTTCTTCCCCCATTAGCTGGGATTTTTGAGTTTATTAAACACTATGGGCCACTGTGGTCATTTGTTTCTATATATTGTTTTCCTAATTTATTCCATTGATAAATCACTCTACTTCTTATCAGGTACCAAATTGTTTTGATGATTACCACTTTGTAATAGAGCTTGAGATCTAGTACTTCTATGCCCCCTTCCTTCACATTTTTTAAATTAATTCCTTTGATAGTCTTGACCTTTTGTTTCTCCAGATGAGATTTGTTATTGTATTTTCTAGCTCTATTGGTACATATACCAATGTAGTCCATTGGTAGTTTGATTGGTATGGTACTAAGTAAATTAGTTTGACTAGTATTGTTATTTTTATTATATTAGCTCAGCCTACCCATGAACAATTACTGTTTCTCCAGTTATTTAGATCTTTCTTTATTTGTTTTGAGTGTTTTGTAATTATGTTCCTATAGTTCCTATGTATATCTTTGCAAGTAGATACCCAAGTATTTTTTGCTGTCTGTAGTTATTTTAAATGGAATTTCTCTTCCTGCTTGGATTTGTTGCTAATATATAAAAATACTGATGATTAGTGTGAGTTTATTTTGTATCCTATAACTTTATTAAAGTTCTTTGTTAATTGTTACAATTAGTTTTTGGTTGACTCTAGTGTTCCTTAAGTACATCATCATTTCATCTGCAAAAAATGATATTTTTGTTTTCCTCATTTCCAATACTTATTAGTTTAATTTCTTTTTATTAGTTTTAATTTTTTATTTCTATAGCTAGCATTTCTAGTATAATTTTGACTAATAATAATTATAATGGACATTCTTGCTTCACACTCTGTTTTTATTGGAAAGGCTTATTGCTTTTGCATATAACAGACAATGCT
The DNA here is from genome assembly GCF_900497805.2 of Vombatus ursinus. NCBI lineage: Eukaryota > Metazoa > Chordata > Mammalia > Diprotodontia > Vombatidae > Vombatus > Vombatus ursinus. The sequence continues at coordinate 4,767,114 of NW_020948774.1, forward strand.
TGCTCTTTTTTTTTTTATCATTTTAAAAAAGGCTCCACTTATCCCTATGCTATGTTGTGTTTTTAATAGAATTGGATATTATATTTTATCAAAAGCTATTTCTGCAAATATTGAAATAACCATGTGATTTTTGTTGCTTTTGTTATTTATGTAGCTAGTTATACTTATTCTTTCTCCATTACTGAACCAGCTCTGAATTTCTTGTATAAATCTAGACTGGTCATGGTGTATGATTTTTATGATATATTGCTGTAATCTCTTTCCTAGTATGTTATTTAAAACTTTTTTGCATCAGTATTCATTAGGGAAGTTGGACTATAGTTTTCTTTGTTTTTGCTCTTCTTTTTTAGTTATCAAAACCATATTTTTGCCATAGAAGGAATTTGGTAGTATTCACTTTACTGATTTTTTTTCAAACTGTTTATACAATATTGGAATTAATTGTTCTTTGAATGTTTGGTAGAATTTGTTTGTAAATCCATCTGGTGCTGACATTTTTTTTAAACTCATTTATGGCTTGTTCAATTTTTTTTAAGATAATTTATCTGGAAAATAGATCCAGGAGAGATAATTTAATAATTATGGGAGTACCTGAAATCCTTGATCAATTTTCTAGGTAAATTATTTTTCCTATGACATATTTTACATTTTTTCCAGTTTTTAACTTTCTTTTATTGTTTCTTGATATCTCTTGGAGTCATTAGCTTTCACTAGACCAATTCTAATTTTTAAGGAGTTATTCTTTTAATTAAATTTTGTAACTCTTTTACCATTTGGCTAGTTCTGATTTTGGGGGAATTATTTTCATAAGTATTTTTGTACCTCTTTTACCAAGCTGTTAATTCCCTTTTTAAAATTATCTTGCATTGTTTATATTTCTTTCCCCATTTTTCCTCTACTACTCTTATTTGATTTTTAAAATATTTTTTCTTTTGCTTTTTAAAAAATCTATTTAGCTCTTCTAGGAGTTTTTGTTAGTCTTGTGTCCAATTTGCATTTTTCTTTGAGGCTTTGATTGTCAGTATTTTCAAGTCATTGTCTTCTTCTGAGTTTGTCTTGACCTTCCCTGTTACAATAGTAATTTTTTATGGTCAGGCTATTGTTTGCTCATGTTTCCAGCCTATTTTGTGACTTTGGACTTCATGTTAGAGTTGGGCTCTGCTCATCTCTGGGGTGGGTAGAGGGTGTCAGGGGTGGGGGCGGGGGGAGATGTCTGGCCTGATCTTCTGGCTTTTATGTCCTATTGCTTTTTTCAGCTGGATCTGCGGGATTGTAAATTTTTGATGTTTCCAAAGTAGTATAATCAAGGGAGAAGTCTAGTCTGTACTCTAGTCTTTAACCAGGTACAGCCCCTGCTCTATTGTGACTACAACCCTTCCTCTCTGTCCTGGAACTGTGATCTGCAACTGGTAATGGTATTGGGTAATGGAGCTGCCAAGTGGTGCTCTGTCCAATGCCTAGTGCTAGCACAGGGGATTGTCATCTCTTTCTGATCAGGTCTTCAGTCCCCCCTTAGTATCCCTGGGCATTGGGCACCCCAAGTCCTGCCTGCAACTGCTGCCACCACTTCCCAAGACCCATAGCCCATGCCACTTCTACCCCTACCACCAATGCTGTGCTCTAGCCAGCCCCCACCCTAGTGTCCACAGATCTTTCTTCCTGTGCTTCCAAAGTGCTGTGGGCTGGAAAAATGACTCACAATAACTTTTTTCTCACTAAGAATTTGATTTGATGTTCTTTTAAAGTTATGTAGAAGGATGTGTTGGGAGAGCCAAGTGAAAATTCCTACTTTACTTCACCATCTTGGCTCCATCTCCATAAAGATCATTCTTTTTTTAAGTTTATTATTTGTTTTAACATTTTTTTCTTTTTAAATTTTGATTTCCAAATTTTCTCTCTCCTTCCTAACCCTTCTGCCACCCACTGAGAAGGCAAGCAGTATATTAATTACATATGTGAATTCACGTAAAACACATTTCTGTGTTAATTATATTTCAAAGAAAAGCAAGAGAAATAAAGAAAATGAAAAAATTATATCTGTTTTTACTAAGAGTTCATCAGTTCTCTTTTTGGAGGTGGATAGCATTTTTTCATCATGAGCTCTTTGGAACTGTCTTGGATCAAAGATTATTCTTTTTTTTTTAAAGTGTTGTTTTTTGTTTCTCTTTTTCCAAATTGTCTTTCACTTCCATATATTTGTGTCCTAATCAATTGTTCTCATTTCTTGTTTCTTTGGTGAGATTTTCTAATGTGGATTCAAGCTTTTCTATTTTTCCAATTATTTCTGCTCTGTAAGACATAAATTTTGCTTTTTACAATTTTTGTGATTTCATGCTCTCTTGGGAATCCATAGGGCTCTCTGCCTTATCAGGTGTTGATTAATATTCCTTTGCCTTGGAATATTTATTTATTGCTGCCTGAACTCTTTTACTTGGATTTGGAAGCCATATTCCCTACTGTTAGGAACATCTTCCCTTTTGATTTATTTGCTTATGCTTGAGATCATTAATTAAATTTCCTTTCTCCTGAAATATTTGATAACTGTGGTCTTTTTTTTTTCTTACTTTCCCCTATTATTCACTTTCTGATTTTTTTTCAGAAAGGTTTTCCAAAGGTTTTCATAGCATGCCAGTCTCCTCCCCTTCTGGTCAATTCATAATTCACCAGCTCAAGTCACTACCCCGAGAAACTTCTGGGGGAACAGAACTGATTGTAGATGAATGTTAGGCTCTTTCCCTCAGCATTAGTGAGGTTCTACAAACGTGTCCTGTCCCTATTCCCTCAGGTCCTCTGGGAGATCGGTTGTGGCAGCATGAGCAACATTGCCTTCTTCCATTGGATCTCTGTGGCACTGGGAGGATGGGAAGTGGTGTTGGGGTGAAGAATTGAGTTCTTTTGAGAGCATGTAGATTGACATATACAGTCATGCTGCATGTTAGGAGTTAAGGACTCTTTTCTGTTGTTAAGTTCTTAACATCAAATTCTTAACTCATTTGAGTTCTTGGTGTCCTAGACTATAGAGAAAGTTGAAATTTTTTTTCTTGTCTGTCATTCCTATTTTGCAGAGGTTTGAGAGGTTGTGGGCATTGGAGAAAATGTCGAGTCTGCCATCTTAATGGTCATGTGACTTAGAACTCCAGATACCAAGAAAGGAAAATATATAACTCTTACACTCAAGGAGCCAACATTCTCATGAGGGAGACAACAAGCAAACAGCTACATACATACAAGATATGTACATACACACACGTATATATAGTGTATGTATATATATATACATACATATATACATACATACACACATATATATACACACTTTGTATGTATGTGTGTATGTACATATACATACAATATAAATAGGAGGAAATCTCAGAAGGAAGGCAGTAGTAGGAGGGGTTGTGGGGTAGAAACAGGAAAATCCTCTTATGGAAGGTAGAATATGAACTGAGTCAGAGAGAACATTCTAGCCATAGGATCAGCCTGTGCAAAGAAATGAAGATGCGAGACAGAGTGTTGTGTTCAATAAACAGTAAGTTGATCCGTTTTTTCAGCTTGGCTTAGCAGCAGTAGCATATTCCACCGAAAGTTCTCTAATTCCAGATATGGATTTCTGGGCTTCTTGCTTCAGAAGAAAATTAGCAGGTGCCAGGGGAAGGTGAAAACTTCCTCAAAATGACCCTACCACGTCCATCCAATTCACAGCCTTCCTGGGCTACAAGATCAGTATAACCCAGATTATTCATGAAGTGGATGAGCTTGGCTTCAATGTGAACAAATAAGTGGTTGAGGTGGTTACCATTATGGAGACACCTCTTCCCCTTCACATAGTTATTGTATGCATAGTGGGCTACGTATAGCCCCTCCCTTCTGTATCCTCTTTCCCCCAACTCTGTGGCCTCTATATGTTCAAAGCCATCTTTGCTAAGCACATCAGGGATGAGTATAAGAAAGAGTTCCACAAGAACTGGCATAAATCCAAGAAGACTTTCCCCAAGTACTGAAAGAAAGAATGATAGGAGGATGATGGTGTGTGACTGCTAGATAAAGACCTCAGCAGCAAGAAGAAATACTGCTTGGTTATCTAGATCATTGCTGATACCCAGATGAGAGTGTTTTCCCTGAGGCAGAGGAAGTCTTAACTGATCGAGATCCAGATGAATGGTAGCAGTGTGAATGAGAAACTGAAAGAGACCTGAGAGAAACTGTACCAGTGGGTTCCTCTGTCTGCTGTGTTTGAGCCAAATGAGATAATTAATATAATGGAGATGATCAAGGCAACTCATTACCAGCCATTGGTATACCAAAAACCTACCCCATGAAAGCCACAGAAACCTTAAAAAAGGTGACTTAGAATCCACTCATGTGGTAGCCTGGACTGGCCACAAGGGCTACTACCACCATAATGGAACCAGTAAGAAGAGCTCAAGGATATTAAGCTGATCAAAAGCAACATATCCCCTAATTATCATCCGTTTGATAAGCACCTCAACTCTCTAGGAGGATCTGTCTACTACAGTGAAGTGACCAATGACTTATCATGCTAAAGGGCATATGTTGGAAATGAGAGGTGTCTTCTCAACCAAGAAAGTCTCAACTGGTACAGCTGAAATGACACAACCTGGAGAAGATTAACTTCAAGTTTGTTGACATTACTTCCAAATTTGACCATGGATGCTTCCAGACTGTGAAGGAAAAAAACCTTCATGGGACCTCTCAATAAAGACTATCTTGCTAAAGAGCAGGCTGCTTAATGTTTCCAAGACAACCAAGCTGATGGACTCTCAATAAAACTGAAATTATTTTTAAAACAAAACAGCGAGTAAGCCAGTGTAACTTGATAGAGATTGTGTGGAATAAAGAGATCAAAGTGTAAAGATTGGAAATATAGAAAGGGATCAGGTAGTGAAGGGCTTTAAATGCCAAATAGAAGATCTTATTATATTTGATTCTGGTGATAGGGAGCCACTGGGATTTATTGAATAGGATTGGAAGGTTTACATGATCATACCTGTGCTTTAGATTGATCCCTTTGGTAGCTGAATGGAGGATAGGCTGGACTGGGGAGAGACTTGTAGCAGAGATACCAACCCACAAGCTATTACAATAGTTCAGGCATGGGGTGATGAAGGCTTGAACCAGGTTAATGAGTGTAAGTAGAGAGAAAGGGACTTCTACAAGGGGTACTATGAAAATAGAACAAAAATATTTAACAACAGACCTGATATGTGGGGTGAGTTTGCATAAAGAGTTGAGGATAACATTTAAGTCATAAGCCTGGATGTCTGGGAGTGTGGTGGTTCCTTGCACAATAATAGGGAAAGTCAAAAGAGAGAAGGGTTTGGAGGGAAAGATAATGAGTTTTGTTATGGACATGTTAAATTTGAGATATGTATGGGCCATGCAGTTTGAGATGTCCAATAGGCAGTTGCTGATGTTAAGCTAGAGGTCAGGAGAGAAGTTAGGACTAGATAAAAAGATCTGAGAACCATCTGCATAAAGATGAGAATTGAATCCATGGGAGATGGTAAAATCACCAAGAGAGATAACTTAGAAGGAAAAGACAAGAAGACCAAGGACAGAAACTTGGAAGACCCTCATAGTGTGACCTGCAGAGAAATCCAGCAAAGGAGACTGAGAAGATAATGGGGGGGGGGGGGAAAAGTATGGAAAGACTGGAAAGGTTGAAAGGGTTAAGTTTATGAAATGTCTTAAATGTTATATATAGACATCTATATGCCTGGTTATTTGATTCTAGAAGTAATAGGGAGCCATTAGAGTTAAGTATGATGGTAACATGATCAGACCCACACTTTAGCAAGATTAGTTGGACAGATGGACCAGAGACGGGAGAGACTTAAGGCCTGAAGGTTAAATTGAAGGGTATTGCAATAACATATATTAGTTTATATAGGAGACAGCCAGCAGAGAAGGAGCCAATAGATCGGGAGAGACTAAAGATTAGAGTCATCTTTACTACTCTCACTGGGCCTCATCTCTGCTATGCATGGTGGGTGTTTGCTTCCTGGCCTCAGCTAATCTTGTGCCTGGGCTATGCTCCTTACTACAAGCTCCTGGGTTTCATGTCTTTAAGACTACCTGCCAGTTAGCTCAGTTCTAGTCTGTGGGGAAGTAGTGGTAGACCTTCTCCCTGATAAGGGCATGCTGACAGCATTTTAGTCATAGCTAACACTTATACCTAACTAAAGCCTGGTGAAATAACTAATAATTTCCAGGCCAATCTTAAATTTTTTTTTACCAGGCATATCACAATCCTATGTTATCAATAATTATCTGATTTAGGCTTAGACATTCCCCAAATCCTCTCTGCCTTAGGATGAAAATAAATATGAGCCAAAAAAAAGTAAGCTAAAGGTACAAGGTCACTGGTTGATGCTTAACTAGCCTGCATTCATGCATATCTGTTAATATCAATTATGTCTGTTGCTTTGGTGCTGTATTTTGGCAATTGAAAAACTATTTCTCCCCTAGTTTCCCTTTTCAGGGCAGTTGGATTCTAAGAGTTTCTCTCTTAGAGTAGGTGTAGTGTAGACATCTTGTGTGATCCTGACTGTGGTTCTTTAGTCCTTAAACTATTTCTTTCTGGCTGCTTATAACACTATTTTTTTCTTTGCCTTGGAAGATCTAATTTTTGGCTCTGACATTCATTGGAGTTTTAATTTTGAATTTTCTCTAAGGAGGCAATTGGTAGGTTATATTTTCACTTTAGCTTCTAGTTTTAATAGCTCTGAGCAGTTTTTATTTATGATTTCCTGAAATATGGTATATAGATTTTTTTAGTTTATGTTTTTCAGGGCATCTAATAATTATTAACATATCTCTCCTTGATCTTTTTTCTAGGTCAGTTCTTTTTGATTGCTATATTATATTATATAAATATCTCATATTTTCTTCTATTTTTTCAATCTTTTGATTTATCTTCTAATATTGTTGCTAGGCATCATAGAATCATTTGGTACATTCAGATTTAGGTGGAGTTCAGTATTTAGGCAAAGTTTTTCATTTTCTTTCCTAAACTATTTGTTTTCCTTCCAATTCATTCCTCCAGGCATCTTGTTTCATCTTTTAATATCTTCATTTTTAACAAGTCTTGTGATAGTCCCTGTGGCCAAGCCAATTTTTATTTGAAGTTCTATTTGTAGTTTTTATGGTATTACTTATTCTCTTCTCAGTTTATCTCTTGGGCATCTCTCTTTTTTTATTATCACTTTTTTTTTTTTTGCTGAGGCATTCGGGGTTAAGTGACTTGCCCAGGGTCACACAGCTAGTAAGTATCAAGTATCTGAGGCCAGATTTGAACTCAGGTCCTCCTGACTCCAAGGCCAGAGCTCTATCCACTGTGCCACCTAACCACCCCTCTTGGCCATCTCTTGATCTATAGTATTTATTCATAGTGTTCCTATGTTTACTCATATCGTCAGCCTCATTTCTTGATTTCAGGACTTTAGTGCAAGTGTCAAGCTGTGCTCCATCCTATACTCTTGAATGGGTGGCCAGCACCTATTTGCTCTCAACCTTTCACCTCCCCCCATCAACCTCTCCATGGTGTGTCCATAGAAACCTGGTGGATTTCAGGACCCACATCTCTAAGATCAGTTGGGGTCCAACCCCAACTGATGGTCTTTGTGGCCTATGGATCACTTAAATCAGAGTGCCACAGACTTTGGTCCCCCTGCAATTGCTAGCTCTCAGCCTCACATTTATAGTAAGAGAGCTTTGGCAGTGAGTGCTGAGCCTAGAGTCAGAAAGACCTGAGTTGATATTCAGCCTCAAACACTTGCTAGCTGTGTGATCCTAGGCAAGTCACTTAACCCTGTTTGCCTTAGTTCCTCATCTGTAAAACGAACTGGAGAAAGAGGTGGCAAACCACGCTAGTATCTCTGTCAAGAAAACCCCAAATGAGGTCACAAAGAAACAGACACAACTGAAATGACCAAACGACAATAATGTGGATGCTTGGGTTCCTCATGTACTTTCACATTTTAATTTGTATTATATTTATTTTGAAGCCTGCCTTATTCTCCCCTACTAGACTCTAAGTTCCATGATGGCAGGAATTTTACCTTTTTATGTCACATAGCACAGTGCCTGACACAAATTAGGCACTTAATAAATATTGAATTGACCTGAATAAGACTTCCAGCCATGATCTTCCTGACTTCCATAGCCTATAGATCTAGAAAGCAGACCTCCTTTGGTGAACTTGTTCTCCTTCTCCTTGGCTGAAGAGATCATTTACTCTTGGGAATTCTCAGGTATATTCTAATCTGTAAAACTCTTATTTCTCTTTGTTGTTTTGATTGAATAAATGAATTTACTTTTTTTTTTTTTTTTTGCTATTCCTGGTGGTCTTGTGCATGACCATCCTTCTGTGGGAAGAAGATAAAGGGGCTAAAATAACATTTGTTGTTACCCCCTTTCTTGAGTTTGCTCAAGAAAGAGTCTTTTCTTCTTAAATCCTTAGAGTCATACCCCTAGAATAAAGATATTAAAGGAGTGGCAGGTAAATATTTAAGTCTATACTTGTTCAGAATGCTTTTAATAGGATATTCTAAATTCTTCTTTAGAATAATAGTAGCTAGCGTTTATATATTTCTTTAAGGTTTGCAAAGCCCTTTACAAATGTTACCAATTTAATCCTCATAACAACCCTGTAAAGTAGGTGTTATTATTGTCTTCATTTTACTGATGAGAAAACTGAGTTTGAGAGCATAAGGAGCCTGATCAGGGTCACACAGCTGGTGTCTGAGGCAGAATTTGAATTTGGGTGTTACTCCCAGTGCAGCAATCTATCAATGACTTTTATCCCCTCTATGGAAGGACTAATGTGTACCAGCATCTTCTCAACTCCATATTTGGGATAGGCCAAGTCTCCTCCTCTTTCCCTCCTCTTTTAGGGATTAGTTTTGGAGACAAAGCTTTTCTTAGGACATGATTGGCCTTGGCTTTTCTGTCACAGCTTCCTGGTTCCTTAAGGGCACAAAGAGTTGCTGCCACATTGAGTCTATGCCCCTCCAACTTTGTGGATTTCTGAAGACCACGAGTCCTTATATCTGTCACCATATCCTGCCTTCATGACCAGACATGTTCCTGTATAGAGACAAAGGGAAGTCATGCCAAGAGCAGCTAAGTGGCTCTGTATCCTTGTTGCTTATTATTGCTTTGTTAGGGTATACTTCTCTTCTTTCGTTAACTCTCTAATGACTTCATGAGTGCCTCATGTTGTCTTAACATTGAACCTGAACTGAAGGGTGGCATTAGAGCCAACTCCAATATCCTCTACCTCCCAACTTACAACGTTTCAACAGAAAACATAATGAAGCAATTGAATGGGAATTCCTTATAACTTGGCTCTCATTCCCAGAATTCCAAAGTGGTTTATAATGTAGGAAATTAGCAGAAGAAGGCAGAAGTTTGCTAGCTGGTTGCAGTTTGCAATAGCTCTTAGGCAACCTGGGACATTAAAACTGGCAAGGATTCTGGGATTATTTCCTGCTTGGCCTGAAGTGTCAAGATCTTTAATTCCATACTGGAGAGTGTGTCAGGCAATTGCAAAACGGAGTTTAATTAAATGTCTGATACAGGAGAACCTTTCCTCTTAATGGGGCAGGAACTGTTTAGCCCAAGTCAAGCACTCCCCTTGGCACTGTAATGATCTGGGGTCAGCCTACAGGGCTTCATGTTTCTAGCTCTGAACTGGGGATCCCAGTTGGACTGCTTTTGATATTTTATATAGGGACAGCTCAAGGGCTAAGGGTTTGGATAAGTAGTGGGTTTATTGTAGGAAGTTGTAAGAAGATGTCAGTTTCTTTAAAGATGAATAGATATGTAAATGGTTATATATTGACCATTTTTGATTGAATAAAGGAAACTTTAAAAAGATTTGTCTAATGGACCTGTGATTTTGTCAGTGTGGGGTAACTCCCTGAGCATAAACTCTCTCCCAATGAATTCAGCTATAATTTAAAGCCTTAAAGAATTGCTTAGGTGTGCTAAGGATGTTTCATGGTTTGCCCATGGTCACACAATTAGCACGATTCAGAGGCATCTCTCAGCCTTTAGTATGCATATCTTCTAGGAGGAGGAACTAGGAGTCAGGAAACATGGATTCTAATTTTTCCAGGTTTTCTAATTAGCTTACAGTATAACTTTGGGATAAGTTGTTATCATTTTTGTTGTTGTTTTGATAAGTTTGTTTAATCTTTCAGAGTCTCAGTTTTACCTATCTGCAAAACAGAAACAAAATCCTCTCTTGGCTTTCCAGACCATATTTGGAATATTATGAGACTAGATTAGTAGTGCAAGGTATCACTGGAATTTCCAGAGCCTCTTAACTGAATGCTACCAAATGCTTCATAAAGTCATTTATCCTCTCAACACACAGCTGCACCGTCCTATATTTAATGTAGCTGGGTACATGAGGATATGCATGAGAGTGCATAAATTTCCTCAGTCATGTACAGTAAATTAGTATATACTTAGGAGCCTAAAGGAAATCAGACAGCAGGCCTAAATGAAATGCTGACTCAACTCCTTCTTTCTAGTACAGGTGTACTTTGCTTTAAGAAAAGTGTTGAAATAAAAAACAAACAGTCTCTTTACCACACCCAGATCAACATATAAGTATTAAAATTACAAAGAGTTTCTATTCTTTAAGTCGCTCTTTATAGTACTCTAACTTCCTAATGTATGTCCTTTTTTTTTTCCGATTTGATTCATTTTAGCAAGCATTTATTAAGTATTTACCATGTTATGTAGTGCTAGAAGCTGGAAATACACACAGTCCCTGTCCTGGTAAAGCTTACATTTGCAGATCATTAATAACTGAAGGTGAGACATCCATTAGACCAATCTACAATGAATGTCAGGAATCTCTGAAATGATAATGGGATTTGATGAAAAAAAAATTATTTAACTTACGAACACTTGTTTGACCCAGAATTTCAGAAAGATATGTTGTGTAAAGTGAACTGCTAACATGTTTTTCTAGGTCTGAGCAATTTATGGTTTCAGGAAAACCACAAACTTTATTTATTGCAGTAATGGACTTATGTTTCATAGGACAATGAGATTAAGGAGGCCATAGGAAGATGGTGGGTGGTGGATGGTGGGTGGAGGGCTCTTAGAAGTAGGTAAGCAGGTAGCCTTGGTGAAGCTGGCTAAGGTCACTGTTTATCTCACAAAGTATTTTGTAGGCCCAAAGCATTTTTTAACCTTTCTGCAAGATTGCTTCTTCTCTCTCTGTGTATGTATGTGGGTTGTATTATGAACGGCATGGCCATGAGTGAATTACTCTGTCTTCCCTTGTGAGTTAAGATGAATGCCAGAAGCAATCAACCATCACAGATTCTATATTTACAATGTGTTTGTCCTTCACTGACTACTCAAAAGTGTAGCTGCTTTGGATGACAGGAATGGTAAAACTGGTTAGAGTACTGTAAATAATCAATTTTCTCAGTATCCCCCTGAGTATGTATCTTTATGTAAGCGAGCATACAGGTATATCCACATGTGTAGATTTCTTAGCTCTCCAACTTAGTGTTATGTAGGCTTGGCAAAAAGGCAAAGCAGTGGTTGGCCTGTTCAGGTTTTCTAATGGTCTCTTTGCAGAATAGGACTCCCTACTGCTTTTCTCACCTCTCCCTCCATCTTCCCCAGCTCCCTCTCCAAGACATCAGAATTGGTATGTTTTTTCATTTCTATTGGATGAAGATTAGAAATTGGTGCACCAATTTGAAACTGATAATGACTCTTTATAGAGACTCACCATTGAGTGATATTAGTATATGATAGTGGAAAGAATTTGGAGTAAGAAAACTTAAACTTCAATCTTAGCTCTAGCACTGTGTACTTGATGGCAAATCACTGTTTTGTTTCTGATCCTTAGTTTCCTTTCCTGGAAAATGAATATGAGTACAATAATGCTTGTACTACCTACCTACTTATATCACAGGGTTGTTTGTTGAGGAAAAACACAAATATGAAGTACTACAGTAGTGATCTGCATTATTGCCAACAGCTGCTTATGTCCCTAAATGAAACAGAGCCTTATTTGCATCGTTTCCTCCCTTTGACACCTCTTGTGGTCCTGGGGCGCTGTTCAAGCTGGCAGCCAAGTTCAGCAAACATTTATTAAGTGCTGGCTATGTGCAAGGTGTTATTCTAGGTGTTGGGAGATACAAAGAAAAAAGTCTCTGCCCTCAAGGAGCTTATGTTCTATTGGGGAACACAATATATAGATAAAGTATGGTTTTTCTGACATTACTCTATAACTCTTTTATTTTTAAAGACCTGATTGACTTCTTCAGAACTAGGAGATTGGAGAGAATTATGAGGAAACATTACTCAGATTCTCAAAAGAGTGTTGTTAGAGAGAAGATGGATCCGAAAGCCTGCAACCGCATTAGTGATTGTTGATGTGCTATGAGCAGGACACAACCCTGAAGAAAGAATTCAGGTATTTACATGAATCACAATCAGACCTTTAGAGCTGGAAAGAACTAGAGAGATCATTTTGTTGAGCCCTGTCTTTTGACAGATGTGGGAAAAGAGAAGGGAAATGATTTGTGTAAGATCAAACAGTCAGAATTCATGACAGGGCCTTGAATAAGACCCACATTATCTAGTTCCCAGTCTGTGAATGAAATAGAAAGAAAATTATTAGCTGAGTTCTAAAGGTTAGGGATGTGAATAATAGCAATAACATCTTGGGGGGGATAATTTGGGGATTAAGAGATAATTAAGTTAGGGGAGAAAGTAAGCATAATATGAGCTATTTAAAGAACTGGATGCAGGTGTGTTAGTCTCTTCCGAGATATTCTCGAACCATTTGAGTTGTCTATTATAGAGCTAAATTTTAATTTTTCCTCCCTCTATTTGATTTTGCCCTGGGGGAAAAATCTAGTTAATCTATTTGAATCTTTTCTTTCTTCTGATTTTTTCTTAGTCTCAGTTTCCTGCCCTGCATTTTTAGTGTACATTAGGGAAAAGATAAGGGAACAGTTCCAAGATACCAGCTCTACTCCTAAAATAGATATTTAACAGGAGTAAATGGTGCATTTTACTTACAATCACAGAGCTCATTGTAACCTGTCCATTCCAAATTTCATTTGACTTTTTCAATGCCTTGGTAATTTCTCATCTAGGATGAAGTGTTGAAGAGGATTACTATTCCCCAAACTGCTCCTTTACCTCAGGTACATCAGGTACTCCCCCTCCGCCCCCCCCCAGTCCTTTTTAATTTAACTTTCTCACACTTAATTGAAATATTTTAGTTTAGTTCAACTATCTCTCATGGATCACATGATCCTGAAGCGAGAAAGGACGCTACAAAGTTATAAAAGTTCACCCTACCTTTTTTTTTTTTGGGGGGGGGGCTAGGCAATGGGGTTAAGTGACTTACCCAGGGTCACAAAGCTAAGTGTTATGGTCAGATTTGAACTCGGGTCCTCCTGAATCCAGGGCCAGTGCTCTATCCACTGTGCCACCTAACTGCCCCCGACAACATACCCTATCCTACCTTGAGACAAGATCATGGTTAAAATATATAGATGAAAATGCATTATATTTCTCTTCATTTCTTGTTACCTTCTTTCCTTCTCTTAATACCTGAAGGATTTTTGGCTCTCTTCATTAGGATCATATTCAGTGTGAATGTTCTGCCTCTTTTCTTCCTCAGTTTACTGAAATGATTAGGCAAAATCAACATTTCCTGAAGTAATTTGACTACAGGACACATTTTGATATTGGAATATATTGATGGAAACCAAAAATGCTGGTCCAACATATGATATTGATATTGTCAATTTGGTTTTCCTCTCTTAGTTTAAAAAAGAAAAGCTCATAATTTTATTTATCAATTCAGTAAGGTTTTTTCTTTCAATTTTATCTCAATTGATTTTCAGGATTTCTATTTTTGCATTTGCTTTAAAAATTTGTTGCTTTTCTTTTTTTTTTAGTTACAGGTTCAATTTATTGGTTTCTTTCCTTTTTTCTTTTATTGATCAATATATTTAGAAATGCCAATTTTCTGCTAAAGCCTCACTTGATTGCCAAAAGTTTTGGTATGCTATCTCATCTCTGTCATTTCAAAAAATGAAATTATCTATTGTTAGTCTTTAACTTACTAATTCTTTTATATTTATATTCTTTAGTCCTAATTTAAATTTGAATCTTTTCAAAGATTTTTATTATGATTTTTATTGTATTGAAGTCAGTAAGGAATGTGTTTATATTTCTGCTGATGGTCAATTTCTAAGACCCTATGAACAGCAGAAAAATATGTATATTCTTCTGTATTACCTTTCAGTAATCAGCAGATTATATCTAACTTTTAAAATATTCTATTCAAGTTCTTAACTTTAAAATTTTATATTTCTATTAGATTTGTCTAGACCTGAAAGTGGCACAGTGAGATCCTCTAGTATTGTATATTTTTTTCTCCTGGAAATTCTTTTAATTTTACCTTAAAGTACTTAGATGTTACACTGTTCGCTACATGAATATTAAATAATTATGGATGGTACCTTTAAAGCATGTTATAGTTTTTTTTAATCTTTTTAAACCACATATATTTTTACTGTTCCATTGCTTTTTTGAATTTTCCTGAAACATAATAAATTCTGCTCTCACCAGTCATTTTAACTCATTGTTACTTTTTATGTTTCAAGTGTAGTTCTTGTAAATGACATGTTGTTAAAGTCTACTTTCTCATCTGCTTGTCTCCCCTCCTCTATTTTATGGGTAAGTCCATCAGCAATGATGGTTATTTATGTATTCCTCTCTATCGTGGGCTATTATTTTTTTCTTCTCTTTGCCCCAATCTTTCACCCCCCACCATCCCCTGGAAAGGATAAGATGTTTTTGAAAAAAGAAAGAATCTGATCAACATTAGAAGTCTGTAATAGGAGTTATTTGTTAAACTCTTTGGCTTTCATCTTTCCTCCTTTCCCAGACACCAAACTCTGGTTTTTATGCTTTCCTTATCTCTTTCTAATCTCTACCTTATGATCAATCAATCCTCTGAAGTTGAATTCCTTTTACTTGTTTCTATTCCCTCCTGAGCTCAATTCTTTTTCCCCCTCCTTTCTTTTCTCTATCTCTGTTTATTGAATTTAATGTATTTCTACATCAGTATACACGTGTTTACATAGTTTTATGATTTCTTGAAATACAGAATCCAGCTGTTTTTTGTTTGGTCATGAATTTTAGTTACTCTAATGATTTTTTTTTAGTTAAGCAATGGGGTTAAGTGACTTGCCCATGGTCACACAGCTAGTAAGTGTTACATGTCTGAGGCCAGATTTGAACTCAGGTCCTCCTCAATCCAGGGCCGGTGCTCTATACACTGCGCCACCTAGCTGCCCTAATGATTTCTTGAATTATCTCTCCTTGACCTATTTTATAGATTTTTTGTAGGAAATACCTTTAATTTTTTTTTATTTTGGGGCTTTGATTTTTTTCTAATATTTCTTCTTGTTTCATGGAATAATTGAGTTTTATTTGCTCCATTCTATTTTTATGGGAATCTGTTACTTGGGTAGGTTTTCAACAATTTGTTCTATGCTATTTATTATCATTTCAATTCTCCCCCCTCCCTTGAATTCTTATTTTAGAGTTCATTTAGAAATGAAACAAGAATTTCTTTTAGCCACTCTTGTGGTCATGTCATTTTTACTCTTGAGGTTTTTATTGTAGTTATTATGAGGTTGTTCTCTATAATATTTCTTCATTATCTTCAGTGCTTTCTTCTGTTTACTCATATTTGTGTCCATAGTTCCTGGTTTATAATTTTGACCTCAGACCAGTTCCCCCTGGAACTCTCGGATGGGTTGTATAGGCCTTGTATGGATTCTGTTGTTGGTGTCAATTTGGAAGGGAAGGCTAGTATTAAGCTCTATTTTCCACCTCAGTCTATGGTTCTTAATCTCTAGGTGCTTCACTTCAAGTTCTAACTTTGACTGGTCCCTGCCTTCTTCTCTTTGCATGATCACTAATCAGTAATTATGTTCTTTCCTTCTTGTGGCCCTGGAAGGTCTCAGGGGGATATTGTATGTCATGCTTATCTCAGGACTTCTGAATACTGTTCCTCTCATCCCTGTTACTGTTTGTTAGACCCTATATTTATTCTCTTTTTTCTGTGGTTCCCAGTGCTCTATGGCATGGCTGAGTCTTGTCTTCCTGTCAGGGCTATGGCTGCTCCCTGCTTTCTGCTTTGAGAGGTCAAGGTTAGTATCTGGCCCTAGTGCTTCAATTATTAGAGGTCAGATTAGTTTGAAATTTTTTTCAGAGTTTTGGCTGGCTTTAGGTCCATTCATGGTAGCTCAGGTTGATTTTCTTGATGTGGTTCCTCTCTTCTTCTCTGCTACTTTCTGGTCATTTTTTCTGAGCTTGTGCTAGCATCACTGATGCAGCTGTTCTCACTGGTTCACTAGCTTTTGACTTATTTGCTGAAACTTGTGCTAACTTCCCAGGTGGGACCATGCCTCACTTATACTATGTCTGTGTGTTTGGTACTTGAACTTTTTGGCGGCTGCTTGCAGTAGTTTTTCTTTGACCTGGGAACTGTGGATTTTGGCTATGACTTTTCTGGGAGTGTTGAATTTAGGTTTCCTCCAAGAGGCAACTGATAGACTCTATTTTAACTTTGTTCTTTATTGCTAATATTTTTCAACGGTTTCCTTTTATAATTTCTTGAAATATTATAAACAGATTTTTTGTTTGGTCATAGTTTGCAGAGAGCCCAATGATTCTTAAATTATTTCTCTTTATTTTGTTTTCAGGTCAGATAAAGGATTTGTTTTCTTTTTCAGTCTTTTTACTTGGTTTTTATTTTTCCTTATTGCTCCATTGAATCATAGCATTTTGTTTGCTTTATTCATTTAATGGAATAGTATATAGGAAATAAATCTTAAAACCAAGAGGCCTTCAGTTCAAATCTTATCCTTGCTATATAATGGCAAGTCACTTAGTTTTTCAGGGTTCTAGACAACTCTATGATAATGAGTTGCAGATAAGATGCCAACCTGCATTGGTAGAGGACATTTCCTTACCTGGGAGTTCCCTAAACATGTAAAATCATAGGTTTAACTCCTATCTAACTAGTTACTTAAGATTGTTGTTTACTTTCTACTCTAAGTTGCCTATTCTCTTTCTCAGCTTACTAATTTCATTTTTATCTCTTGTTTCTGCTATATCTTCATTTCTTTCATCTTGGTTTGTAGTCCTTATAGGCAACCTGTTATTTTTACTAAGGTTCAACAAGTAATTATTTCAGTTGTTTCCTTCATCTGGAGTGACACTTACTAGCTGTGTGACCCTGGGCAAATCACTTAACCTGTTTGCCTTAGTTTCTTCATCTCTAAAATGAGCTGGAGAAGAAAATTGCAAACCACTCCAGTATCTTTGCCAAGAAAACTCCAAATGGGATCATGAAAAGTTAGACACGACTATAAAAATGATTGAACAAGAGCATTTACATAGCACTTTAAGGTTTGCAAAACACTTTACAAATACTATTTTATCCTCACAACAACCCTGGGAGGTAGGTGCTAATATTATCCTCATCTTACAGATGAGGAAACTGAGGTAGGCAGAGGTCAAGTGATTTGCCTAGGGCCACACGGCTAGTAAGGCCATATTTGAACTCTGTTCTTCCTGACTTCAGGTCCAGGGCTTTATCCACTGTGTCACTTAACTGCATCTTAGTCTAGCTGTCGTTAGACAACAACAAAATATTTGTAAATTGGAGGTGTCAAGGTGTGAATTTTTCTCCCTATGTAATTGCAGCATGGGATTAGGATACTGTCATATAGGATGAAATTTTTGGATGCCTACTACCCCACCTTAACCATGGATAAGGTGGGTGAATTTTGATCCTGCCTCCCCAAACTAAGTCCACATAAAGGGCTTGGTCTGTACTCTGCTTTCTTCCACAGTCCTGGGAACAGGGTCTGGACACTGAGTTGGAACCATGCTTCGCTCAAGTCTATAGTTCAATACTTCTGATTGTCTTCTTGGATAGCCATTGACCTTGATTATGCTGGCTTTGTCTATTTCCCTGTGAAGTACCCTAGGGCTTCAGGCCTCAGCCTTTCAAGTAGCCCCATCTGAAATCATTGTGGCTTCAAGCTTGTCTTCTAGGGAAGTGCTATCCAAACTTTTTTGGTTGTGTACCCCATCAGTTAGGCAGCCAAGTGACTCAGTGAATAGAGCACTAGGCTTAGAGTCATGGAGACCTGAGTTCAAATCCAGCCTCAGATACTCATTAGCTGTATGACCCTGGGCAAATCACTTACACTCTTTCTGCCTTAATCCATTTAAGAAGAAAATAGCAAGCCACTTTGGCACAATCTTTGCCAAGAAAACTCCAAATGCAGTCATGAAGAGTCAGACATGACTGAAATGACTGAACCAAAACCCCATAGTAAACACATTGTGGTCTGGAGTTCAGGCCTTAGTCTTTTCAGGGGCCCCATCCAAGATGACACTTGCTTCAGATTGGTCCCCTCAGGTGTCTACACACTCCAGTTACACTGACCTTGGCCCAGTTTTCTCACACCAGAACTTAATTCAACCCCTTTTTTGATCCTTGTGCTATCCTTTTGGGGATGGAAGAACTCAGTGGTGCTTGTATTTGGTTCTGCTGTTTAATATGCTACTTTGTTAATTGTTATTAGGTGTTTCTAAGAGGAACTGGCTTTCATATCTCTGTTTTTGTCAGAAGTCTCTATTCTTTTAATTGTGAGGTTCAACAGCTGCCTGTCTATAATGATTTAAATACAACCTTACCTAAAGTAAGAAAAATACACTGTTTTCTTCCATCTATCAGATCTTATGACTACAGGCCTCAAAGTTCTTCAGGGTCCTTTAAGAGTTTAAACAAATACTTATTCTGTTGGTGAGTGTCTAGTCAAGGGCAAGATGCCTATCCAGAATAAAAAATTACCAAATTGGATCATACCATGGATATGTATTTCAAACGAGGAGGGGGAAAGCTTTGTTTGTTAGACAATGGAAGTGGAAATGTGGTATAGTGGATTGAGTACTGGACTTAAGGTCTAAAAGTCCTGGGTTTAAATTTTGCCCCTGGCACTTATGGGGTGTATGACATTCAGCAAATCATTTGGCCTCTTGGAGACTCAGGCAACTCACAACGTAACAGTTCATAAAGTTCATAAAGATTAGCGGTGATCAGGGGAGGGAGTTCTCACACTGTCAAAATATTTCATGATATGCTATGAAGCCTGAAAGACTCTTTTCCTTTATGTCTATTTTCCCATATTTTTAATTCCTTTACTTGGACAGTTCAGTGGAGCATTGGATAGGGTGTTGGGCCTGGACTCAGGAAGACCTGAATTCAAATCTGACCTCAGACCCTTACTAGCTGTGTAACCCTGGGCAAGTCACTTTACCTTGTTTGCTTCAGTTTCCTCATCTGTACAATGAGCTGGAGAAGGAAATGGCAAACCACCCCAATTTCTTTGCTAAGAAAACCCCAAATGGGGTCATGAAGAATTGGACACAACTAAAATAACTGAACAATATTCCTTAGCTTGAGAAACTTGGGGGTAAATTATGTTGAAGCAGTTAATTTTTTTTCCTGAGGACAGGTATTGTCAAAGGAGGTTTCTGGCTTGTGAGAACAGAGGGAGCTGAGGCAGGAAGGATGTAAGGGTATGTCTAGTAACACCATGTGAGTGGAAGAACTGAAGATCATTAACAATAGGATGAAAGCTGCCTGCTGGCAACAGCAATCTTCTCTCTCCCCCTTTTTTCTCTGTCTCAGTTTTTCTCTTAGGTTTATGCGGTCAGTGAAAGCTATTGGTCTGTTATTTCACACCCCATTAGGTGATTGCCTTTTCTTTCTGCACCCAGCAGCAGAATTTTTTTTTTCTTTCTGAGGGTAATGTTAGTGGTATGTTCTGTAAAACACACCCTTTTGGTTGCTAGTTGGGAAAAATACCTCAAAGGGGTAGAGAAATTACCTATATCCTTTGGCAGTCACTTACTTCTCAGTGACATTTTCTAGCTGGCTGCTAATCCTGAGCTGTGTTAATAGTGGGAGCCAGGGCTTTTAGCTGTCATCTCAGATCTGGTAGTTTGGTATAAGTAGCAGAAAAAGCCCTACATTTAGAGTCAAAAGATCTGGGTTAGAGTCTCCTTTCTGATGCTTACTAGCCATGTGATCTTAGATAAATCATTTAACTTCACCAACTCTCCTGTTCCTCGTTTGTAAAATGAAAATAATATTTGCATTGCCTGCTACTACCTAGGGTTGTCTTGAGGGTCAAATTTTACAATGAATGAAGAGTATTTTTAATTATAAAATACATAAAGGATCTGAGTGTATCAGAACCCAATCTGTAATTTAGATACAATTTGGATCCATATTTTCCTAACTCCCAAAATCTAGCACTCTATTCATACCTCCACATGCCTCTCACAAAGTGCTATATGAATCTCAGTTATTCCTCCTTTTTTGATCCTAAGATCTTAGGACCCTCAGAGGTTAAGTCCATTCCATACCTAAAGTATTAAGGTGATAGCTGTAAAGGGAATAAGAAAAAAGAGGAAAGGTTAATAATGAGTGTTGAATGGAAAAGGACAGCAGCTGGTTCTGTTAGCCACTCTGCTGGCATCTTTCTCCATTCTAGTCCCTTCCTGCATCAGAGACCTACCTACACTGGTCTCATCCTGATGAGTTGATTGATACATGACTGCATTAGGAGGCAGTAACAGGACTCTATCCTATTATTAAGGCTGCCAGCATTCCAGAGCCCTCTGGGTTTACAAAAATAAAGTTGTCTCATTTGCTGCATGCACCAGATCCCCTAAAAGGGGATTTAAGGGGAAGTGGGAATATCAGAAACAGATGGAGGACCCCTTGATTAGCATATAGTGCCATTTCCATGGCTCAGAAGGCTCTATAGAGGAGCCACATATAGAAATACACATACATAAACTTGGGTTAGAAAACAGAGGTGCGCAGATCAGATACTAAAATAGAAACAAGAGAGCTGAAGCTAGTGGGATTGGTTGGAGGGGGATGTTGAGGATGGGATAGATTGGGATGGATAAAAAAGAAAATCCACTACAAAAATTTAGACTTAACAGGAACAGCTGCAGAATTATGTTCTCCCAGGCTCTTTTTTTAGAGTTGAGGTTTGACTCTGACTGATTTTATATATGCAACTGCAGGATGGGTGGTTCCAACAGACCTAGCTTGTCTTTTTTTACTCACAGAAGGGCAATTGAAAGAACACTATACTGCCAGAAAACTGGCTTAAAAACCTCAGCAAGAGAGAGGTGAGCTCTCTCTCTTTCTTTCCTTCCCCTCCTTCTCCTTTTCCCTTTTCTTCTACTCCCTCTTTCCTCCTCTTCTCTTCTCTCTCTCTCTCCCTTCCCCCCCCCTCTCATTTTTTAAGAACTAGTTTTAGACAGAAGACCAAGAGAGATGAATGCCTCAGGGTGGGGAATTGAAGTGTCCAGGGGTTCTTTTCTCGGAGTCATTCGTATGCAAAGAGAAAAATTTAGGAAGAATGAAAATGAAATAGACCTGGGGATGCCTGACCACAAAGGAGAACTATCAGAAAGAGAAGGAGCATTGTGTCTATGTCTGGGAGTGCTGGAGGCTCATTCTCCCTCCTGTATCTGACAACACTCTAGTCTTATAGGCTGTGGTGATAATGAGCAGAAAGAGGATTGTTCTGGTTAGTGCACCCTGGTTTTGTTCCAAAACCCACACGTTCTTAATGCAGTTTGCTCTCTATTACCCAGACTCAGCAGCAAGGGAAAGGCAGGCCATGCATGAGTCACAGTACAAAGTAAATACCTTTCGGAGAGGGAAACAATCTTGGATTAGTTTTCTTTTCCCTCCCCATCCCCAACTCTTTAATTACGTGTGCTAGCATTCTAGTTTCCATGCACCCCTTAGGAATCACTATAGCAATTGAAATGAGATTTTTTGGTTCACCTCACCTCTGCTATCTGAGGCTTGTTGGCATGGGCAGAAAGAACACTCTCTTCTCTTCCATTTAGTAAACCAAATAAAAGTATGTCTGCTTCAACCACCTTATTATTTCTATTTCAAATATAAAGGCTCACAATCTTAGATTTTCCTTGATGGGGCCAGGGTTCCATATCAATTGAATAAGCATTTATTAAGTGCCTACTGGGTCCCAGACATTTTGCTAGTGCTGGGAAGACAAAGACTTACAACAACAAAGCAGTCTTTTCCCTCAGGGAGCTTATATTTTAGGAAGATGCCACATGTATATAAGGAAGAAAATAAAAAGTAACATAAAGCAGTTTTAAGAGTGAAAGAGTGCTTATAACTGAGGAGGTCAAGAAAGATGTCCTGTAGGAGTTGCTACCTGAGCTGGGCTTTGAAGGAAGAAGTTTGGAATTTTTATGAGATAGAGCTGAGGAGGAATTACATCCAGATAACAAGGTACCCCTTATACAAATGTACAGAGATGGGAGATGTCATGTCATGTTATGTCATAAAATTAGAGTCAGTCAAACATTTATTAAGCATCTTTGATGTGTCAGGCACCATACTAAGGACTGGGAACACAAAAAGATGCAAAAGACAATCCTTGCCCTCAAAGATCCCACAATCTGATGTGGGAGATAAGCCAACAAACATAAAACAAGAGCTGGAAGGAACCTGTGGAGTCACCTAATCTAACTCTCTCATTTCATATGAGGCCCAGAGAAGTGATTTGTCCAAGTAGCAGAGCTAGTCCCCTGACTCCAAATCCGGCTTTCTTTACACTGTACTGATCAGTTTCTAATCATTTGTTAGCTGGACATTTTGACCAGAGTTCAGCTATGGATATTTGGATATAGACAGCTAGGTGGTGAAGTGGATAGAGTGCCACCCTTTAGGTAGAAAGACCTGAATTCAGATCCAGCCTCAGATGCTTATTAGCTAACTGCATGACTCTGGGCACTTAACCCCTGCCTCAGTTTCCTTATATGTAAAATAGGGATTACTACTAGCACCTACCTCGCAGGGTTGTTGCAAGGTTGAAATTAAATAATATTTGGAAAGTAGTGTGCAAAACTTAAACCTTTGTTACAAATATAAATTGTTGTTGTTGTTTAGTGAGTGGAACTGCATTGTCTTAACACCCTAGAATTTAATTGGTATGAAAGGCTACATAAATATTTGGATTAAGTTCCTTAGTTCTCCTTGTCATCATCTCTGGAAGAAAGTAATTTGACTTATTTCATTCTCCAAGGTAGGTGTCTCTGCCAACGCCCTACACAGAATGCTTAGGCACCACCTATTAGGTAGAACTTATAGGTCATATTTATATATCACTTTATTTGAATTTTTCTATTGCTCTGAAGGTTAGTGATTCTAATCTTTGACTCTGGGAGATCCAGAAGTCTTGCCAATGATCTCAAATGATCTATAATTCTCAAAATTAATTTTAATACATTTTCATCTAAAACTGTATATATGTATATACTTTAAAAAAGAAAATTCAGCATGCCAGAATCAAAGTTCTGAAAATGAGATAAATTATATGGTAACTATTCAAATAACAGTAGGTTATCTTCCCAAAGGATCCCTAGCCATTGATTTAAGTAGTAAGCTCCCTTACTTTTAAAATATAATTTGTAATTACTAAAAGGTGATTGGTTCCACATTATCAAGGAAAGAGATGTATTGTAAATATCCATACCATACATTTCTTGGGATAGTGGGAGAGGGATAGGTATATGATCAACCAGAAGACTAGAAATGACTATTTTCACAATTTCTAGAGAATAGAAGTTTAGTCTCATTATAGTAATACTGTTTTTGGGGTGCCCCTTCCTAGTTATGTTCAATCAAATGAGATGGTAATGAACTGTTTGTCCCTTGTAAATCTTAGAGCCAGTTGTTGTCTTTGCATTTCATTCTCATTCCTTTCTCCTTGTACTGTGTCATATTATGTCCTCATGTTTCCATGCCAGGCTATCTTGCTCCCTTGGGAGCATGACCACTATCACTCCATGGCATTTATATAGTGTTTTAGAGTTGGCAAAGTGCTGTATGTGAATTGTCTTGTTGAAGCCTTATAAGAACTTTTTCTAAATGGTATAACCTATTATCCTTGTTTTATAGATAAACAAACTAAGGCTGAGAAGTTAAGTGACTTGTCTATGATTACACAGCTAATAAGTGTCAGAGGCAGAATCTGAACTCAGGTCTTCCTGACTTAAAGTCTAGTATTCTATCTGCTGTTCTACACTTTAATTATATATAGATGCCTGACAAAGTCACATGGTTAAGCCAATTAAATCCCAGAGTATATGGTAAGGGAAGACCCCTCAAGGTTTCCTTTAAGAAAAAAATATATATTTCTCTTAATATCACCACATATTTCCCCAGTATCCATCTCCCTTCTTCTCCTAAGGAGTGATCCTATATAACAAATAGTATTTTAGAGGAAAAATAAGAGGAAAAAATCAGCATATCTGATCAACATATCAAATAAATCTGAAAATATGTGCAATGTGCAACACTTGTGGACCTCTCATCTTTGCAAAGGGGTGGGGTGGGAGTATCTTTTCATATCTCTTCTTTTGAGCCATGCTTATTCTTTATTATATTGCAGTATTCATTTTTAGCGTGTTCTTTCCATGCACATTTTTGTAGTTGCTGTGTATTTTGTTTTCTTGGCTCTGCTTAATTCACTCTGCATCAGTTCATCTAGATCTTTCATTGCTTCTCAGTATTTATCACATACATCATTTCTTATAGCACAGTAATTTCCCATTACATTCATGTACCACAGTTTGTTTAGTTATTCCTCTATTAATGGACGTCTATTTTGTTTTCAATTCTTTCCTATCACCAGAAGTGCTGCTATTAAGATTTCACTGTATATAGAGACTTTCTTCTTAACAGTGGTCTCTGAGTTTTCATTAGCCATTTGATAATTGAAGTTGGACAAAGAATAACATGTAAGACTCTTGATTTCTCAGTGATGCTGCTGTGTAAGTGTTATTAATATCAGTTTACCTGGAAGCTGACCTTTTAAGACCTCTGGTGTAGGCATAATGAACTGAATATGCCTAGAAAGTTCATAGCTCAGGTCATAACACTGACACTTAGCACCTAGCACTTAGCCTATATACTGTACCATACTATACTATACTATACTGTACTATATAGTCTGTAGGAGTAGAAATGGGGAACACCACTTTGGCATCATTAGATTCTCTGGGGCTTAATTCTTGGTCAGAAGCATCTGCTTCCAACTTTGGTCTCCTGCATGTTGTAAAACCTGGTGTGCCCTGCAAGGAGCATTACTCCCCAAATGTTGTTTTTCTGGCTTATTGCTTTGGGGAAGGGGGAAAGAAGCTTCCCAGGGAAATGTTTACAACTTCAAGCTCACTTACTGTTGAGTGAGGACATTGTAGCATTTATTTCGAGGACATCCCTTTTCAATTAAAATCCCTGGCTGGTCAGCTGCAAGGTGGGTTTTCCCTCTTTTTAAAAGGATGTAACTAAGGCAAGTACTTTTTTGCTCCCATTAGTCTGATATGGAGGGAAAAGAACCTTTCATTAAACTCATGTAAAGCCATTTGCCTATGTTAATGCAAAAATGGAGTGTTTGTAAATATTAGTTCTAGGGAAATGGGCTTGGAACACTGTGATTTGTGCTGTGTGTTTGTAAACCTGCTGCCATATTAGTTTGTGTAATACACTTACATAAATAAAAAAGCTTTTTATCCATCCTATCATTATAATTCTTTGGTTAACTTGACTCTGAAGTCTTGATTTTTCTCCCTCTGACAATGGACTGGAGGCATTCTATAGTAGTTATTAGCCCTTTTAAAGGTTCTCCCCATCCAAATTTTGAGGATCTAAAAATAGTTTACCTTCAAAACGTGTAATAAACTGTATTGCTTTCCAGAGATCCTAGGCTGGTATAATAGTTTGGAGGGATGGTGGTAAGACTAGGGAAAGTAGATGGAGGGCAGGAAGGGTGTTATGGGTATTGTATTATTGCATTACCAAGCTGCTGACAACATTTTGACTATATTTGGATAGTTAAAGGGTGGTGATGATGATGATGATGAGGAGGATGATATTTTATAGCTATAAGTATTCTGTGATTAATAGTTGATATGTATACTTTGTGCATCTGTATTTGAGAGGGAGAACTACTACTAGTGTTTTAAGCCTTTTGCCAAGAAAAAATATTAGCGATCTAATGGATTGTCATCAGTAGTCTCTGCCTTTTGGAAACACCTCCAGAAGTACAGCTTCTCCATTCATTTGTATTATAGCCAAGACCTTATTATAAGACTTTTAATGTCAGTGGGCAATAAAATAGCTTAGGACATTTAATAACAAAGTAAATTTGGTTGTACATGTGTGTATATTTGTGTGTGTGTGTGTGTGTGTATATGTATATATATATATGTATATAGTGTGTGTGTATATTCACATACACATGTTGTACACAAAGGCAGGTAGGTGGCACAGTGGATAAAGTCCTGGAGTCAGGAAGACCTGAGTTCAGATCTGTCCTTAGATGCTTATTAGCCATGTGACCCTGGGCAAGTCACTTAACACTGTTTGCCTCAGTTTCCTCATCTGGAAAATGAGCTGGAAAAGGAAATGGCAAACCATTCCAGTATCCTTGCCAAGGAAACACCAAATGGGATCATGAATGGTTAGACATAACTGAAAAGTGACTGAACAATAACAATTGTACACATATATACATATACATGGTGTCCAAAAATCTTTAGTGCAATTTTAAGCCATCAAAACATAAAACTGCATTTAAGACTTTTTGGACACACACACACTCTCTCTCTCTCTCTCTCTCTCTCTAGATATATATATATATATATATAGATATATAATCTATATATATATATACACATACACACATACACACACATACACATATATGTGTATGTATATGCACACATCTCTCACTCTTACTCTTTATATCTATCTATCTATTATCCATCTATTTCTCTATCTATTGAGAGTCTAGGCTATTGTTGCATTGACAAATTCTTTCCACCAATGCAGATAAGTCTTAGCTACCTGGGGCATAGAAAGGTTAAATGACTGCATGGACACGAGTAGGACTAGAAAGTAGCAGGACATTACTATGAGGATCTTTTGTGTTTCAATCTCTACCTAATATCTGACTTCTGCATGACCATGCCTTTTCACTACATCAGGAAGTGTAGCTGTGTGGTGGTGCCACTTATAGTCCTTGCCACAAGGGAGGCTGAGTCTGATGGATTGTGTGAGCTCAGGAGTTCTGAGTTGCAGTAGGGCTAAGCCAGTCAGGTCTCCATGCTAAGTCTGTCACCAATATGATCATCCCCCTTGGGAGAGGGCAAGGTAGGCTGCTTAACAAGGGCAAAACAACTCAAGTTGGAAATGAAGCAGGTCGAAGTTCCCCTGCCGGTCAGATGTGGGATTGGGCCTGTGAGTGGCTGGGCAAGATAGGAAAAACTAGTCTTCTCTTCCCCCTCTCCCCCCCGCTTCCCTCAAGCATATACAATTATAAGAATAAGTATTATAAGCTTACCTTCCCAACATGATAGAGTGGATATGTTCAAAAGAATCTGGCCTAGTTTGTTAGAGACAGCTTGTTCAACACCGAAAAGGTGAAACTAGTTGGCTAGCAGACCTCATTACTGCTACCTTCTTTGAATTTTTTATCCCTTTTACTCAGAACCATGAATAACTATGGTTGAAGGACTTCTGCTTTTCCCATTTGGTGCTGGGATACACTTTGACGATGCTGTGAATTTCTTTTATGTGATGAACATCCTAGGATTCTGACTTGTATTTAAGGTTTCTCTCTGGAAAGAGGAAGGAGGAGTGCGTGTTTGTGCGTGTGTCTGTGTGTGTGTGGTATAAGAGAGGGCAGAAAGAAGATGGAGTGAGAAGTATGCTATGTGAATTTTAGAAATTCTCACCAGTATGAAAGAGGATCTCCTGGAACACCAAATTATAATCCTTGAAAAAAGCAGGTGAGTCCACTTAGAACAAATTTTATATGGTGGGAATGATGATCTTCTCTCTTTGCTTCTAGAAGGTGAATTTTGAATTTTATTTTCTTTTAGGGGAGGTATCAGCTTGTCAGTAACTTAGATTTTTAGAGTTGCCTGGAGCACTGAAAGAGAAATGAGCTGTCCATAGTTACTTAATTAATATTCGTCAGAGGCAGGTCTTGAACCTAGGTGTCCAAGGGTAGCCCTCTGTTTTACTATGCTACCTTTAGCTAAATTTTCTTAAGAAACTGGTTGTTCCTGGACTCACAGTTGCAGAGTATTGGTTTAGGGCATGGAAGAAGCTAATATTAAGATAAGCCATGATTTTTTTGGGAATAGTAACACCTAAAATTTGGCAGCTATGTAGTATAATGGATAGATTCCTAGGCCTGGAGACAGGAAAACCTGAGTTCAAATCCTGCCTCAGACACTTACTAGCTTTGTGACCCTGGGAAAGTCACTTAATCTCTTTTTGCCCCAGTTTCCTCAATTATAAAATAGGGATAATAACAGCATCTACCTTGCAGGGTTGTTACAAGGATCAAAGTAGACAATACTTATAAAGTGCTTAGTCCAGTGCCTTCAAGATGGTAGATGCTAAATGAATGCTTATTCCCTCCCTTCCCCTAAAGGAGATTCAAGTGTGACAAACATTTATTAAGTGTCTGCTGTGTACAAAGCACTCTTAGTGGTGGGCAAATAGATGATAAGCAGTAGAGTCATTTTGAAACTTGCCACATTAATGAATTCATAGTGTTAGGATCATTCTAGACCCCAGATCCCCAAATATAAAGGAGTGAGGCTACCATTCTTGAGATCTGATGGTTAGAATGTAGACTGACAACTTTTTTTTCCTGTAAACTTCGCTAGCACCCTGGACATTCTCCAATGATTCCTCCCCCAACCTTTTATCTACGGCCTGCTTCTGCCCCTTCATTAGTGCCTTGTGAGTATGTGTATACATTTCTTTAAGGCCAAAGGTCTGGGTAACCCAATTTGCACAGGTCAAGAATAATATAATTTTAGAATAAACTAGCATCATTGTGTCCTGTATATTTACAGTTGTCTTATATTCAAGTGTTGTCTTTCTTTCATTGTACGTGCCTAGAGGAGGCATTCTTAACTCAGTGTCCATGGAAACCCAAAGAGTCCGTGGATAGATTTCACGGAGTCTGTGAACTTAGATGGGAAAAATGACATCTTTATTTTCACTAACCTTCTGAATGAAATTTGGCATTTCCTTCAATTATGAATTTTTGAGAACATTATTCTGAGAAAGGGGTCTACAGACTTCACCATAATTCCAAAGAGGTTCATGACAAAACAAAATTAAGAACTTCTGGCCTAGAGGATCAGGACTGTGGTAAGGTAGCTTGTCTTTATACCTAACGAAGCATCACAGGCAATTAGACAATAACTTTTGGTTGGGTTGATAATCATACTGCTGGCTACCTGTCATATAATTGCAAGGTTTTTTTTTTAATGCTTTTAAACTGTTTGCAATGGACCGTTATTCATTTACTTGGCTAATACTCATATTGTTTTGCTGTATTAAGGCCAGTTAAAAATAAGCAATAAAAATAATAGTATAATAATAGATAGTGCTAGCACAGAGCCGCCTGGGGTCAAGAACCTGGGTCAAGTCCTACCTTTTGACATGTACTGGCTTTGTGACTATGTATAAGATTCTTGTCCATGTGCCCATCTAACCTCTGTATTCCCCAGGCAACTCTCTGATTGTAATTTATACATTAGGTACTGATTTGCATCAGTGGAGGGAGTTTCTATAATGGGAGTTCCTTATGTCATTAAAATCACAGGGCCAGATCAATAACAACAATAATAATCATAATGAGTAATGTGGTAGAAAGGCCACAAAGGAGACATGTTGAACCAATGGCTAAGTGAATTTCCACAGCAAGCCTTCAGGTCCAGCAGCCTGAACAAAACAAGTACCACCAATGTGACCCCTTTTGGAATCATCTTCCTTATGTTATTACCTTGACTCTTTTCATGGTTCATAAATTGTTTGAAGTTTCCTTACTCATTGTGCCTTAGTTTCTCCATTAAGAGTCTCTATTAGGGGTTTCAGTAGAGTTTCTGACCCAATACACCCTTTTCCCTCATAATTTGTGGATGGAGGGAGGGAAGGAGGGAGGGGAAGCAGGAGGGTACATTTGAGTTGACCTGAGAGGCAAGGAATAATGATACATATCTTCTTTTCAATCCTTAGAGTCCTTCCACTCATAACTTACCTTTTCATGTTTATCAGACATCTAATAGAAGCAAAGTGAGTGGGGAGGGTACAATTTTAAAACAAAAGGATATTTCAAAGGGGAAAGTGCTGATATCCCTGCCCACCTGCCATGGAGGAGCCCCTAATTTTTGTGCTAGGAAAGATGCTATAAATCTTCCTTCTTAAGCCTAGAAGGCCAATGCCCTGCTATCTTTCCCAGTGGCCTTCAACATCTGTCTGTCAGCTTGTCTGTGAGGGAGGCTAACTAGAATCCCCTAAGCTTTCTTGCCTGACCAACCAAACCAGGATATCAGGTGCTAGACTTGACAGTGGCTTGGTGCCTGCTTGACCCTGCCTATTCTCCTTTAGGGGATTGTAGTGACAGGCATAGAATTGCCAGACTCAAGCTGGGGGGGGGGGGAGATTAATCATTTTCAATGTTATGTTTCCTGTGCTTGATTCAATGTGCCTGCAGGTTTGTGGCTCAGATATGTGAGAGGGCTTTGTGTGTATGTGTGTGTCTATGCATGCACGCACGTGCTTGTGTTTTTTAATTTTAATTCTGCATCCCTGTCAATTGCACCTGGGAGCTGTAAGCACATGGACTTAGAAAGGCATATTGGTTCATGATAGCTTCTGGCTTCTTGGTATCTCTGTCTTACACTCTTCTCTCCTCCAATGCTATTATCCTGAGAGGGGTTTTGGCAACCTCTGCTATTTCCCTGTTCTCTAGCTGATTAGAGGAAATTCCCAGTTACTCTACCCCCTCCCCAACACAGCCTCCCACCTCTTTGTCTGCTACTTCCTGGGAGTAGAGTTTGTCAGAGACAGGATGTGTACCCAAGATTAACTCCTGTGAGCCGCAGTATAGAGGGTACAAGGAAGGAGTTGTGTGTAAGATGAACAGGACAAGGGTAAGTCCTAGGAAGTGACGTGCGAGAGAGGAGGTTCTTCTTTTAATAATGGGTTTCTCAGCCTGGTTTTTATGATCTTGTTTTTGTTAATATTTTGATGATTGTGTTTGAGTATAATTGGCTTCCTTTGTTAACTTCATGTATTTTATTTCATACATTTAAAAGCATTCTTCTGAGAAAGGGTTCATAGGTTTCACCACACTGTCAAAAGGAGTGCACGATACAAAAAAGGTTAAGAACCCCTGCTTTAATAGAAAACAACTGCATTTTAAAAAAATTATGGAAAGGCCTAGTGCAATGGAGTTGTGGTATGGTCATTTGAACTAGATTGTGGCAGAGAGGGAATGAAAGCAATGCACTTTTGGAAAACTGGAAATTGTTAGAGGTAGAGCA
This sequence comes from Vombatus ursinus, assembly GCF_900497805.2. Lineage (NCBI taxonomy): Eukaryota > Metazoa > Chordata > Mammalia > Diprotodontia > Vombatidae > Vombatus > Vombatus ursinus. Next base: position 4,798,710 of record NW_020948774.1, read on the forward strand.
AAGATGGAGGTAACTATTTACACGTTTTGACTTTTCTGAAGATTCCAAACTCCTGTACCTGAACTTGCTTCTCTCCCAGTCCTGCTCCTAACTCTCCATCATTTTTCACCTCTGCCTCAACTGCCTCCTTACCCTGGAAGTACCTCCACCCCTGCGTCTGGCCCCCTACACCTGTTAGTAAGTTCTTGCTTATTACCTCTATTCGAGGAAGTGCCTAGGCTAGCCATTACTCGTCTCCTGACTCCACTCAGGAGCTTTTCCACCTCCACTCCTTCCTTCGGTCTAATTTCTTTCCATTCACCTCCCTTTTATGTATTCTTTTCCCACATTAGAATGTAACATCCTTAGGGGCAGCTAGGTGGTGCAGTGGATAGAGCACTGGCCCTGAAGTCAGGAGGACCTGAGTTCAAATGCAGCCTCAGACCAAACGCTTGACACTTACTAGTTGTGTGACCCTGGGCAAGTCACTTAACCCCAATTGCCTAAAATATATATATATATATACACACACACACACACACACACACACATATATATATATATATATATGTATATACACACACATAACATCCTTGAGTGTAGGGACTGTCTTACTTTTTGTATATATTTGTATTGTTGGTGCCTAGCACAGTGTCTGGCATGTAGTAAGTACTTAATAAATGTTCCTTCTTCCTCTTTTTCCCTCTTTTTCTTCTTCTCTCCCTTTCTCCCTCCCTCCCTTCCATCCGTTCATCCATCCTTCCATCTAACTTAAGGTTAGACTCAGGATATGAGTAGAATACTCATCTACAACCATCCTGTCTTGACAAAGGATTAAAAAATGCTGAAATGTACTTTTTATTGTAACCCAGCTCTCCTTGTGCTCCCTCTGTTATCTCCTTTGGGTAAACACTAGCTAAAATAGCCCAGTGGCAATCCTCCCTTCACTGAGGGAACCCTGAGGGAACAGTAGGGGTGTGCTGGTATCCCAGGGACAGTTCCATCTGCTGATTGAGCTGTATGCCCTTCAGAACAAATAAATTTTAAAAAGTTGGCCTTTGTTTCTTCCTTTTTTTAATGTTAAGTTCAAAGATCTGTTGTTTAGATTTTTTTTTTCTTCTTCACTCCTGAGGCTCCTCCATTTACTCATGGAGCATCTGTTTCAGGGATTAGACACCCTCAGGTTCATTGGGCTATCAGCCAGTCCTGGGACCTTCTTATGGTTTTTGATTGTGTCATCCTAGGAACATGTCATTTTGCTGCCTGGATGAGCTGTCTGGGGATTGACTGTGCTGCAGAACAGATGGCTTCCTCCCTACCAGTCCTTTTGCTGCAATGGTTATTTAGCTCACCGTTCCTTGCCCTACCCCCATTCTCTCTTGGGAAGAAAAGGAGCCATTTGGTGCCATTATTATCCTACATCTTTGGGTAAAACAATTTTCCCAAATTGTTGCTCTTGAGATTGGGGAACCAGAAAAGAGACACTGAAACTTTAGACTTTTTACTCTCTTTTCCTTCTTCACAGAAATTTCTTTCCTATCCCCTATCTCTTTTGACCTTCTCAATAGCCCTATCAGGTCAATAGGGCAAGCACACTATTCCTATTTTATAAAAAGGAAAATGAAGCCTAACTGATACTTGCAGCCATGCATAAGGTATGAGACAGCTAAGTAAGGTAGGAGATTGAGTCTTAGACTTGGAATTAGGAAGACTGGAGTTCACATCCCAAGCCGAATGACCCTGAGTGAATGACTTAACCTCCCTTAGCCTTGGTTTCTTCATCTGTAAAAGTGAGGATAATAATAGTACCTACTTCACAGAGTTGTTGGGAGGATCAAGTGAAATAACCTTAAAGTTCTACATAAATGCTAGCTATTGTGACCATCATCACATTCCATAGAAGTCAGGTCTATAATTTTATAATTTTCTAGGGATTCAGGATTCTATTGCTTTTCCCCCACCTTTTTTCTCCAATGCATATTAATTCCAAAGATCCCTGGGCATGTGCTCCATAGCCCTAGAGGGGAGTCCTACCTTGCTAAGTAAGGTCTACCTTGGAACCGTGGGCATGACTTGCTATTCTCACTGTATTTATTTGTAGATAGTGACTTAGTGATCTTTGAAGAAGAGTTCAATGAATATTAAACAGTTTTGTTTCTTGTGGTTTGTAAAAGCAGCATTCACATACAAGCCCTGCAGTCTGAAAACTTGGTTCCATGGACAGATGCAGCCCTTTGGCCCTTATTTGGGGACGAGAGAGCACACCTTCTATCCTTGGCCTCTCCTTTGACATCACCTTTAAATTCTCTAGCTGCTATAATAGATTTTTATATAATCACTACAGAGCACTTTTAAAGAGTGATAGATCACATTCATTGCTTTGCCTCATGATTAATTTCCCATAATAGTCCTCTCTAACTCTAAAGCGAAGAGAGGAGAGAGGAAAAAAAAACACAACACATTATCCATTTTGTGCTCTGAGTATAAATGAATTAGATTTAATTTCGGTTTAATTGTTTCCATAGCTCAGCCTGTGCTAACTTCACAGGATAATTTATTTTGCAGTCTTGGGGAAAAGAAGAAGGGAAGGGAGGGGGAACCCCCAGAAGATGTAGCCAAGTGGTCTGCCTTTGGATAGTGCTTAATTACAGCTGATAGTCTTATCTCCTTGTAATTGTTGGAGTCTTATCCAGTTCCTCCCTCAGGCTCCCCCTTCTGCACTTCACGGATCAATAGACAGTCAAACTTCAAGCATGTTGCCTTTTGGGAAAGGGGAAGACCTGCAGGCAGCTTTTGGCATCTAAGTCAAGAGCAAGGGAGGAGGGTTCCGTGAAATTGGTGGGAAGAAGTAGGGGTGAAAGTTTAGAATAACAAGTCTGCTTTAGACATGATGCTATTGTTGTCATTACTATTATTATCCCTTCCCCTAAACATGAAGAAAACACAATTGATTGAAAGGCAATAGGCTTGTTTCCCACCCCACCTCCACAACCTTCTTTCTCCTCTTTTGAAACAAGGGTGGGAGGTTGAAAGTTAGGTGACTGGCCTAGGATTTTGACTACCAGAAATTCAGAGGAGGTTCAGAAGATAATTATTATTAATAACAGCTCTTTGTGTTTGCATGGTACCTTCCTTCTGAGCAGCTCAAGACAAGTAAGTGGTGATTAGCTGAGGCAGTGAGAGTGAGGTGGAGTTCCTGACAAACCCACTCTTTCCTTTCCGTTTTCTAGTTCAGCCTTGCTTCTGAAGAAAGTGTTTTGGAATAGCATGGAGTCTGTCACCCCATCTGGCTCTAAAGAAAGGATATTTATGGGAAGGGGAAGGGCTTGCCTTGTTATCTGAGTTCCCCTTGATGTTTGTTCCTTCTCTCTGTCTGGCAGCAGGCCTAGATCTGGGATTGGGTGAACTACACAGGGTCAAAAAGTTGTACTGGTGGAATACTTTCTTTCTCCCCAGAGCAATTGCAGCACATAACTCCTCTGTTGGAGTTAGCTCAAATGGTTAGGGCACTATAACTCCCGAGGTCAAGTTCAAGGCTCAGTCCACATGTGGAATGTTTCATAAGTGTGTGTTTTTGTCGTCTCTTGCTAAGAGGGTAGGCACATTTCAGTGCAGTTTATTTTATTTTGTTCTTGTCCAGACTTATATTTCAATCAATGAAAGGGAAAGCCTTCCTCTGATGCTGATTAGCAATTTATCTCTAACTTAGGATCATAGGGGTAGGGACCGGGGTGATTTCATTGGCATAGGGAACTCCCGTGTGAGCAAACTTCCTCTACCAGTGCAAGTCACCATCTTCTCTGTATCTTGTAGGCTTAGAAGGTTGCCTGGAGCAGAAGTGTCAAATATATGTCCCATCTTAGTGCAGCCCTAAGATTAAAAAGTAATTGGGAAATATTTTACAAAATAAATATTAGTACAATAGAACACAGATAATATTAATACATGGTTTTCTGAGTCAATATGCTGATGCTGGAGATCTTTATGGTTCATTGTTCTGTTGTTTTCAGTTGTGTCTGAATCTTCATGACTCCATTTGAGATTTTCTTGGCAAAGACTGGAGTAGTCTGCCATTTCCTTCTCTACCTCATTTTACAAATGAGGAAACTGAGGCAAACAGAGTTAAGTGACCTACCCAGGCTGACACAGCTAGTAAGTGTCTAAGGCCAGATTTGAACTCAGGAAAATGAGTCTTCCTGACTTCAGGCCTGGTGCTCTCGCCACTGTGCCACATAACTGCCAATGAGATAATATTTATTTGTAAAGAACTTAATCTAATTTGTGGTTCAGTGACCCCCCCCTCCCCATTTGATACTGCTGGGCTAGAAAACTGAGAGTTTAAAAGTCTTCCCAACAGTGGAATAGCCAGTATGTATCAGAGTTGGAGGGATATGAACCCAAGTCAAGTCAAATGGCTTTGAGTTTAGCTCTCTATCACCGTGCCACTGCCTTTCACTTTAGGATTGTAGGGTCATGGATTTAGAGATAAAAAGGACCAAGCTTAGTCACTGAGTCCAACCTCCTCATTTTATAGATAATGAAATTGAGGCTTATAGGTTAAGTAATTTTGGAACTGCTCAAACATCAATCTGTTCCTTCTGCCAGTTGAACAGGTGTTGCTGCTGCTGCCCCTGCTACTACTGCACCTTGGCTTATACATCTCTAATACTGGCAGGGCCCTTTGCCTATTAAATCAAGTCTCAGGTGTCTGTATATGTACTGCGGAAAGGGGCTAGATGGAGGCCGCCACTGATTTTAAATCATTTGGACAGCAGATAGAGGGTGGGTATGTGTGTGTGTGTGCGTATGCTGGTGTTTTAGGGTCCTAGACTAGATCTTTTCCATGTAAATGCTCTATCCCTAGATACGTGCCATTGAATGGTCAAGGCAAATAAATTAACCAATTTTTGTGAGGTTTTTTTTTTTTTTTTTTGGTCCACATGTGTGACATCAAAGGGGTTAGGAATTCCCAGTGTGGAATCTCTCTCAATTCAGCAAGCTTTTTTTAAAAAAAGTATTTACTGTATTCCAGGCACTGTACTAGGCACTATATATGCAAAGATAAAAACAAAAACAAAAAACAACAGTCTTTTCCCTCACATAGTTTATATTCTACTGGATTTCTTCCATCTTTGTGGATTGTTTGTAACTTATAGATTCAAAGAATTACCTGGGGCAATATGGGGTTAAGATTCTTTCCCATGCTCATGCAGCTAATTTATGTTAAAGGTGGGCCTTAAATTTAGGTTCAAAGTTTTTTTTTTCTGCTCAAAACCTTTTATGATTTGACTAGCTATCAGACTAGATACAGGCATGTGTGAGTGTGTCTGTGTGTGTTTGTGTGTGTGTGTGTGGGGGAGACAAAGACAGAGAGATACAGAGAGACAGAGAGAGGGAGAGACAGAGGTGGGGTAGTGTTTACATCTTCTCTTTCCAGTGTGAGTAGGAGCTGTGTCAGGCCACATTATCTGTATGTACTTCAGCACATTTTGGTTTAGTGGAAAGAACACTGGATCTGGACTCATTGAACCTGAGTTCAAATCTTGACTCTGATACTTATTCAACACCCTCACTGTCCTGGTACATGTTTAACAACCGGTTCTCCAAAAAATTTAAAAATGTACACACAATACACTTCCAAGTTTAATCTCCATTATTAACATTTTCTCCATCACTTTATAGGGTCTGCTGATCACTGAAAATTTAACAATCAACTCTTAAGCTGGTTTGAGTGTCTCTGGCACACCCCTGTATAACCCTAGGGATGTCAATGAGCCTCATTTTCCTTATATTTGAAATAAGGGAGTTAAACTTTAGATGACTTCTAAACTTCCTTTCTATACCAGGGCTAAGATCAGCCAGATCACATAGCCACAATTATCTTATAAAATAGTTAGAAAATATATGGAACATGCATACATTACTGAAGCCTCCCCAGCACATATCCCCTTATTACATATATACCTGTAAAGTGCAGAAAACTGATTACAGACAAGAAAGTTTTAAGAATTTTCCCATTTATTTAAGTCATGGATCTCTCACAGTTTCATTAGACTGTGAGCTCCCTAAGAGCATAAACCTCTGTGTGTGTGTGTGTGTGTGTGTCTTTTTTGGTATACCCAGGACTTAGCATATAGTAACCTGGCACACAAATGTACTACACACAGTAGGTTTTAAAAATGTTAGTTCGGTGACCTACAGACTTCAAAGTTTTATTTATTCTGACCACTCAAAAAAGTCATATCTGCATAAAAAAATCTAAGAAATGTGCAAGTGTTCATCTTCTACCACATCATGAATCAAAGCTCAGCAGGATCAGACTCTATTTTCCTCTTCCACATCATGTTATCCCATTGAAAGAAACTTATCACTGGGGCAAAAATGGTGGACGATGGAACGGAATGGGATGGAATGGAAAGACTACTAGGCTGGGCATAAGAAGTCGTTGATATTGACAAAACAGGGCAGCAATTAAAAGAGAAGTTCACAATATCCCTATGACCTTGGCTCCTGAGCAAATTTAAACCCTTTTCACACTTCTGAGGGAATATACACAAGGATCAGATATCACTCAATCCACCATTCAGTATCACCAATGTCAGGAGCGCCACCTGCTGGTTTGGCAACCAAATACAAGTAATACAGTAATATAAGATGGTGGCAGAGCTACTAGGAATGGACAGGGATACCACAAAATATTTGCTCATTTCCAACAATCTCGTGGTAGCCACGAGTGTCACGTGGCAAGAATGGCAATGCCAGCTCTTACCAGGCAATAAGCAAATATTTACTGAGGGTCTTAGAGTATATAACTCTATACCAACTGTTTTCTATCTTGCAATGAGAACCAACTCCCTTAGCTTCCATCAGCTACACATGAACTAACATCCACAGCCCAACTTCATGAGCTTTAAAAAAAAATTAGATTTTTTTTAGATTAACAAGGAAGAAAGGAGCAGCTAGGTGGCTCAGTCAATAGAGCTCTGGCCTTGGAGTCAGGAGGACCTGAGTTCAAATCCAGTCTCAGACATTTAACACTTACTAGCTGTGTGACCCTGGGCAAGTCACTTAACCCCGATCACCTCACTAAAAACAAAAACAAAAACAAAAAAACAAAAAACAAGGAAGAAAAAAGTTGTGCCAAAAATTGCTAGTGACTAGTCATACAACACAGTACTCAGCACAAGGGTTAATCTGTATGTACTGCCAGTCCCATCTTATCCTGTAACCTTGGGATTTGGGGACCAAAGGGAGAGCAGTGCCATATGCAGGGCTCAAGAGCCGGGCAGTTTTCAAGTCCCTTCATCTGATGCATTAATTAACATTCCACATGTAAAGTTGGGATTGTAATTACTGCAAGTGATTAACAGGCCTGAGGTAGCCTGTCTCTGAGGGAACAGATTAACAGAGGGTCTCAGGAGCTCTCTCTCACCTCAGAACTACCAGTGCATTTTAAACAGGGTCCCGGTGCCCCCAGTAGCTGGTGATTAATGGGGAGGATGAGAACTAACGACAGCTAGGTGGCACCCGTCATTGGACTTTTTCCTCTTTGTGCTCACCTTTCTGGACAGGGATCGAAGGGGAATGATAGGGAGGGCACTGAACAAGCAGCCAGAACTTAGAGCAATGCAACAGAAGAAGCCTTCGGGAGAGGAAAGATGCTTTGCTGACAGATTTGTCCACAGGCCAGTGATCTATATCATTAAGAAAGTCAGAGTGGATTGCCTATATAGGCAACATTCTATAAGAAAGACAGTAGTGAAACCTTTTGGTCAAGTTCAGAGTTGGCAAAAATCCATGTCCATTAATGTCTGTTCCATGACCATTATCTATTAAAATCCATTCCTAGACTCCCCCTACCCCCCACCCCCCCACCTCTGGTCTCTTCATCCCCCCTCACCCCCACAGCAGGATTCAAGTTCTTACTCTGACATCCTGAATTTGCAGCAATGTGCTGGTAAATATTTAACAACTGATTGAAAAAAAAAAGCTTTCAAAAAACACTTAAGTTTAATTTGCATTATTAACATTTTTTCTATCACTTTCTTAACTCTAGACAATAAACAAAACAATAAATCAAGCCCTGATTTGTAGCATTCACTGATTTCCGAGATGTAGCTCTCATGACTGTGAGCTGACTCCAGTACATCCTCTCCAGGATATGAGACTCTGAGAAAGTAGTTTCACCTTTTGATTCTCTTGGCAACTTTGAATATATATTGCAGAGTAGGTGCTATTCAGGGTGGGCCAGAGTGCCTTATACCAATGAAATCACAGACCTAGTTCATAACTTGGGGGGAAAAGTCAAGGACTCCCCATTATTCCACATCAAACAAAGGATGGATTGTGGAGATTGGTAATATGATTGCCCGACATCCACCTCAAATTTACTGTAATGGGAACATCCTCCAGTGAGATGCATCCTCCAATGTGAGTTTGAGATTTGGGGAGGGGAGCTGCTAAACAGGGAGTTTCTGAATCAGAGTGGCAAAGTGGGAACTAGAAACTTTTCCTGGCAAAGGGAGACAATGCTGTCTGGGAGAATAGGGTGAGGAAGAGGGGGACACCTACCACAAGCATAATGGAAACCATTGGAACCCTGATTGTCACATCATCATCATCATCATCATCATTATCATTATCGCCATCATCATCATCACAACTAACATTGATATAGTACTTACTACTGTGCCAGCCACTGTGCCAAGTACTTTACAATTATTATCTTATTTGATCCTCACAACAACTCTGGGAGATAAGTGCTATTATCATCTCCATTTTACAGATGAGGAAACAGGAGCAAACAGAAGTTAAGCGACCTGCCCAAAGTTACACAGCTAGTAAGTATGTGAGGCCAGATTTGAGCTCAGGTCTTCTTAATTCCAGGTCCAGTGCTCTGTCCATCTAGCTATCCCTTGTTCGTGCATGTGTGCATCAGTGCTAGTGTTTGGGATTATTATATGGTGAACATCTGTGGGGTGGGAAGGAAGGAAAAAAAGGAAAAAAAAAGAAATTTACATTGCAACTATTCTATATTTAAAAGGAACGGCAAGTTGTGCATGATAGATTTGCAGTTTCATGTGCAATCATCTTTTTTATTATACTATGTTGTGGAAATGGTTGTTTTATTCCATAAATTAAAAATAAAATAAATTTTTAAAAAGAAAGAAAGAGTATAGGGAATGGGGGAGGGAGGAAAGGAGGAGGTGAGCAAGAAAGAGAGATTTAAAAATAAAGAAAAAGGATGTGAATGAAAATTTTGCAGCCAGTGATGACATCTTCGTGGAAGAAGAAGGCGGCATCCAAGTCTACCCATAATCTACTGGGGCAGATGAGTACTGTACACTGGCAAAACCGTGAAAAGTAATGTTGCACTTTAGGGAAAACTGCCATGGGCTTGTGGTGTTGAGTGTCTCTCCTAATCCAGATCTCTAAGCCAGATAATTATCCAGCCCAGGGTTTACCTCCTCACCCCCATATTCTGTAATCACTGACCTTGGTGATCAATCTTTTGATGCATTTCATTGAACACTCTCTTAAAGTCCAACGAAATATTCAGCTGTCTTCACCACAAAACCTTTTGTTACCGTAGAAGGAAATAAAAAAAGGGAGGGAAAGGGAGGAAGGAGGAACCGCTAATAGCAGCAGCAGCGGCGGCAGCAACAAGATTTGTTGTCTGAAAGCTGACAACTCTCTTTAATGAAATTCTGTCTTCTCAGGTGTTCTCTTTCTTGATACTTTTCTTTCCACTGCAGCCAAGCTTTGAGAACTATAATTTTGTGGCGTGTTCTCCATTCCCTTCCCTTTCTCTGTCTTCACAGTGGCCTCGTTATAGTCCACTGGTATCTTCCATATTACCAGCTAGTTTTAACATCTGGTATATGCAGATTTTACAGCCCAGGAAACTAAGGCAACATATGGCATGCAATTATATTGGCTTTAAATGAAACTTTCCATTTAATCCCTACTCATAGATCCTAGTGACCTTTACTAAACCTATTCATATAATATAGCATGTGCTACATATTCACTAAGTTCAGATAGTTGCAGGAAATCTTAACCTTTGTTGTGACCTTTTCGGCAGTCTGGCAAAGCTTATGAAAGAGCCTTCCCAGAAAAATGTTTTTACATGTGTAAATAAAACACATAGGATAACATAAAAACACATAGGACAACAATAGAATAAACTCGTTATATTGAAATATAGTTATACAATTTTTTTAAAGTTCACAGGCTCCAAATTAAGAACCCCTGCCATAAGGCTAGATAGGTTATAAATTTGAGGGGATCCTTTCTGCCTTTCAGGTAATCTTGATTTCTTTTCTCTGTCGGTGGAGAGGCATTAGGAAAGTAGGTCTGAGATCTCTAGATGAAATAATGGATTTTTGGAAACATTTCCAGTCATTAGAGCCAAGAACGGGTATTTAGGAGGTTGGGTTTCTTTTATCTTTCACTTTACAAGGTTGGGAGGGACATTAAACATATGCTTTGTGGCCTGTGGAGCTGCCTACTATTTCCTTACTTTGAGGCATAAAGGAAGTAGCTGTAGCCCAAGTCGTTGGGAGCTACCTGGTTACTTGGCACAACTGCCTTGTGGTGGTAGGCACTTTGTTCAGTTGAATTAAAGTTTTGTGGTTTTGTGTATGGAAGACCTTTGACTTAATGTCTCTTTCTCTCTGCCTCATTTTTTTTTTTTTTATTGAAAGACATCTTGGCATAATGTGGAAATCGTGGAGTCAGGAGACTGAAGTTTGGATCTCACCTCAGATGCTTACTAGCCCTGTTATCAAGGGAAAGACACTTAATTTCTCTGGTCTCACTTTGATTCTAGAGGCAACAGGAAGCCAGGGCAGTTGCAGGTGGTTGTGAAGAAACTGCTTTGTAAACCTTAAGGCAATTATTACTTGTAAAGGAGGGAGTGTCATGTCAGTGTTTTTGAGTCCTTTTGAAGGAAAGCATCTTATTACAGTTGATGACATTTTGTAAAGCCTGTTCCTGAGGATATAGTTTGCAGTAAACCTCTACCAAAAAACAACAACATGATTACACTTACCATATATGGAAGGGATTTTTAACTTAGGATTCATGAGCTTATTTAAAAATAGCTTGATAACTATATTTCAATAAAATGAGTTTCCTTTGCCATGCTATGGGTTTTATTTTATGCATATAAAACACTTTTCTGGGAAGGGGGAGGGTCTATGACACAATGAAGGTTAAGATCCCCTGCACCTATCTGAACTTTGTGGATATATAGCATATGTTGTATTATATGAATAGGTTTGGTAAAGGTTACTAGGATTTATGAGTAGAGATTAAATGGAGACTATAATTTTAAGTTAATATAATTGCATGCCATATGTAGGCAAAGTATCCCAACAGTTATAGAATCACATCTCAGAAAAAAATTGAAAACATCTCTAGAGGATTACGTAAACTATATATACCATTCCATATCCCCTCGATACATTTGCACAAATGTATATCCTTTCACATCTTGGAATCTCTAGCTCCCTTCAAGGATTCTATAGAAATCCTTTCCTAATTTCCGTCTCCCTCCACCACTGTTAGAACTTTCCTTCCCAATGTAAAAATTATTCTCTAAATTTTTGTATTTACTTATTTATGTAAATGATGTCCCACCCACTGTGCCATCTAGTTGCCTCCCCAGTGGCAGCTGGATGTAACAGTGGATAGAGCTCTGGACCTGGAGTCAGGAAAACTTTAATTAAAATCCAAGCTGTGTGACTCTGGACAAGTAGCTTAACCCCTGTTTGCCTTAGTTTCCTCAATTCTAAAATGAGGATAATAACAGCATCTACCTCTCACTGTTATTGTGAGGATCAAGTGAGATATTTGCAAAGTGCTTAGCATAGTGATTGGTACACAATAGGCACTACATAAATGCCTATTCCCTTTTCTTTCCTCCCCTTCTCTTCTTTCCATTTGCAAATACATACATAGTCACAATGATGGACAAGGTGAAAGAGAAGTATGGTTATTACCACCTTCTATCCTTCACCTTGAGAATAAGGGCAACTCAAAATAAACTCTGTGTGAGCACCTTAGAACAAGATGAGATTTATGGCCCTAGAGCCATGGCTGTTCCTGATTTGCATTTTGTATGGGTCTACTGGGGCTAGCTAAGGATCAGGGGTCCACACTTGGTCAGAATTATGAATTCCCCTCACTTGATGCTGAAGGAGGATCTGCAGGGCAGATCAAAGGAAAGCTATCACTTCTTCCTTTAAAATTGAACTGAGTGAGTGGCAGATGGTGTGAGAGTGCTGCAGATCTCATCATAAGAAGAGGAGCTGGAAAGATCTGATGAATACATTCTCAAGTTTTTTAGGTGTCACCTTGAGAGACAGGTATGTGTGTGTCTGTGTGTGTGTATGTATGCATGAATGCATGCACACACATATGCATAGAGGGGGAAGGAAGGTGCAGAATGGAAGAAAGAATGATGAAATGGACTTGGCTTCTCTGATAGGGCCAAATGAATTTGAAATATGAGATGGGGCTTTGCAAAATACTGTGCTTGCCGGACACTCTTAAACACGTGAAGAATGCAGTGCTGTGTACTAACCCCTCTTGAGATCCTCCATGCCTCTCCATTCACTGCCTACTCCTCTTTTCCTCTTAAAAGGGAAAGATAGTCTGGGCCACTTGGGGATGGTGCCCTTTTCTCTCTGTAGGTTCATCATGGTGAAGGATGATGGAACACAGTGTCTTGAGCACCCTGACCCTCTCACTAAAGTCAGAACCCCAATGAAGTTGTGAGTATCCAGTCAAGAATTCTTCCTCTTTTGGTGCTTGCAGAGAATGAGAAACTGCACGTATGGTATTATCAGGGTTAGGGCAGAGAAACTCCCAGCTGTCTTTGAGAGAGTGGCATCATTTTATTTCTTTGGCAGCTATTTGACAGCCAGTGATTTCTGCCTTTTTCATCCCTTGTTCTGAAAAGTCAATCATGGGCTTACCCTTTCACTCCAGTCCTCTTGTGATGCAGCTGTTCTCTCTAGGACTTTATAGTGCAAAGACCTTGTGCTCTTTGGGGATTTGAGGGAAGCATGATTTAGGAAAGGAATATCTCTATTTTAAAGGGGTTAAAGGGTCACCTGGATTTGTAACATTTAGGAACCCATCTTTCAATACTGCAGGTATAGGCCATTTTAAAATGACACCAGTATTTTCAGCATGGTACAGTGGAAAGAACACTTATCTTTAAATCTCTTTCTTTTAAGTCAGAGGACCCAAGTTCTAATTTGCTTCTGCCACTTATATGTATAACTTTGGGCAAGTAACTAACCATTATGTGCCACACTTTCCTCATCTTTAATATAAGAGATTGAACTACATAACCTCTAAGGTCCCTTCCAGTTCTAAATTTATGATCCACTATTTTCATACCCAATGCTTCTTATCTTCTCTGACATAGTAGTTTTGTCACATCCTCCTTCAAAATGTACTGAGCCAGCTGAACTGAAATTCTAACACCTTATGACTAGTGGCTGTCCTCAGAAGTTTTAGATTTATTTACCTTCATAAAGGGGGAGGTGACTGGGTCTATTTTCCTTACAATTCAGTGAATTAGTTTTCTTACTTTGGAGAGACCCGAGAGGAGGTAAAGGGGTGGGAAGAGCCTTGGGCTAGAGGGTGAGGAACTCATCTAAGGTGTAACCATGGTTTGTGGGGGAAAAACTTGTCTATAAGGAAATTGCTGTCAGAACCTTCTAAATTTCAGTGCCCTGGGGCTAAGCCATTGTCAATCTGTTCTAGTTACAACTCTATTTTCTTCCCTCCTGCTACTTATCCAGGCAGCAGGGTCTCCAGATTAAATGACATGGAACCATTAGCTTTTAGCACTTTTTTGGGGGGGAATGGGGGGACCGCTATTCTATAGGGCATTGTTTTCATTTTCAAGGAACAGTCTTTATCCCCAACTGGAGATTGTAGGGACTGTCTTTATTTCTACATCTTTTATTTATCTTTTATGTAACATTTCTCAGGTTAGCCATCTACTCCCCTCCACTCTCATTTATTTGAAGTCCCAACACTTTTCATTTCACTGTAAGTACATATCAGTTTTATGTTTTTTGGAAGTGTAGAATGAACAGTGCTGGCTAAATGCAGGTGCTGTGTACATTTCCTCCTAGATACCATGGTATTTCAGCACTAATAAAGTGTTAGAATGTTGTTGCAGCACACACTCTTCCCAAAAAACACCAAAAATACCTCATTCTTGATCTTTGGCACCCTACCTAATCTCCTGGGCAACTCTTCTCCCAATTTTATTCCTTCGCCACTTCAGTCCTTATCTTGAGCTTTCCATACTGTCTGTTCCCATTACCTTCATCAGTAGAAGCTTTCTGTCATTTCCCAGTTGCTCTATGGGTTCTCCTCATTCAGGGCCTTCAGCTTTTCCGGAAGAGCACTGGTGCTAAAAATTTTAGGATGAAGTTTCCCTGAGGCGAAGGTTAGCTTTTCTCTTGACCTCCTCCCCTTGATTCTCAAATGCTGAACCTGAGTCACCAGAGCTGTGGTATTTCTTATAAGAGATGCTACTCTTTATAGTGGTTGGCCCATTTGAGAATACTTTGTCAAACTGATGTTGATTTTGCTAATAAATATTGGCAGCTTTCCACAAAGCTATTTCTTTGTGGCAAATGTCCAGCTCAAGCTCACCAGGAAAAATACACATTCTCATTCTCTCTCTCCCTCTCTCTCTCTCTCTCTCTCTCTCTCTCTCTCTCTCTCTCTTTCTCTCTTTCTCTCTCCCCCCCCCCATATACCAGTTTGATATAATGTACCAAATATGATGGAATCAGTACCATTTTCTCTAAAAGATGTTAGCATTTATGGGAGAAAGAAATCACCACTTCAAAACTCATCCTACAGATGACATTGATATGAATGTATTCATGCTTCATATAAGAGAGCTGGTTATGGAGTTTGTTATGATTACTGCCTATATGACCATGGGTAATTCACTTAACCTCTCTTGGTCTCAGTTTCCTTATCTGCCAAATGAGGGAGATGGATAACAGAACAGCTAAGGTTCCTTCCCACTCTAGAACCATGATCATAAGATCCAGGTTAACTCCTCCAGGTGAAATTAGTATCACTTCTTAATGTTTGTGAGTATCTTCCCTTCCTTTAATTGCTCAAGGTCCACATCTCAAAGGTCAGATGTTTCTTGGCTTTTGAATTTAAAATGAAAAATAGACTGTTTAGTTTACTGGCTTTTATTTCTAGCTGAATTATACTACTTCAATTCAATAAACATCCCTTATGTATATGCTATATTCAAGCCACTGTACTAGGTAGGTATTGGGGATACCCCTCAAGGAATTTCTATTGGGGGACATGAGATGTAAACAAGTTAGTAAATACAAAATATATGCAAAACAATACAATGTAATTTCTTTTTTAAAAAATTCAATTTTATTTTATTTTTAGTCCTGAATTCTCTCCCTCCCACTTCTTCTTAACCTATCTATTGAGAGAGCAAGAAAAACAAAACTCATTTTAAATATGATATAATATAGAATGGTACAAAACATATATCTATATTAGCCATATTTCAAAAAAGGCAAGAAAAATAAAGAAAGAAAGTTGTACTTTAATTTGCACTCAGAATTCATCATTTCTCTCTCTGGAGGTGGATGGCATTTTTAATCATGTGTCCAGAATGGTCTTGGATCATTGTATTGATCACAGTATCCATTTTTTTCCCTGAAGGATTATACTCATTTTGCTGAGTAGGTTATTCTTAGTTGTAATCCTAGCTCCTTTGCCTTCCAAGTCCTTTATTCCAAGTCCTTTGCTTCCTTAATATGGAAGCTGCTAAATCTTGTATGATATTGACTGTGGCTTCATGATTTTTGAATTGTTTCTTTCTGGCTGCTTTCCATATTTTCTCCTTGGCCTGAAAGCTCTGGAATTTGGCTATAGCACTCCTGGGGCTTTTCATTTTGGGATCTTTTTTCAGGAGGTGATTGATGGAGTATTTCAGTTTCCACTTTACTCTCTAGATCTATTAGGATTGTTTTCCTTGATAGTTTCTTGAAATATGATATCTAGGCTCTTTTTTTTTAAAATTATGGCTTTTAAGTAGTTTAATATTCTCAAATTATTTCTCCTTAATCTATTTCCCAGGTCAGTTGTTTTTCTGGTAAGAGACTTCACATTTTCTTATGTTTTTCATTTTTTTTACTTTGTTTTATTGTTTCTTGATGTCTCATGAGGACAATTCAATTTTTTTTTGACAATTCAATTTTTAAGGAATTATTTTCTTCAGTGAGGTTTTGTATTTCTTCTTCCATTTGGCCAATTCTGCTTTTTAAGGTATTTCCTTCAGTATTTTTTGTGCCTCTTTTTACCAAGCTGTTGACTCTCTTTTCATAATTTTCTTGCCTCACTCTCATTTCTTTTCCCAATTTGTCCTCTATCACTCTTAACTCTTTCTACAACTCTTCTAGAAATTCTTATTGGATTTGAGTCCAATCAGCATTTTTCTTTCAGGCTTTGCTTGTAACTGTTTTCACATTATTGTCTTCTTCTGAGTTTGTGTCTTCCCTGCCACTGTAGTAGAGTTTTATGGTCAAGTTCTTTTTTTATTATTTGCTAATTTTTCCAGCCTATTTTTTGATCTTGAACTTTATGTTAAAGTTGGGTTCTGCTCACCTGGAAGTGGAGAGGTCTTATCCCAGGCTTTAGGATTTTTCATGATACTGTTTTCAGAGCTAGTTCTTGGGGTCTGCAAGTTTTTGGTGCTTCCAAGGTGGTATGATCTAAGGAGAGATATGATCACTGCTTGCCTGGTATATACTCTGGTCTTTTCCTGAGAAGAAGTCCTGCTCTCCTTCAGCTGTAAGCACTAATACTCCTCTATGCTTTGGGACTGTGAGTAAGGCCCTTTGTGCTTGTGCTGCTCCCTTGTGATTGACCATAAGCATTCCTCTTTGTCCTGGAACTGTGACCCAGAAGTGTGTATGGGCAGTAGAGTTGCCAATCAGTGCTACTTGCACTTAATGCCAAAAAGGGTCCCCTCTAATCACTTTCTGACTGGTTTTCCAACCCTTCTGGAGCTGCTACTGCTACCGTCATGGCTGCCACCAAGGCCCATTGCTGGTGTGGCTGCCATAATGTTCCAGGATAGCCCCCACTCTGATATCATGGAGCTCTCCTTTGACCTCCAAAGTAGTCTTAGGCTGGACAAATATCTCACCCTGACCTTTTTTTTGGCTGTACTGCTCCGACATTTGATTTGAGGCATTATTTTAAGTTGTTTGGAGGGGAATGTTGGGAGAATTTGGCTTGGTTGCTGCCCCTACTCTGCCATCTTGGCTCTACCCTTAATTGGTATAAATGGTATTGGTTCTTAATGAGTCCTGCCTTCAAGGGGTTTACAGTCTAATGAAAGCCATTCATGTTCTGCATATTTTATATTATCCAAGCATATTGTTTTGATGAATCATGAAAATTCAGTATTCTTCCCCAAATTGCCTTTTTTCAATATCCTTAAGCATTATGGTGCTGGAAAAAGAACACTGGGAATAGACTGAGAGGGCCAAGGTTTGAATCTCAGCTTTGTTCCTCATTACCTGAGTGTACCTAAGTGACCTTGGGCAAATAACTACCCTTAGCCTCATTTTCCTTATCTATAAAATGAAGAGGTTGGACTTTCTTTTACTTTCTAAAATCCTTTGTACTACCAAGTACATTTATGATCAATATGTGGGCCAAGGCTGTTTTGTTTTCATTTATTTTCATTTAAAGGAAAGTGAAGTCTCTAAGTGAATGAATGCATCAACCAAGAAGCATTTATTAAGTACTCATTATGTACCAAGTACTGTTTTAAGCCATTTAGATACAAAGAAAGGGCAAAAATAGTTCCTGCCTTAAGGAATTTACATTTCATTGCATTGGGAGAGATAACATATACATAAAAAGAGGTAGATATAAGATACACACAGAGTAGATGGAAGGTAACCTTACAGGGGATGGCACCAACAGCTGGAGGACCTTGGAAAAGCTGCTCTTGAAGGTGGAATTTGAACTGAACTGAACTGAAAGCCAAAGATTTTGTGTAGTAGAGGTGAGGAGGGAGAAGATTATGGGCATGGCAGACAGCCATTGTAAATGGCTGGATTGTAGGGTGTGTGTGGAGGGGAGTAATATTTGGAAGTATGGGAAGACCCCAGTTGTGAAGAGATTTAAATATCAAAGAGGCCTTTATATTTGTTCTAAACATGATAGGAAACCACTGGAGTTTATTGGGTAGGTTACATGGTCAGATCTATGGTATAGGAAAATCACTTTGGCAAGAAGATATATAGGAATGGAGAGAGACCTGGAGCAAAGTCCAATTAGAAGACTACTGCACTAGTCCAAGTGAAAGGTAATGAGAGTCTGAATTATGATGGTGGGGGTAACTAGAGAGATAGAGACATATATAAAAGATAGAAATAAAGTAAATAGATAGAAAAGTAAAAAGATAGAAATAAAGTAGTAAAGATAGAAATGATAAGCTTTGGAACCTGATTAGCTATGTGGATTGAGTGAGAGTAAGTAGTTGAGGATAATGCCAAGGTTGGGATTATAGGAGATTGGTAGGATGGTGGTACCTTTGACACTAACAGAGAAGTTTAGAAGAATAGTGTGTCATGGGGAAAATTAGTGAGTTCTGTTTTGGTAATGTTGATGTTGAGATGCTTATAGATCATCCAGTTCAATAAGTGGTTGATGTTATAAAATTGGAGCTCAAGAGAGAGACTAGGTCTGGCTGGATATATGGATCTGGGAATTATATGTATCATGATGCTAATAGAACCCATGGGACTTGATGAATTTACCAAGTAAAAAAGTATATAGAGAAAATAGAATGAGACTCAGGAAGAGCACTGGAGGTCACTCAGTTAGTGGGTGAGATATGGATGAAGACCAACCAAAGGATCAGCCAGACAGGTAAACAAATTAAGAGAGAATGGTGTCATGAAAACCCAGAGAGGAGAGAATACGCAGGAGGAGAAGGTGTTCATCAGTGTCAAATGTTGCAGAGGTCAGGAAGGATAAGGATTGAGAAAAAGCCATTATGTTTGGCAATTAAGAGATCATTGGTAATTTTGGAGAGAGTCATTTCAATTGAGGGATGAGGTCAGAGAAGGCAGATTGTGGAGGAGTTTAGAAGGAAGTAAGAGGAGAGGAAGTCAAAGCACATTCTCTAAATGAATATAGCAACCTTTCATTTTTAAGACTCTAAAAGAAGCAAAGATGATGAACAGTGAAATTTGGTTATTATGGTGATGGCACTGTACCTTTCCCAGGAGGCTTACAGTTGCCTGAAAACTAAAGGGCAGAATGAGTGACCTTATCTTCATAATTTTGTAAGAAATGTATAGGGGTATAAATCAAACACTGGCTATTAATGAAAATCATGCTAGAAGGTTTAGGTATAAGCCTTGGAAATGAAGAAAGCCAATTGTTGGAGACACAACTCTAATGCTAGCACTCTCTTAAGTTAAATTTTGGGATGAAATGAGACACTCATGAGTCATTGAACATTTAACAAAGGGGTTTTACTTAGCCCTAACACAGCAACAGTGTGCACAACAAGGATATAGGGATATTTATTTCTGTCTTTGGCAGACTCGATGTCCCTTGTCTCCTTATGGAAATAGGTCCGATCAGTAGATTGCCACAATGTATGGTGATTTAGGCACCACAAAGTCTGAGAGGCCTAAACCTTGAGTGGCTGTGACCTTTTATGCCCCTAGATAACTAGGAAGCTGCATCAAGGAAACCAAAGCCAGGGAGATCCTGGAGGAAGCTTTGTCTTCTTTTAGGTAAAGCATCCTCATGTTGTGAGTGGGAACAAAGAAAAGGATATTGGTCTTATCACCCTAGTTTGATTGAGGAAAATTTTTTTCCACCAGTAAGCTGCCAGTATGAGATAGGCTGTCTACTAGGCTATCTGCAGCACTTTTCACAGGAAATATTTGAGTTGTTCAAGCAAAGGGAAAGACCTTCCTGTCTAAGTAATTTTAGGTATAAAAATATTTGGTTTTCCAGAAATATGCAATAATTTTTACTTTTTACTTTATTGTAAAATTTACAGATAAAGAAACTGAGCATAAATAATATCGGGGCTTTGTTAATAAGTGGATGAAATGACTTGTTAATTTCAAAAAAAACAAACAAAAACCACACACACACACACATACACACACACACACCAGTTTTAAGAGAATAATTTATCCTCAAAATGTCTCCTTTCTCTTTTCCCCTTTTCTCTTTCCTTTGAGATGAAGCAAATCAATTTCTAATACAAAATATAAATGATGGGACAAGGTCAGTTTGCAAATACTGCGTAATTTGAAAGGGTGGGTTCAATATGAAGCTGATTTGGCGATGATGCTAGTGATGCTAGTGGTTACAGATGGGTATGAAGTGTGTGTGTGTATGTATGTGTGTGTAACATAGATAAATAACTGACAAAGAGAAGAGCATGTCATACAAATGAAGACATATTGGCTCTTAGGTTTGAGTCAATCAATGCTATTATGAGTTGTCTGTGTGCTTAGACTGGAGCTAAACTTGTATTTCAGTTCTTTCATTGAGAAGTGTATGACTGTTTTTGTTGATGTTTGGGAACCAAGGGAAGAGAGGAAGAGAAGCAAAAAACAAAACAACAATCCCGCCCCCCCCCCCCAACAACAACAACTATTATCTTCAGTAGATTTCAATTTCCTGGAGCTTTTTAGAGGTTAAAAAATTCTTTGATTGTTGAGTTGGGTCACAATGGTAGAAGGCAACCTAGAGTACTTTTCAAGTATGGCAGTCTCCTTTGTCTATAGGTCTTTTGGTTTCAGTGAGTAAACCGAATCTATCTACCTATCTATCTATCTATCTATCTATCTATCTATCTATCTATCTATCTGATTTTTCTCATTTTCCGAGTGGCTGGTGACAGCACTAAGTCAAGTCAAACTATTTTATCATACTCAACTACCAGGTGGATCTTTAGAGCAAATACTGTAGTCTGTGGGTGTATTGCTTAACCAACCTCATTACTGTTGTGCATTTATCAGCTTGGAGGAAGATGATACCTTTCAAGTTTGACCAAATTTTGGTTTTTGTTGTCATTACCAAGGAGAATCTACTTTTAGAGACCCTCAGCAGTGTGCCTCAATGGGAAGTGATTTACAGCAAACGTACTGTGCAGAATACTTAATGTACTTGGACAGAGAAATAGACTACAACAATCTTCCTGCTAGCCATAATCTCCTTTTAACAGCATTCTTCACAACAACCTCCTCACTTCCACTCCTTCAAAAGCCCATTTGCTGAAGACTTTTTAATTGGCTTGCTTGAAACAAGTCACTCTACTTGGTACCTTTCCCAACCATGGACAAAACCATCCACAAGTTTGACTTTGGTAATTCCTCTTCCTGTTTTGTAGTCTATGATGTTCACTTCTTCCTGATTCTTGGCTGCTCTAGGCAAGAAAAAAAAAGTGGTAGTCTGATGTGAGACTACTTTAAAACTTTTTCAGTTTTATTAGTTTTTTTTTAATTATTATTTTTGGTCTCCTTGGGGGGAGAATCTGATATCAAAAGGCATATATTAAATTTTTTGTTCTTAGTGGTAGTAATCAGAAGGTCTGATTCCAGTAAGATTCTATATTAACTTCTTCTCCTTCCCTTTTCCATTTATATAATATTTTTTACTCCCATAAGCATAATTAGGACTGTATCTCTAATAATGCTGAAAATCTAAGGTGCTCCATTTCCTTCACAGAGGAAGGAAAGCATGCTACTTTCTTGTACTAACCTTTATCTTCAAGCCTCATCTTATATCCCTATTGTTTAAGTTCATGCTACCACTCTTGGGCCACTGTCCTCCGTCCCTTGTGGGGGCCATCTTTGTAGTGATCATTTCTTAAGCTCAACCAACTCCATTCACACAAGGGTTGTTAGACTGTCTTAGGGACAAGCTGCACCCCACTCTCTGAGAGATACAATTGAACTATTTTCTGTGCTGCCTCTAGCTCCCCTCTTCTTTTAAAAAAAGTTTTTATTTTTAGTTCCAAATTCTCTACCTATTTTTATCCCTCCTATACTCATTGAGAAGGCAAGAAATATGATGCTCATTATGATATGAGGTTATGCAGAATTCATTTCCACATTAGCCATGTTTTAAAAAAAAGCAAGAAAGATAAAGAAATGAAATAAATATGATTCAACTCTACTCCGAGTCCATCAGTTCTCTATCTGAAGATGGATAGCATTTTACATTATGAGTCTTTTGAAGTTGTGGTAGCTCATTGTATTGATCAGAGTTACTAAAAGATAATATTGCAGTTACTGTGTAGATTTTTCTCCTAGCTCTACTCACTTCTTCTTTCATCAGTTCATATAAAATTTTCCAGGTTTTTCTTTTGTTTTTAAACTTAAAAGAGATCCCTTTAATATAACAAATACAAAAATTCACGTCAATCTCTCAACAAATACATCATGTTTTTGAAACATGCTAAGGTTGATAAACAACTAATTTATTATTATTGTTTTCCTGAAACCGTTCGCTTCACCATTTCTTATGGCACAACAGTATTCCATCACATTCATAACTGTAACTTAGTCAGACATTACTTGATTGGTGGGTATCCCCTCAGTTTATAATTTTTTGCCAATGGGAAAAGGAGCTTCTATAAGTATTTTTGTACATATGGGTCCTTTTCCATTTCCTTTGATCTTGAAGTATAGACCTAATAGCCATGTTACTGGGTCAAAGGGTATTCACAGTTTTGTAGTCATTTGAACATAGTTCCCCAGAATGGCTAAACCAGTTCACAACTCCACCAATAGTGCATCAGTGTTACCTATTTTCCAACATCCCTTCTAGTATTTGTCATTTTCCTTTTCTGTCATCTTAGCCAATGTGAGATGGTAACTCAGGGTTGTTTTAATTTGCATTTCCATAATTACTAGTGATTTGGAACTTTTTTTCACATGATTATTGTTAACTCCGATTTCTTCCTCGGAAAACTGCCTATTAATATCCTCTAATCATTTATCAATTAGGGAATGACTCCTATTTTTATGGCTCATTCTCCATATATTTGAGAAAAAAGAACTTTATCAGAGAAACTTGCTACAAAATTTCCCCTCCAGTTTCCTGTTTTCTTCTAACAAAAACTTTAAAATTTTACATAATCAAGATTATACATTTTATCTCCTGCAAATCTCTGTTCATCTTGTTTGGTCATGAACTCTTTCCTTGTTCATAGATCTGACAGGTGATTTCTTCCATGCTTATGTCTAAATCATGTATTCACTTTGAGCTTATCTTGGTATACGGTGTGAGAATATTGGTCCATTCCTAGTATCTGCCAGACTGCTTTCCGATTTTCCCAGCAGTTTTTGTCAAATAATGGGGTCTTGTCTTGCTCCAATAGCTGGGATCTATGGGTTTATCAAACACTAGGCTACTGTGTTCATTTGCTTCTGTATATTGTTTACCTAACTCCTCTCCTTTTCAACTGTATTTGCCCTAAATACACAAATTCTCATTTATTGCTTATCTCTTCTCCTTCCAATCTTAACATAGCTGCTTAATGAGCTATTCTCATCAGATTTGAACTCTCTCCTTGGGATGTTTCAAGAACAGGTGATCTCTTACTCTCTCTGTGTCTCTGGATTAGGCAAATTTTGATCTCTGGATTGTTATGCAAACCATAGGGACAAACATTATTTAGATATTAGACATAATATCCTGGCTCCTGTGGAATAACCCAATGCTACCAAACTCAAATAGAAATGGGGGCCACTAAATCATACACAAAGATCCTTGTGTAATGCATGTTGCCTGTTTTAAAATGTAATGATATTTTTGTTTTGTTGTATTTTTATTTTGTTAAAAATTTCGCAATTACATTTTAATATGGTTCAGGCTGCACTCTAGAGTGTTGTGGACCACATGCATATGTGACATCTCTGATATAAATCAACTGAGAATCTGAAGCAGCTTTGGTGCAGGCAGTACTTTTCAGTTTTTGAATTGATGGGTGGGGTCTTCCTATTTAGTCATCTCAGTTTGCATTTCAAACAGTGGATAGGGCAGTAGAACAGAACAACTGAGTAACTTCTGCCATGACAGAAAGCACATTTTTGTCATGGTATGACCAAAGTGGAAAATTATAGAAAGAGAAAAGTAATTTCTGATAGAACCAAATTACCTATCCCCTATCTTATCCTCAACCTTCACTTTACCTTCTTTTTCTCCAGTAAAACCAATTTTGGTCATTACCCATACTGAAATATATATGTATACACATTCCACATCTGAAAGGTTCTATCCTTGAGAGAGCGTGGATGGAATAGACTGTAAGTGACAGTTTCCAGACAAATATCTAATCTGATTTGATTTTTCCTCTTGGAGTCAAGTTAGGGAGACCCCAGTAGCCATATAGACTTCTGCCAGCTTATAGAGTAAATGATGCTTTTCCAAAGAGGGGAGATAACAGTGACTCAGCTTTACCTCTATCTTCCTGTAATATCTTTATGGTGACATCACACTGAACATAACTGACTCTTATAAGTCCCCCCAAATTGCCCTGCTCTACAACTTTTTAGCGGGTTAATCCACCTCTATGTGAGGTTAATGTGATGTACCCATCTAAAAGAAGACCAAAGCCTTATGATGTTGGATTGCAGCACTTTCATTTGATGATCTTATCTGCTTCCATGGATTTGATTATAATCTTATGCTGATGGCTCCCAGATCTGTATATCTAGTCCTAGTCTCTCTCCTGAGTTCCATTATCTTATCACCCACTGCTTATTGGACATTTCAAATATGATGTCCCAGAAGTACCTCAAATACAGCACATCTATAATGAATTAATTCTCTTTCCCCTAAAATATAGCCCTCTCTAGAATTCCCTATTACTTTGAGTACTCCACAGTACTTCCAGTCACCCAAGTTCACAATCTCTCTCTCTCTCTCTTAGAAAATACTTTCAATCCATTGCAAAATCTTGCTGTTTCCTCCCTCCACAACCTCTCTGTGTCTGTCCTCTTTTCTGTACTCACACAGCTGCCAAACATAGTGCAGGCCCTCATCACCTCTTGCTTGGACTATTATGGTATCCTCCTAATGGTCTCCCTACCCTGATGCCTTTCACATGGTGTCCAAGTGATTTTCCTTAAGTTCAGGTCTGACCAGTTACTATCCTACTCAGCAAACCCCAGCTTCTCATTATCTCTAGGACCAAATATAAACTCCTGTGTTTAGCATTCAGAGCTTTCCTCAACTTGATACATTTCTGGCTTTATTACTCATTTCTCCTCTTCCTGCACTTTAAAAGTGCAGCCAAACTATTGCTTGTATGTGACATTCCATTTTGTACACTGGCTGTCCCCCATGCTTAGAATTAATTTTGCATTAGTACATTACTTCCTTGCTTCCACTTTTTAAAATTTTTTACTTCCTTCATGACTTAGCCAAGTACCACTTTTTATATGAAGCCTTTACTAATTCCTTTAGGTAATAGCACCTTCACTGTCTCAAAAATTACCTTGTGTGTATTTTCTGTGTGTATGTATACACATATAGCCTCATATCCCCAAAAGAATGTAAGCTCCTTGAGGCCAGGGATTGTTTCACTTTTGTCTTTTTATGCCCAATATATACTGTACCTGGCATATGGTAGGTTCTTAATAAATGCTTGTTTTTCAACTGATTGATTAGTAGGTGGCTGGAATTTAGTAATCAAGTTTTTTTTTCCTACTCAACTCTTCTCCCTTCCTTCTCACCTCACACCAAGCTTTGCTGAAAAACTAAGATCCAGCCTGAGCGCATGTGATCTGATTGCTCTCTACCATAGAAGGGTCTGTATGGGAATCCAATGGAGATCAAATCTCTTTCCTCCAAGTGTGGAGACATGTGGAACATATTTTACAAGTTATTGATTTTTCTTGCAAGTATTGATTTAGCTGCTTTGGATGTTCCACAGGCTCTGCAGATGTTACTTTAGAGGTCTGAGTTAGTTACCTGGATTTCAGAAATGAGATTCATCACAGGCGGTGACTTTTTAAATGTTCTATTGGTCGGCATGAGATGAAGTGCTAGTGAACCATCTAAACAGTGTCACCCTGAGATCCTAGCAATGCTATGAAGGCACATACCATATGCTATGTCAAGAGTGCTAAGTTCCTGTGGGATTACAGATGTGAGGAACTTTTAAAATGTAAGAGTAGGGAGGAAAGGGAGAAAAACAGGCTCTAAGCAAGGGAATCATAGGACTAGGAGAGATCTTCAAAGGTTATCTTTTTCATGTCCTTGCCTTTATGCAGGACACACTCAAATTATCCTGGACAAGTTGCACATCTGTCTTTTTTTTTTTTAAGGGCTTCAGAATCATATATTCTATAATCTCCATGGCGCCAATCTTCACTAACTTTTTTTAATTAGGAAATTTCCCCCCTCATACTGAAATCCCTCAGGCTATAGTTTATTCTTGTTTACTCCCTATCTTCAGAAAAGATTGAGAACAGCTGGTGACTGTCCTCTTTACAGAAGATCCAGAAAGAATTACTTTCTCCTGGTTGCTAAAATTTTTCCAAAGCAGCATTGTCCTAGGAATTATTTCAGAATGTTTGTGGAAAGCAAATGTTGTTATAGTCACAACAATAATTGTTTTGCCTTTTTTTTAAGCACTGTTACTGTTTTATTTTGCTAATGCCACCTTTGGGATAATGTTATAACTGGTTCAGGGAATGGCTGAAGCAGCCTTAGTTAGGATAGGAGTGTATAAAAAGCCTCCCATGATACAAGTGAGTCCTGAGCAAATACTTATCAGGGTGAGTGTTCAGAAAAATCAGAAACCATTGAAGGGAAATTAAGGGGCTGTTGGGGACCCAGGGTGGAAGATCACAAAGAGGAGAGGGGGCCCATATGATGTAATTGATCTTTTTTTGTTTCTGGAGCCCAAAACTAGAAAAGTAACTCTGTGTCAGGCCCTGGGTTCTGTCCTCTAGTTTTCTATAGCTCTCATCAACTTGAAGTTTAAATTTCCCATTATAAATTCTCTTAGTTCTCTACTGAGTTCATACTCAATGCAGATCAGACTCTCTTGCCTGTGGAAATTCTTGGAGCTTAGTGAATTGGGGGCTAGAAGGCTGAAGCGCCCTGTCAATATTTATTTGTTTTTTGGAGCTGTGGAGAAAGGCTCTTTAGGAATTATATACATTTTCTTTTCACTTCTTTCTACAAGTTCAGAACCTTTTGCCTGGGGTTGCCTCTCATTAAGACTGTAGTTCCCTACATTTGCGAGGTTAAGTCATTCTCACGAAAGAAGTCTGCTGTTTAGCATCCAAATCCCATTATTTAATGCCATGTTTCATAGAAGCAGATACTGAGTGGCTGGAAGATAAGTGGGAAATAGCTTCTGATTGCAGTCAGAGCAGGTGGTTCTATCTGCGTGGCAGAGGCTCCTGAGTTTGGCTTCAATGCATCTTGGGAGGAGACTACCCCTTCCCCATGTGCCTACCACTATCCTTTCCCCCCTACCCTCCTCAAATTGCTAATATGATTTGCCTTGGCGGACAGTTCAGATGTCCCCCAGCGGTACTTTCCATCTCAAATCTTATAGAAGCTTTTCAGTAGCATCCCTGCTATGGTAAAAACCAATTCACAAATCCCTTTCCACTCTCTCCCTGCCCCATTCCTGTCTCTTTAGTTAACTCTTATCTTGCTAGCCTGGCAGGATGAGCAGATGCCTGCCGTGTGTGTGTGTGTGTGTGTGTGTGTGTGTGTGTGTGTGTGTGTGTGTTAGGAAAGATAACTGGAACCCAAGAGCTCACCAAAGGAGGAGGGGAATAGGATTGAATTGGAGTGTGGGGAAAGGGATTTCCCTTTATTTGGACTTGGAGGGGCAGTGACATTTTTTTTTACTGTGTCCTTGGTAGGGATCAGATTAATGGCCAGGGTCATCCTGACCCCTAAATCCCAAGCCTTGGAAAAGTGCAATGAGCTGGAGGCCGTGTTGGATAAATCCTCTTTGAGACTGAACATGCATCAGCAGCAGAAAGCTGTGGCTGCTCTTCTTCCTAAGATCCTGCCAGTTCTGATTAAAACCTCCCTCCTTCGGGGCTGAGGCACTGAAGTATTAGTTTCCCTAGAGTTTTGACTCAAATGTTGGAGAACAGTTTAGCTTCTGCACAGGAAGCAGCCCCGAGCAGTACCTCTGCTTGGAGGATAGGAGGCTTTCTGATTGTGCTCTCCAAGGGACTGGAGCACTGCTCTGAGGAGTAGGATGAGCCTTCTCTGACAGATCCTCTCAATTGAGAAATCTTACTTTATAGCCTGAAGCTCTCCAGGGGCTGCCCAGCCAGCTATGGGCCTGAATAATTATGTTAGGTTTGCCTCCTCTTGAGGACTACCTCCTAGAGGGAGTGAAAGACCTCTGTTGGACTTCTGGAAGATACTGCCCATTGTTAGAATTCTGGATTCAATTCTTGAAACATGGATTAAATCTCTATATGCAGAAGAACTCTATTAGGCCATCAGGATACAATGATGAAAAAATAGCAAAGACCCTTCCCTCAGGGAGTTTACATTCTACTAAGAAGGATACTAGCCATTGTACAGATAAATATCCTATTAGGGAGGGAGGGAGGGAAGAATGAAAGCATAGGAGAGATACAGATGGTGTGCTCTGGGGAGATTTGAGGAAAGAGAGAACATTCTCTGCTAGTGTCCAAGTAGAATCGTTTTTTCTTTACACTTACCCTTTCTGGGAGCAATTTCGGCCAGAGCCCTGGTTTTCTCTGAATTCCTTGACTTTCACTTTCCCTTTTCTTTGGGAGGAGAAGAGCCAGGCGAATTGGCAACCTAGTTGGAGTTCAAGGGGAAGGTGCCTATCAGGTCCCAGGCAGCCCTGCCGGGAAAGGCCTGGACTTTAAGCTTCAGGGAGAAATAAGTGAGGAAAGGAAGAAATGTCTTGCCCCCTTCCCTTTTGTTGAAAAAAAAATGCAGGTTAGGACTTCAAGATAATTTTTGGGAATAACTTGATTTATTTGCAACTTGTCAGAATGTGTCCCAGGAGCATAGCAGGATTCCACTCCAATTAGAAGCACTTGACTTTGGGGGATGATTTGGATTGAGACAAAATGACTTCTGGAGGACCCCTTCCTGATCCATGTTTTAGTATTATTCCAAAGCAGAGCAAGTTTCAAGCCCTCTACATCCTTGTAAGTGTTTCTGTTGCCAATCATACAACCTCAGGAGTGCTATGTTCTTTTTGAATTACCACAGTTTAAGAAGGACATTGATAAGCTGGAGGAATTATTGAACAGCCTTGAATTCATATCATATAATGCTTTATTGAAGGAATTGGGAGTGTTTTAGCCTGGAAAAGAGAAGAGTGGTGGGAGGAGGAGCATGATAGCTATCAAGTGTCTGAAGGGTTACCATGTAGAAGACTTCTGTTGGTCCCCAGAGGGAAGAATCAGGAACAATTGGGAGCAAGTTACAGTTTGTAAAGTTGCAAATTTTGGCTAACATCCCCATTGATTACAGCAGGACTCCCCTTCAGAGGTGTTCAAGCTGAGGCTGAATCATTGGCTATCTTATAGGGGTTCTTTTCGAGTAGGGGTTAGGCTAGATGGCTGCTTCCAACTCCCAAAGGCTCTGAGTCTGTGATCTTCCCTTGATCTTTCATGCTGCTGTGGAGGTGACCCTGAGTTTTCCAAGGCTTGTGCTGGTAGAGTGAAAATTTTTGCCCTTTCTCCTCCCCTCCCCCTCATAGAAGCATGGAGCTTCTGTCCAGTAACAGTTCAAGTGCTCCTCAACAGGACCTTTCCTGATCCTCCCAGGTTTTAGCCTTATCTTGTTGAAGTTGCTTTGTATATACTCTGTGTTTACCTGGGTCCTTATGTAAGCTCCTTAAGGGCAGGCATGCTTTCATTTTTTTTGTCTTTGTGCCCCTAGTGCCTACCCTGTAGGCTTTGATTACAGGCTTAATAACAGACTATATGCCCATTGTCTTGACAGTCAGTTGAGCTAAGTAGAAAAAGGTCTTCAGGTTGACGCCTTTTTAAAATTATTTTATTTTCAATTCACAGAATGAAACAAGCATTTCCATAACATAGTATGATAAAAAATATGATTGCACATGAAACTAAAAATCTACCATGTACAACTTGCTGTTCCCTCCAAATATACAACAAAGTTATCATGTAAATTTCTTTTTTTTTTCACCCCCACCCC
Source organism: Vombatus ursinus (assembly GCF_900497805.2). Taxonomy (NCBI): domain Eukaryota; kingdom Metazoa; phylum Chordata; class Mammalia; order Diprotodontia; family Vombatidae; genus Vombatus; species Vombatus ursinus. Next base: position 4,828,965 of record NW_020948774.1, read on the forward strand.
CAGGGATGGCTACCATTTTACACACACACACACACACACACACACACACACACACACACACACACA
>NW_020948774.1:4829040-4983805 GCF_900497805.2 Vombatus ursinus
ACACACACACACACACACACACACACACACACACACACACACACACAAACTATATGTTGGAACCTTACTTTCGTTGGAGTTGAAGAGGAAACAATGTGTACATCTGGAAGGGTATAGGAGACTTCTAAACATGTAGACAGGGACAGTTTTTTGGCCACTTCACTAAGTGGTACAGGGAGTTGTGAATGGACAACGGCTGAAGAAATCACTGATTCTTGAAGTTTTGAAGTTAGAAGAGCAAGTTCCTCACTGTCACCATACTCTGTACATTTTTAGATTGAGTTTAGCCCAAATAGGCCAAGAAGCAGTGCATCATATATCCACTTTTCCTGGCCCCACGAAACTGACGCTCATAGTCATAAATGGATGTGAGAGTGATTGGGTCTGCTTCAGTCTGGAGTCCTGTTTTTATCTGACCTTTGCATAGGTCAATATTCTTTCACCAAGAATCTTTTGAAATTGAATCTTATAACAAACAAAAAAAGCCTTTTTGCTCCTGACTTTCACTCCTCCCCAAAACACACATACACACAGAGAGCTGAGTTGTTGTTGTTTTTTTCTTAACCTGATCACAAATCGCTTCAGCTTCATAGGGCTTTAGGGTCAAAGGGAATGGTTGTCTTCACCTTTAGTGCTCTTCTTTTATAGATGAGGAAACAAATCTAGGAAGGTTAAGTGACTTGCCCAAGATTACAGAGGTAGTAGTAGGTAGCTGAGTCAAGTTTCAAACCTAGATTCTCTTGACTCCAAATCCAGCACTCTTTCTACTATACCACAGTGCTTTGTTGTCTTCCAGTCCCATTCTTGTGTCCTCCATGGCTCAAGTCCAATCCTCAGCCTGTAGAGCTGTAACTTGAGCCAGGTTATCTCCGACCTTTCATAAAGGTGCCACTTTCCCTAACCTTATGGAAAATTACTTCTCAAATTATACCCCTCCAACCACACACATTTTAAACACACCCGTGGAGGACACATGAATTACATAAGCACCATCCCTCTCCTGTTGGATGCATTGAATAATGTAACATTTCAACAATACCGAAAGGTACACTGTATTATTAAAACACACTGGTATTAAAAAGGGAGAGAAAGGGAAGCTCAGCTATAGTAAAATTGTCACAGACTCCCACTAGATGCAAGAATAATAAAGCCTGAATTATTTTCTACTGAGACAGGATTCACAAGGGCTGGAAGAAGTCAGAAATGGAAGAGGTTATCCAAGTAGGTATTTTTTTAAAGAGGTAGGTTTGCATTATTCAGAATATTTTCTTTTTTAATTATTAAATAAAATGGAGCTAGTTGATTCTATTACTCTGAGAGGAAAAATGTTTAGCTTTTATAGGCAGAAAAGACCTGTTCTAAACTCAGATTGGATTTCTAGTTTCTTGGATTTCTGAGGGGAGGGGAAGAGATCAGAAAAGAAATGGGAAAGAAGAGGAGGTAGAGAATAAAGGATATGGCAGAGAGAACTGTAGGTTATGGATGAGATATAGAGAATAGAGAAGGAAAGGTGGGATTTGGGGAGGGATGTGGTGAAAGGGTCATCGTTACCAAATAGCCAATGTAACTGTATGAGTTAATGAAGAACAAAGATCCTAATGAGTCAACATAATTAGGCACAATGGGAATGGCAATAAATTTAGGTATTTTGAGATTTGTTGTGGGTTTTTTTTTTAAGACGAAATAAGAATGAAATTATTTTCTTAAAAAATGAGAATGAAATCCCTTGCCTCAAGTTTCAGTTTCACCAAACCACAATGGGAGAATTCTATAGTTTTTGGGGATATGTAGTGAAAGAACATGAACCCGAGAGGGGCAAGATTCGAAAGTATGACTAATACATTAGAAACAATAAAGAAACTGGTCTCCTAGTAAATTCAGAAAGTGTCCCATTTTCTAGAAATCTTTCTGAAGTGGTTTAGAGCTTTTATTTAGGAGTCACCTTGTCTACCCTCCTCCTTCAAACAAGGTTATAAGAAAACCCTTCAAATAGTGTCATCCCACCCATATGGCCTGCTCTCTGAATTGTACAGAAGAATTTCAATGGCCCCTACAGTACAATATAATGCCATAGGACATTCAGGTAAACTGAGGTGCAGAGAAGGGAAAGTTCAAAGTCATGTAGTGGGATCAGTAGAAATACAATCAGATATTCATTCCTCTTCTGCTTTTCTGGGATGTACCACTTCAAAGGCTCTTAAATGAGTCTGTTACAGGGAGAATCCTTCTGCTTCCCTGTTAATTATTTAGAAGCTACTTCCTCCCCTCTTTCTTGATTCCTGTAATCCAAGAGTGTGTTGGCTCTACCTTTAAGGCATTGGTAAAAATGAAGAATGTAAAGTGCTAGCTTTCTGCCCCATCTTCTGTGAAACAATGTTAGGAGACCTGGATGCTTTGGTAGACTGGTGTGACCCGAGTAGTTCCTGCTTGCTCATCTTATTTCTTTCTGAACTGAAAGATTAGGGAAATAATCCCTGACACTACCATCTCCCTTAAAGGGATGAGCCTGGAGCAAATAGAAACCATACAAATGCCAGCTACTTCTTTGTTCCCCCCAACAGGATTTAAAACTTCAAAAATACTTGTTTCTAAGGTCATTTACTAACACAGAATTTGACAATATAAGAGGAAGCTTAGGCTAGAATTCTTGCCCTGGGTTCCATAAACTTTTGTTTTTAATTAATTGCTAACTATTTCCATATCACTGGTTTCATTTATATTTTATTTTATATATTTAAAAATATTACCCCAAGAAGGTTTCATAGGCTTTACCAGACTGCCAGTTGGGTCTATAACACAGAGAAAGATTAAGAACTTTTGCCTTAGCAGACATCTTATCCTTACCCTACCTGAAGTCCTTTGGTAATAGGAAAACTATTGCCTTTCTAGGCAACTTTCGCAACTTAGGATGGCCTTATTAAGGCCATTTTTCCTTAGGTAGAGGTGAAATCTACTTCTTTTTTGGAGACAATTGGGGTTAAGTGACTTGCCCAGGGTCACACAGCTAGTACATGTCTGAGGCTGGATTTGAACTCAGGTTTTCCTGACTCCAGGGCTGGTGCTCTATCCACTACACCACCTAGCTACTCCATGAAATCTACTTCTATTTTCTGCCGGATGGTCCTAGTTCTGTCTCCCAAGACTAGGCAGAATTTAACCCTCCCATGTGTTAGCTCTTATATTTGAAGCTATTATATCACCACCACTTACAAGCATTCTCTTTTCCAGGCAAATCATCCTCAGCTCCTTAAATCTGATCTTCTTATGAGATATTTTCAAGCCTTCTCATCATTCTTGTGACTTCTCTGGATGTGTCACAGCTTGTCAATATCTTTCCTAAGATGTAACCCCTAGTGCTGTGTACAACATCCCATACTTTGTCTCACTAGAACAGAGTAATAATACTATTGCTACTACTACTACCATAACCATTAAACCTTTATAAAGTCTTTAAAGTTTTCAAGCCACTTTGCATACTCTAATTTGAGTACAGCAGGATTTTTTTTCTCAGTTCTGAACACTATGCTTTTATTAGTGCAGTCTAAGATTTCATTAGCTTTTTTGGTTACCAGCTTATATTTCTGATTCATTCCATAGGTTATTGCCTATCTTCATGATTGGTTTTCCCCAATTTCTCTTATAGTCTGACTGTTTTTCCTCACCACCTACAATCTGATCCTCTTCCACCTACAGATCCTGATACATTCTTGTTTTAACATTTTTATTCTTAATCATTATGAACTTGTCAAACTTGTCAAACACCAACAATTTGGAACATTTCCATATATAAAGAAGAACAGAAAAAGAGATTGTATATTAAATCATGAGTCTCGATTAAGTACAGTTGGTTTTTTTTTTAAGTATATACTAAATACATGGAACTTTAGTTCCAAAGCTGTTGCTCTTGTCTGTATTTCCCTCTGAAATACCTTCTGTTCTCTTGTGCGCATTAAAAAAACATAATTCATGGATGCTTCTTTCTTTTTTGTTTGCATCACTCTCGTTTACCTTTCATCCAGTTCCAAAAAAATTTTTTTTAAAAGCTTCCTTTGTAACAAATATAGTCAAGCAAAACAAACCACACATTGGTCACGCCTAAGAAAATGTATATTTAATTCCGTACCTCTCCTCTTTCACCTTTCTGTCAAGTGATGGGAAGCATATTTCATTACTGGAGTCATGTTGGCTATTACCTTGATCAGAGCTCTTAAGGTCATTCAAAGTTGTTTTTCTTGAGAGTGTTTCAGTCACTGCATAAATTACTTTCCTGGTTCGGTTCACTTCACTCTGTAGTGTGTCAGTCACTGCATAAATTGCTTTCCTGGTTCTGTTCACTTCACTCTGTATCGGTTCTTATAAGTCTTCCCAGGTGGAACCACACTTTCAGCCTTTCTTGCATCCCAATATTCATTATATGACTATATAGTGATTTTTTTTTTCAGCCATTCCACAGTTGATGGTCAGCCCATTGTTCTTTCCTACAACAAAAAGTACTTTGAGGAATCATTTTGGATATATGGGTCCTTTCTCTCTTTCCTTGATCTCGTAATAGGCCTAATAGTGTTATCATTGGCTCAAAAGGTAGGCATGGTTTAGTGAGTTTTGGAGTATAATTACAAATTGTTTTCTGGAATGGTTGGACCAGTTCATAACACTACCAACAGATATTAATGTGCATTTCCTCCAACAATTTTTATTTTCCTTTTGTGTCACATTTGCCAGTCTCATGAGTTTGAGGAAAACCTAAGTTGTTTTAATTTGCATTTTTCTTATTATTAATGATTTACATTTTTTAATATCATTATTGGTAGCTTATTTTTGAGAACTAAAGATTCATACCTCTTGACCATTTGTCTATTGTGCAGTAGCTTATGTTCTGGTATATATGAACCACTTCCCTATATCTATTAGATGTCAGGCCTTTGTCAGAAAAACTTGTGCCAAAGATTTTTTCCCCCACATAACTGTTACCTTTCCAAACTTTAAGTTCATTGATTTTTTGGGGGGGTATTCAAATTTTATGCAGTCTGACTGTCCATTTTATCTTTTTTGATAGCTTCTACCCCTTGTCTGATCCATAGATAGGAACAGATCAAATAGGATAGCATAAATCAAATGAAATAATATTTGTAAAGTGCTTAGCACAGTGCCTGGCACATAATAGGTATTTTAATAAGTGCTTATTTCCCTCTTTGTTTCTGCATGGTTGTGAATACCTTCTCACCTGCTCTCCTAATTTTAAGATATGACTTTTTATATACGGGTCATGTGTTCATTTGGAATTTAATACAGTGCACAGTGTGTCTTGCTGGTCTAATCTTAATTTCTATCAGATTGCTTTGCGGTTTTCCCAACAAGCTTTGTCAAATAGTGAATACTTGTTGGGTTCTTAAGGTTTATCAAACACTATGCTACTGTATTCATTTGCTCCTGGCTTATGTGTACCTAATCTGCTCCACTGATCAACTTTTTCATTTTTTAAACCAGTACCAAATAGTTTTGATGGTTACTGTTCTGTAGAATACTGTTGTATAGGATACTGCTAGAATTCCTTCTCTCTCAAATTTTTCACTATTCCCATGAGGTTCTTCACCTTTTTTTCTTAAACATGATTTTTTTTTACTACTTTTTCTAGATTTATAAAGTAACCCTTTCATAGTATGTTTGATGTGGTTCTGAGTAAGTAAATTAATTTAGGGAGTGTTGTCATTTTTATTATATTGGCATAGCCCAAACTTGAGCAATTAATCTCTCCAAAAATTTAAGTCTATGATTGTTTATGTAAAAAGTGTTTTATATTTGTATTTATATAATTCTTGTGTATATCCCATTAAACTCCCTTTAAAAGATATATATACATATATATATATATCTTGTATATATTATGTATATATATATTTGACTGGAATTTCACTTTCTCTCTCTCTTTGCTGGGTTTTATTGGTAATAGACTGAAAGGGTAATGATTTATCTGAGTATATGTCATATCTTGTTGCTTTGCTGAAGTTATTATTTCAATTAATTTGTAATTTAATCTCTGGTATTTGCTAAGAAGATCATCATATCATCTGCAAGAAGTGATAGGGTTTTTTTCTCTTTGCCTATGCTTATTCCCTGCATTCTTTTTCTTATTATAAGTATAGTTTGCATTTCTAGAACTAAATCAAATAATAGTAGTAATATTGGACATTTTTGCTCTGTCACTGATCTTAACAGGAAAGTTTTCTAGCCTTTCTCGATTACATAGAATGGTTTTAGATACTATTTAAATGCTAAATAACTCTTGACTTTAGATACTATATACTATAACAATAAAAGGTCCACTTGATCCTATTCTTGTTCGTGTTTTTTAGTAGAAATTTGTGTTGTGTTTTGTGAAAAGCTTTTCTGTTAAATTAAACCATTTAATTTTTGCTGTTTTTGTTACTGATGTGATCTATTTTGTTTATAGTTTTCATAATATTGAACCAAAGCTATATTTCTACTGTGGAACAAATTGTGGAGTTTGGAGTCAGCAAGTCCTGAGTTTGAATCCTGCTTTAAATATTTACTAGCTGTATGAACTTGGGCAAGTCACTCAACCTCTTATGAGGATTAAATGAAATGCAAGTATAAGAGCTTTGCAAATGTTAAAGTGCTATGTAGATTCCAGTTGTTACTGGTAGCAGCAGCAGTAGCAGTAACAGTAGCCGTAGCAGCAGTAAGAGAATAAATCCAATCTGGTCATAGGGTACAGTCTCTAATATGTGATAGTAGTTTTTTTGATAGTATCTTATCCAATATTTTGGCATTGATATTCGTTAGGAATATTTGTCTGTAGTTTTCTTTTACTGCTTTTCTCTCCCTGATTTAGATATCAAAACCATATTTTTATTAAGGAAGGAATTTGGTAGTTTCTTTCTTCCCGCTTTTGAAAAGTTTGGTTAATATTGGAATTACATGTTCCTTGACTATTTGATAGAATTCACTTGTAAATATATCTAATCCTGTTTTTTCCACCATGGGAGTTTCTTCTTGGCTTGTTCAATTTCTTTTTGTGAAATTGAATTATTTAAATTATTTTTATATGCTGTCAATCTAAGTATTTTGTATTTTTGTTAAAATACATTGCATTGGTATTATCAGTTTTGTTGTCATATAATTGGGCAAAATTATCTCTAAAGATTTCTTTTGTTTCCTCTTCATTTGTTGTTCATGCATCCATTTTATTTTTTTATATTGGCAATTCGATTTTTTCTCTTTAAAAAATCAGATTTGCTAATAATTAAATCTATTTTATTTGTTTTTTAAAACAGTTCCTAGTTTTATTTATTCATGCAATAAAGATTTTCTGGATAATTTTGAAATTTCTTCTTTAATTTTTAGAATTTCTATTTTGTATTCAGTTAAAGTTTTTTTGATGTTTTGCTTTTTTAGTTTTTTTTTCATTGCATGCCCAGTTCATTGATTTGTTCTCTCTTTCTTTTGTTGACAAAAATATTCAGTTATAAATTTTCCTTCTAAGACTTCTTTGGCTGCATTCCAAAAGTTTGGGTACACTAACTCATTGTTATCATTTCATTATATGGCATTTTCTTTTGTTTCTGTGATTTGTTCTTTGACCCACCAGTTCTCTAGGATTAAATTATTTGTCTTCATTTGGGTTTGAATTCTTACTTTAAAGGTCTTTTTTTGATTATAATTCTTTGCATTGTGGCCAATAAAAGGCATCTTTAGCTTACTTGTCTACAAGTGGATTATGGCCCTGACTACTTTGCCTCCCCAGGTTTCTTGAAGAGTATCTTTTAGGGCCTTTTCTGATCTGCTGTCCCTGCACTTAATTTACTTTAGATTGTTTGCTTATTGGATATATATTCTGCAGCTTTCCTTTCCCTATCCTCCAATTAAAAGGAGGCTTGAGGAGTGGAGAAGTGGCAGATTCTTCTCCCACCCATACTTTTGGATGGTTGGACGTCCCTGCTTGGTCGTTCATGTGGTGGCTAAGACTAGGTCCTGCCCTCTGCAAAAATCTCTCCAATTTGACACAGCTTCTTGGCAAATTGAGTTTACATTTTGGCCTTGTCCATATCTTTGTCTTTTTATTTGGAGAGTCACAAACCTGGAGCTGAAAAGGGAAAGGAAAGAGAATTAGTATTTATAAAATGCCTACTATGTGCCAGGCACTGCTAAGTGCTTTACAAATATTATGTCATTTACCATGGCCTTGACAAGCTCCCACCTAATGTTGTTGATTTTGTTGGTAGGAGGCCTCCTTGCAAGACCCCAGATGGTTTGCTGCTGATATGCTGGCTGGCCTGACTTTCTCCTGTTGCAGCTTTGGCTGAAACTCAAAGTGGTTTTCCAAAAATGAATGTCTGATCATGTCAATCTCTTGCTTAATAAACTCAGTAGCTCTCTATTTTATTTAAGATCAAATATTATTTAATCTTTATCTCATCCTTTTAAAATTTCTATTTTTAATGTATACAATTATTATATATATATACATAAAACATATTTACACACACACACACTTTGCTGAACAGGCCTGTGATTTCATGATATAGAAAGCTCCAGGTGAAGCACATAGTCTACCAATGTGGATTAGCATCTTCTCTGGCACTTATTGTGTAGTTTTAGGGAGTTACTTGGAATACTGAGATGTTAAGTGCCTTGCCCAGTCACATAGTAAGTATATGTCAGGAAGACACATTTCTTCCTGGCGCTGAGGCCACTGACCAATTATAGCAGAAGCGTTCAACATGTGGGACACATGCCACCCACACTTCTGAATGTGGCCGAACCAGATTAAAATATAATTGTGAAATAGTTATCAAAATGAATGAAAATATAACAAAACATAGATGATATGTAGTTTTTTTAAAACAATACGTAGCCACAGGGAACCTTATCTGTGGCTTAGTGGCCCCTCTTTCCATCTGAATTTGATACCACTTCACTACACTATCATGTCTCTCATATAATTTATAAATAAATAAATATTTATGCTCTTTTATATCAATCAACCAATTACCATCTCTCCAATATCAATCAACTAATTGATATCAATTAACTTTTACAAAGGGATATTTACTGAGAAGATAAAGGAAGGACAGAAAAACAAAACATCTCTAGGGTGGAATGGAGGGGAGAGAGTCCCCTGGGGAAAGTGGGTTCAAGCTTTAAGCACAAACGTTAGGAGAATTCATGTAGTGAATTTGTGGTCTAGAGTTTCCTAATGCTCTGGGGGTTCTTTTCTCTCTTCTCAGAGTCCTCACCAAGTTCACTTCTGGTTGAGGTGTAGCCAATAGACTAGTTGCTCCTTTGTTTATCTGGAATGGGCCAACCAGGTCCCTCACCTGATATGCAGCTACCACTATATGCTAGCAGTCTCTGCTCCAGAGTTCATTTGCTTAGCAGGACTCTGATAGCTCTTCCATTTCTTTAAAGCTCACAAGGCTATAACCTGGTCCATTCTGTCCCCAGATAGTCATTCACCTAAAATCAGGAAAGAAGAAACACAACAAAAACAGGCACTGTGTATTTCAGGATACATATGGCAGCCAAGTGGGGATATAATTAGGGAAACCTTGGCTACTGTTCCTCTCCCTACACAAAGGCTCACAGTTCTGCCTCACTTAAAATCAGCCAGGAAGAGAAGGACACAAAGAGACGGAGGGAGGAACTTACCAATTCTGTTGTATGCAAACTCAGTCCTAGGTCCATCATTTCTCCTTCTACTTACAAGCCAATCAGAAAACTGGTCACCACATACCACCATCTCTCAGTCACTCATAGCTGGAAGAAAGTTCTCCAAAGTTCCATATGTTGAATTGAAACCAGGCAGTATGTATGCTTTAAGGAGGAGACTGTTATTAAATAGTTCAACATATTTTGGGGATACAATGATCAAACTTTTTTTTAACGGTAAGGATACAATAAATTCAAGAATCAATGCATTATAAAACATGGCCTGTTCTCATTTGGACTACTTTCTGCTAGGCAGCATCCTCCCCTTCCATCACCACTGAGCTTACTTCTTAACTTCTCTCTCACCTCATCTCCTTGTGCTGGGGCAAGGCAGAAGCTACTGCTGTCTAACCTAGAGGTTCCCAAAATTATTTGGCTTGCCGCCCCCTTTCCAAAAAAAATTACTCAGCACCCCCTTGGACATCTACTTTCTTCAACCCTTTAACATTAAAAAAAAATTTGCATCATTTCAAAGAAAAATAAAAAATATATATATTTTTTAAAAAAGACACATTTAATAAATTTAATAATTTATTGTAAATTTGTGGGTTTTTCCTGCATTGAATTTTTTTTGTTGTTGAGGCAATTGGGATTAAGTGACTTGCCTAGGGTCACACAGCTAGTGGCAAGTGTCTAAGGCCAGATTTGAACTCAGGTCCTCCTGACTCCAGGGTCGGTGCTCTATTTGCTACGCCACCTAGCTGCCACCTAGCTGCCCCCCTGCATTGAAATTTTGATGATATTTTGTCATGTAACCATATAGTATTATATTCTAAACAAGTTATTGCATGCACATGTACAATATCCGACATGCTCACCTGCCAGCACTTGCTTGTTAAGACCGGTTGGTGGACTTGACCACTTATTTGGTATAACTTGCATTTTGTGTGTTTATTTGGAAAATAATGTAATCACTACCACTTTAACTTTGTTACACAGTAGATGAAACACGTACAAATGGTTTCTCAAAATTCACTACTCCCTTATTTTTATTCATTGCCCCCCAATTACACCTAAGGCTACTACCACCCCCTTGGATTGTTCCAGTGCTGGCAATATCACCCACTTTGGGAACCTGTGGTTAACCTCTGGCTATAGGTTGCCTATGCTTTGAGTCAAAGGTTTATTTTTTTTTTCCTATGGAAAGTGAGAGGAGTGAAAAAGCTGCAGAGCTTTTGGGCTCTTGCTTTCTCCTGGCAATCTCATCTCCTGCACCCCCTCCCCCTTTTGTTTGCTAGAATGGGCCAGAGGCTGTGGCCTCTCTTTCCTTATGCTAGTTTGGAGCTCAGAATTGGAGTGTGGGACACCCTGGACCACTGATTCATGATCAGTCTCACAGGTTGTATGATTTGTGCCTCCTTTCAGTACCTTTGAGATGGGCCCCTAGGTCCTTCCGGCTTTCCCAATTTGAGGGGAAGCAGAACAAAGCTTTTGAAGCTGGGGGTATTTTTGGGGTTTATTAGCTGTGCCACTGCAGCCTTTCTGGGTGTATGGTTTGTTTTCTGATGTATTATTCCCTTTCTTCAGAGTCTGCCGTGGGGGGCCTTGAGAGAGGGCTTCACCACTGGACTCCTTTAAGCCTGTTGTCCTGGGGAGGGGGCTAGAGAGGTGGATGGATCTCTCCTCCCCAGCCCTCAGGGCCTGAGATGCTGAGCCTGTCTTGGCTCATCCTGCAGTCTCCATAACTCAGCAGCTGCTGCTGCATCACGGAAAGGAGTAGGAGTGAGGAGCAAGGCGATCAGGGGATGCCGCACAGTGTAGGTCAGGGGGGTGGCTGTGTGTTGTTCAACTGGTGATGGATGGCGTTTCCTACTCTGGAGTAAGAAAAGTTCCATTATAGTCGGGGACATGCCGTTAAATTATCACCCATTCAGCTTGGGTGGTGGAAAGCAAAACAAACTGCGTCAATTGATCTATTGGGTTGGGAATGCAGCACCTCCTCACCAAACCTGACAGATGGGCCCACTCAGAGTATGGTCAGACCTGGGAAAGAACTCCTCTACCTGTATCTGGGTCCTTATGACCACTGATGACCTCCTTCTACTACATTCTTTGCCTTCATCCTTGGCCTTTTGGAGTTGCTGGCTGTGGTGATTTGCATTGGGATGTAAGCCAGCTGGGTCCCCCCACTGAAGCACTGAAAATAGCTACAGATGCAAGGATGCTGCATCTATAAGCCAGCCAGGGCTTCTGGAGGTGTGGGGAGATGAGGAAATGCTCCTAGTTTCTAGTGTCGGGTCACACATTTGTGTGCATGCCATTGAGAAGAGGGATGGTCTGGGAGCTTCTAAAATAACCTTGCCCATCCCCACCTTCTATTCCTTCCCATCCACTGAAGCTAGAGGCAGGGGTAATAAAGTACAGGCCATTTTGTGTGCCATCTGCAATTGGAATACATGAGTTGGGGAGGTGTGTGTGTGTGTGTGTGTGTGTGTGTGTGTGTGTGTGTGTGTGTTAAGAACAGTACATGTATGCCTGTGGGCTCAGGCTCCATCTTTGTGTGTGGTAATGGAAGCAAGGTTGATGGTTTTTGTTTCATGTACCTTTCCCAGAGGAATATGGGCTCAGGTCTGTGTAATCTGGTTTTATGTCTCTGTATGTTTACATAAAATGAGGGTGGGGGAAATAGGGTTTTAGAGCTCCTTCCTCACCTGTAGTTTAATTAAGATGCATTTAATCACCCACAAAAGGTACAAGATGTACTAAACCTTTCAGCTGTGGCATCTATGTCTGAGATGCCTGGTTTATGTAAACCCTGCTGGATTTTTTTCTTCATCTGCAATTGCAGTATGTGGAACCTTGCTATGGCTTTCATTTCTGACTTGTTCACCTATAACTTTGTGTACTTACCTCCCATCCCCACCCACTTCCAAGAAATAGGGCCACTACTTTATTTCAATATTGCTCATATACAGCATCTTGTGATAAGGATGCATAAAACCATTCTCTCCTCACCCTGCCTGCTTAGGTGGATCAGTCATAGAAATTAGGATTTGGATTAGGGCAATTTAGGCAGAAACTCAAGGGAAATGCATTCCCTGCCCCCAATAGGCATACAAATATAACCTTCCCACATTCCCCCAGCCTCTGGAGAATGGAGGATTTTGAAAGGAGTTTTTGAGTGCTGAGCTAAGGACTTGGGAGAGAAGGGGGTGGTGGTGGTGGTGGAATGTGTCACTATAGGACTAAAATGGATTCTTAGACCTCTTACACCATGTACTCTTTTTTGGGGGGGCTAGGCAATGAGGTTAAGTGACTTTCCCAGGGTCACAGTTAGTACGTGTTATGTGTCTGAGGCTGGATTTGAACTCAGGTCTGCCTGAATCCAGTGCCAGCGCTCTAACCACTTTGCCACCTAGCTGCCCCCCCATGTACTCTTAAAACCCTATAATGGTCCCAGAACTGACATACGTTCATTCAGACTGAATTTGTAACCCCATTGCTAGGTTACAATTAGACTAAAATGTTGGAGAGGGGACAGAATTCAAAGGCCACAGTGAATGGTCTCCATGTTTTTGTCCGACATTAGTGTTACGGTAGTTCTTCTTCATCCTCATGCAAAAACTGCCAGAGAAGAGAGAGCAAAAGCCTTTGTCCATTCAAACCTTTTGTACACGTACTCATTTGTGGCTCATCAGCCAATTAAAAGAATTCATCACCAAACAGTAAACCGACAGGAAACAGGAATCAGCACACACTACGGATTGGGGAAAGGTTCCCTCTAATATGCATGCCCAGAAGCCAGCTGACCAAGCCTCCTCATGGCTGGTGTCAGACAGAAAATATTTCATATACTGTAAGTCCTATGCCCTCCTTGTTTAGTCCTCCACTCCCCAATGCCCCACATTACACTAGATTTCCACAGTGATAAGTTCTTATTGTTGCCAAGAGCAACTAATTAAAAGTTAAGGGAGTTTCAAATGTACATGATAGAAGAAGGTCCAGAATGTAATCAGAAGGTATTAATGAGGTAGCTACACCTTGATCCCTTTATCAGGTACCAAATGCCTTGCTGATTGAGTCAAGAAGGTAACAACTATGATTGGCTGAAAAAAACTAATTCGTCACCCCTCTGAGGGCTTTAAATAGCTAAACCCTGAGGAACTTGAAGGCAGTGGAGGCTCTTGATTATTTGAATTTGAGAGTGGGAGAGATTTTAAGCCACTGCTGCCTGTGGAGAAGACCCTTGCAAATGGGGGAGACGGGGAGGGACCTGCAGGGGGAGAAGGAGGAAGGGAGGGGAGGAACCCATGAGGTGGGGTGGAGGAGGGGAAGGAATGTCTGTGGAGGAGAGGGGAGGAGAGGAGGAAAGAAGTTTCTGTGGAGGAGACCCCTGCAGGGAGCGAAGAAGGAAACTTCTCCTCCCTGTCTCCGCATCAGCCATGTAGATTTGAAGGGGGAGCTACTGGCCTGGCAGGAGCCATTTTATCCAGTGGGTAGCAGAGACACATTCAAGACAGACAAGGACACAGAGTCATCTAAGGGAGAAAGCTGTCTCCAGGAGCGTACCCCTTGGCAAACAAGAGTCAGGCTATGGAGTGAAACAGATGCTGGGAACCCAGCATGTGGGATCTATGGGAGAGAAAAATACTTCCAGGTCCTGTAGTACCAGGTGTTGTAAGCTTCCTTTGCATCATGTGTTATGCAATAAACAATATAATACAATAAATGTTTTTAAAGCACCTACTGTGTGCTAGGTACTATACTAAGCACTGGGGATAAAAATAAAAAAAAGACCGTCTCTGCCCTCAAGGAACTTACAATCTAATGGGAGAAGTTTTATTGTTGTTGTTCAGTCATGTCCAACTCTTCGTGACCCTATTTGGGGTTATCTTGGCAAAGATACTTGGGTGGTTTGCCATTTCCTTCTTCAGCTCATTTTACACAAGAGAAAATTGATGCAAACAGGGTTAAGTGACTTGCCCAGGGTCACACACCTTGTTAAGTGTCTGAAGCCAGATTTGAACTCAGGAAGATGAGTCTTCTTGAATCCAGGCCTATCACTTTATCCATTGTGCCACTTAGCTGTCTTCCTAGCAGGGAGAAAGACAACACACAAAAGAAACCTGAAAAGGCTGGTGGAGATAGTACCCAGTAAAGGGTCATGGTGATGGAGTAAAAGCCAAGTGGTAAAGCTGTTGGTGGGAAACAGAGTGTTGTCTGGGCTCCTGAGACCTCTTTGGGAGTTTGCTTCTCCCTCCAGCACTCCATTTAGAGGAGCAGAGGCAACAAGAGTAGGATTAGGTATGAGTACCAAAGCTCCTGCAATCTCCAGGATGACGACATGTATCCTATCTACATGCCTCACTACAATTCTGAGCCCACTCTTCTTCTTCTTCTTCTTTTTTTTTTAGCAATTGGGGTTAAGTGACTTGCCCAGGGTCATACAACTAGTAAGTGTCAAGTGTTGAATCTGAGGCAGGATTTGACCTCAAGTCCTCCTGACTTCAGGGCTGGTGCCCTACCCACTGCATCACCTAGCTGCCCCATGAGCCCAATCTTCTTATGTGTTTGTGGGGGATTACACCTCAGATTTATCAGTTTTTTGTGTCTACTGTTCTTACTATGTCATCTTGATAAATGCCTTTGCTGTTGTCTGCCTTCTAATAATTAATTGTAACCAAACCGTTTGGGCACTAATGACGTATTAGAAATGTGGCCATTTGGAGACCCGGTTCAACAATGCAGGTTGGGGAAGTAGTCATAGACAATGTATTACACAAGAAATGAGCTTAAGTGAAAGACCAGTGCTCTTTGTGTTGCCACTTTTAGAATCAAACCCTTAGCTTTGAAGGGGTGGGGTAGGGAGAAGGGGAAGAGGAGAAGAAAGAGAAAAGAGAGGAGAACAAAATTTCTCCTAGTGGTTGGAAGAGGTCTCTGTGCTTAAAATCTAAATAAGTTAAGATTTGGGGTGCATAATTTAGGTTGTGTTGGGATTTTTTATTAAAAAAAGATATGCCTCTTACATTGTAAGGTTTTGGGGAATATTTCTGATATCAGCAGTTTTTGAACCTTTACTGAGAAAAGGAGAAAGCATAGGTACCCGCCCAGTGAACAAAGATCTGAGTCTTATGTTTCCTTTCTCATCCATAATACTTAGTGGAATTTGCTTTTTTTTTTTTGTGCAGTTCTCCCTAATAGTTTAGGCCAGATAGAATGGGGAGGGTCAGACACAGATCCTAGCAACCAAATACCTCCTTGATCTATTCTCTGGAAATCCTTCCCCCAGGAGTGATACTAGAATAAACTGGCCTTATTTCTGACACTGAGTAGACCTGAGTGAGAGAACTCTTTGGGGTTCTCCCACTCACTGTCCAAAGTTCTATCAGAAGCGAGGTGTTATATCTATTTACAGCATGTTGGTAATTAAGTCATAATGATTCACTGCCCCAGAGGCCCTACCACATTCCCAGAGTGGGAAAAAAAAAGCCCTCTAGGGTTTTGGTGATCAATTTGCTTTGAAATGTCACTTTCTTCTTCAGTTTATTATTAATACCATTGTTTGCTTTACACTCAAAGAAGGATCTTGCTTCAAAGGAATTTTTTCTCTTTCCCTTCTTTACTTTCAGGTTGATAATCTGTCTATGAGAACCTGACAGCTTTTCCTGTTGATACTTTCCCCTTCCCCCACACTCCCAGCGCCATTGAAGCCCCAGAAAGGTAATCTCAGCAGGGCCGCCATTGCTTCAACAAAAACAGAGATCACCCTGAACTACCAGGTAAGATAAGGGTCTCTTGACCCTTTGCTGCTGTCCTCTTCAAGTGGGATGGGGAAGAAACCTCACTCTAGTGGCTTTATTCTACAGATCATGAAAAAAGATGTAGATGCACCTCCTGGTTTATAGACCAGACCTAAATGTCTTTGGTTTTAGGGAGTAGTAAAAGTAACATCAACAAATTTCTAGGAATCAGTCAACTGGGGCCCTACAAGAAACAGCTGCTGTCCAATGCACTAAAATCCATCAACTCTGCTGCAGAGGAATTAGGTATTAGAGAAAGACAGGAGAAAGTGTTGCGGGGTACATTGTCTGAATAGATTAGTTCAGTTGGTTAGAGCCCAGTGCCAATGAGGACAAGGTCAATGGTTTTAGCCCAGCTCTGTTATTTTTATGACTACAAACTATTCCTACATCTAGTATTCATCTCTCAAATGCCCACCTTCGGTCCTGATGGTACTGACTTTGAATCTAACTCCTTTACATTTCAGTGCATATTCTGCATATATAAAGGACTGTGAATAAGAATCTTAGATTAGAAGTTTAGAGGCTCTATAGACAATCTCATCAATTAACATAACTTCTACATAGCCCCAGAAAGGTGAGGGGATTTGTCAAAGGTCATGCAAAGACTAAGCATCGGAACCTGGTTTCAAATCCAGGATGTCAGACTTCTAATTCATTGTTCTTTCTACTATACCACTGTCCTCTGAGAAGGATCGATAGTAGTAATAAAGCAGTCAGGGTGGTTGTTGTTGTTATTGTTTTACTCCTGAGTGAAATTAGAGTAATAGGATGATGAGAATTCTATGGCTTCAGTGCACATAAGGTACCAGGTACAGGCTTGCGAGTTACCTTAAAGTTCCTTAGCTAGTATCTTCATCAAATTTATGGGATCATAATTCCTTTGTAGTATACTGGTGTGCTTCTTTTCCCCCTTTAATGATAGCAGCAGCCTATACTGTCTTGGGATCGTGTGCATTTTCTCTCCCACTTCCACCTGGGGTAATGGGTTCATCAAATAATCTGTATTGAGGCAAATGCTTCATGTAACCTCCTCAGGGTTGAATTCACTCTGTTCCCCTCCCCCCTAACATACCATAGACTGTACCCAAAATCCCAGCCACTCTTCTTTAAAAAAATGAAAAATATACTATTTAAAAAAATATACTATTGGAGGACCAAGCTAGGACACATATATGGGTCAGCACACACTTTCAGAAAAAAAAATAGAAACAAAAAAACAAAATGCCACCATCAATAGAGAAGCAAGTTAAGGCACACATCCTATGGACAGTGTAAAAACAACAGCAGTATCTCTGGATCACACCTGATAATGAATCTCCTTGCTACCTCCTTAAAGGAGGGAAAAGAATGGACAAGGTAGTTCTGTTATGACTGCAGTTTGTATCTCACCATTGAGTTAGCTGTGTTCTAAGTGTTTGTGTCTCCTCAAAGCATAAATTGCTGGAATGAACTACCTACCTATCTCTCTTTATTCTTCCATTTATTTATTCATTCTTGTATGTATGTATATATGTATGTATGTACACTTACAAAAAAAAAGAACAGGGCTGGATCATTGCTGATTAGTTCCTTAGAAATCCCAAGTTTGAATCTAGGGAGGTAAAAATGCTGCGTTACATTAGCTGGGTCTTTCTGGCTTGCAGCAATTTCTATTTGTACTTTTTTTTTTGTTTTTTTGTTTTTTTGTCAATCTCAAGTACATGCTCTGAAATCATAAAATGTAGGATGAGATTTTGAGAATCACGGTGCCTCCACTGGGGGCAGAGGTCATCTTGAGAGAAGGATTAAAGAGAAGGCTCCTTCTCTGATGTGGCAGTTCAGCATATTTCCCTAGCTGCACTAATCAGTTTGAAGACTGCAAAGGAAACTGAGTTCTGCATGTCACCTTGAAACTCCTAAAGCACATGCAAAAAAGAGTTGGGTAAATGTTAGGCATAGGAACTGGACCTGTGGTTTTTTTGGTTACAGGAAACTCCCTGGTGAGGAAACTCCCTCCATCAATGAAGGCTAGCATCTTCTCTGAAACTTATGTGTTCTTGGAGAAGTTAAGTGACTTACCCAGGGTCACCTGGCCAGTATGTATGTATGTATGTATGTATGTATGTATGTATGTATGTAAGTATGTGTGAGAGGTGAAACTTGATTCCAACTCCTTCTTGATTTGAGACCAGCTCTCTCTCTTTCTCTACTATGGCACAAAATGTCAATGTTTCTAAAATAACTGACTAGTTATATTGATTAGCAATTTAGAGCTTTCTTCATGGTATGGATTCTCATACAGAGTTTTATAGCTGGTCCCCTTTTTTTTTCCTTAAAGGTGAAGACTTCTAACTCATTGAAACCCAAACCTAATCATGATTTGAGTGAGTTTATTTTGTATGTTGCATCTAAGAAGAAAAAGAACTATGGACCGAGGTTGTGAAATTCTCTCCATTTGCAATTTGCAAACAAGGCTGAACCCTAGTGTCCAAGGGGGGGAAAAGCAGAGAGCTATAGTAGACATTAGAATTTAATTTAATCTCTTGAAGTTTTCTTTACATACAAAGATTTCTTTACTTATAGCTTGTTCATTAGCATGCCAAACAGTAATTCCCTTTTCCAGTTCATGGTACATTGAATGTGACCTGGATGGTTGCAAGTAAAAGATGCAAAGACAACACTTCCCAGGAGGCAGCACAGTACAGTGGAATGAGCAATGGATTTAGAGTAAGAGAACCTCTGTGATGCTGGGCAACTCATTTAACCTCTCTGGGCTTCATTTTCCTTAGCTGGACTAGGTGGCCTGTATGATCCTATGAAATAAGAAACAGTACCCTCTATGTCAAATCTAGCAAATTGGCATCTTCCTCTCCCCAAACCCAGTGGAACTCTCCTGGGGTAGATAAAAGTATTACTTAAAGAGCAACTCAAGATCATTGATAGAGAAATATCAGAAAAGGGAGCTCTGGAGGTGCTTTTGTTCCAGTGAGTGGGAGTGTTAGATCTGCTTAGACACGAAAGCTTGTGCGGTTTCATTCCCCAAGTCACTGCTGAAGCAAAGCAGCAGACTGGAGGAGGGAGGGGGCAGAAGCGAATGCTTATGCATCTGTAAAAGGAGGTCAGCTGGGAAACTGCTGCTGAGAAAGAGTATTTTCCCCCACCTGTCCCTCCCCTTTTCATATCTTCCTCCTCCTTAGAAAAAGCCCCATAAATTAGGTCCCATTTTAAGGCCCATCCTTTTAAATATGGATTCAATTTAAATTTTACTGTATAGTAAATTCTGAGTGCTTATTAAAAACATGAATAGAGATTAATCTGCTGTAAAACGAGATTTGTCTATTACATCCAGTAGCTGAAGCCTAGGCTAGATTCATCCATCATTTAGACAGGGAAGAGCTAAGCATTCTTATCAGGAACCATGACCAAAAACAAATAAATAAATAAGTGTTCCCCATTCATTTTTGGAACTCTGATCTTTCCTCTTTTCACTCATTTCATCTGTACCTCTGCCTTCATTCTCATCACTACATTACAATGGGGAGCAGATTTTCCTGAAACAACAATCTCACTATCCTGATATGCAGAGTCCTAACTAGGAAGGGCAAATGGGACTTTGCCTCAGGGTACCAAAATTTAAAGGGCTCCAACAATGCTTGCTTTAGTTATTTTAGCAGGTAGAAATACTTAAATAGAAAGATTAATTAGTTTAAAAAGGAATCTCAGAGGGTATATTTCCTCCCCACAGGCAACTGAATGCCAGGGGAACTCCTCTCCTGATTTGGTCTAAGTATGCTCCTTTGCCTTAGTGGTGGCCTTCCTAGGAGTGACCTCTTGGAGTTCTGTTATTTCTGTCTTTTCCTACCCTGAAGTCTGAGACAGTGGTTTGAATGGGCAATGGAATTATCCATTGTGGTTCAGCTGATAGGCTCTAATGAGAAAGAGCAATGTTTTCTATAAGCCGCATATATGGAGTTGTCCCACTCTAGTTTTTGTGATGGTGATGGGTGAAAAGGTCATGTGGAGAGTGTTTGTAAACAAAACAAGTTGCACTGACTGAGGGATGATATGGCCTCTTGGCAGGCAATACCAAGAATCTACAGGGTGAATGGGATGTGGGCAAACAACCCCTAGAAGGCCCTCCTCAGAAATCATACTTTAATTGCCTATGAATTTCATGGGACCTAGCAACAGTGCCTTTTCATCTTCCTAAGAAAATGTGTTTCCATGTCTATTTTGGGGATCGTTGGTCATGTGATGGGAGCTGGGGGAGGCTTTCACACAAGCCTGTCATGTAAGTTTGTCCTAGTGGTATAGGTTACTGCTTACACTCTTCAATCTAGTTATGTTTCTTCCCATTTCTTAAAAGAAAACCTATCTTTCTACTCTGACCCCCTCACCCTGGGATGTATCAGCAAGCAACATTGGACTCTTTCCCCATAAATCATGTAGGAAGAAGTCTGTTTCCTAGACATATTCATCACTCATTTCTCTCGTCTACTTGTTTTTAAAAGCTATTAAATCAGAATCCATCATTGTGGGAACATTGGATCCTCAAGGGTGGTGATGGTGGTGATGGCTTCCAGAGTAAAGATTGCCTGTATCCACACTACTAATTGTAAGGGAGGTTGATCAGGACTCTGAGATTTCTAGAGCTTTAGGGTAAATGTCTTTTTGGTGATGGAAAAAAGGTAGTCCTCTGCTTTATCAATTTATACTCAGGGATGATAAACCACATCATTCTGCCTTCTCTTTGAGTTGTACTGACCAGCAGCAGGAAAAACTAGAAGTATAATGTTAGCCCCTAGGATTTTTTTTTTTTGGGTGAGAGTCAGGAGGAGAAATGGGACCTGTAGTTTCATTAGTGGGGGAAACTTTCAGTGAAGAACCTCCATATATGAATGTTGATTTATACCTGCTTTCCAAGTCATAGTTATCTACATTTGTCTAGAGCTTGGAAAGGTTAAGGAACTTGCCCACCATCACATAGTTAGTCCATTTATGTCAAAGTCAAGGCTTGTATCCAGCCCTTCCTCACTCTCAAACTGGTTCTCTCTACACTATGCCAAGCTACCTTTCAATGTAAAATGAGCACTAAACTGGGAGTCATTGGAGATTTCAGCTCACCTTCCTTTGTCATTTACTAGTCATATGACTGTGAACAAAAATCCACATTCTTTCTGTTTTAGTTTCTTCATATATAAAAGAAAAAGAATGTCTATTGTACAGCCTTATTGAGTTGTGAGGATAAAAGGAGATAATGTAACTAGCCTTAAAGGGATGTATAAAAGCAAGTTAATACTGGTATTATTAGAAATATGAAGCAAAGAGTAGCAAGTGTGATTTTAAGATTCTTGTTACTAGTCACTTATTCTCTGAACATTTATTAAGTACCCACTATAGAGTAATGATAATGGTAATGTTAATATTTATATAGTATCCTTACATGATATTTTTATTAATTTACACATGAAATTTATTTGATTTATAATTATCATTTATTTACATTTATTTAGTGCCCTAAGGTTTCTTAAATGCTTTGCACACATTAGCTTATTTTATACTCACAACAACCTTTTGAAGGAGAAGTATCTGAGGCATGATTCAAATTCAGGTCTTCCTAAGTCCAAGACTAGTACCGTATTCCCTACACCAAGGATAAGAAACATATTAGCAAAACTTACTTTTTATTCCTTTCCTATTTAGGGTGAAAGGAGTAATTATAGAACTCACCTCAAAAGCCCTCTGGCAACAATGGAGCTTCTGAATTGGCTGAGGATGGTCCTGGTACTATAGAACAAATAAATATATTCTGAGGTAGAAGGCTTAAGTGAACAAATTCCAATTTATTTGGGACTGTTCTGAGATGGAAAAGTCCCATTTTTGTTTTGTGGCCAAAAGGGAGAGATATTTTGGATCCTTGGTTCCTTATCAGGAGATGATGATGATGATGATGATGATGATGATGATGATGATGATGAAGATAGCTAGCCCTTCAAGGTTTGCAGAAATGCTTTATAAAATTTCATTTTATCCTCAAAAAAACCCTAAGAGGTTAATAAATAAACCTGAGGTAGGTTTTATTTTATCCACTTTACAGAAAGTATCAAATCAGTGGAAGACTCAGCTATGGGAACTTTAAGTAGATGGGATAGATGAACAAGCTTACATACCACTATCCAGTTTGCGTGAGATAGAATCTTTTATAGTTACATGTTATTATTTTCAATTTCTATTCACACCTTACCCAAGTATGTAATTTCTGAATTTCTGTATCCTTTCTCCCCATGGAATTAAATCCTTACAGCCTGTTTGAGGTCTGGAGTATATGGCATCATGGCTCAGAAGGGAAAGGGAACACATGATGGAACTGAGTGCTTTGTTATTGTTGCCATGACTGAAGATGAATCAGTCGTGGCAGAGCTCTGAAACCTGGGAATTAAGAAGTCTCAGGGACCAAGACCATCAGTTAGGAACCAAGTGAAGTATAGAAAGTATGATCATTGTATGCCCTTTGAGTTTTCTTGCTAGGAAGCCTTAGGTCCAAGAGCAAGGTGCCTAGACAATTTTTAAATAGGAGATGTTGCTCTAGGATAGGAGTGGGGAACTTGTGGCTACCAGGCCCTTGGGTGCAGCCTTTTGAATGAGTCCAGGTTTTACAGAACAAATCTTTTTATTAAGAGGTTTTGTTCTGTGAAGTTTGGATTTAGTCAAAGGGCCACACTTGAGGACCTAGAGGGCCACACGTGGCCTCGAGGCTACAGGTTCCCCACCCCTGCTCTAGGAAGTGGTATTCAACAGGGTCTGAGGAGCAGGGCAGAATCATTTTACTGGTGTACCTTTTAGGTCTTTGGACAGATTTAATGTATTGATGTTAGTTACATTGATTACAAATATAGTTTTTTTTCCCTCCTATCTATTTTTGATTTGGGGTCTTCATTCTTCCTCTGACCCATTCTTGCTGGTTTAGGCATGAAATTGTGCTTTGACCCTCATGTGATAATCTTTTTTTTTTTTAATAAAGAATACAGTGGAAGGGATTTTATGTGGACTTTTGGCTAATAGTTAACTACTCAGCAGCTACCTCTCAACAAGAGTCCCAGTCAGTCACAGAGGGCAATGTCTGCCACATTCCCAAAGTAAATGCTCCATGCTAAAGTCATCCAATTAGTGTCTATTAGTCACTCAGTGTGTTAAAGCATTTAGGACAATTAAGAGTGAGAAGAGTTTCCAGATGTAGTGCTAAGCACTGGAGCTGGGAACTTATGGCTTTGTTGGCTGTTTCCCATATGGAAAAAGTCTCAAAGGAGCATGGCATCCTGATATACCGAACAGAATGGTGAACCTGGAGCCAGGAAAATCTTGGGTTCAAACCTCACCTAATATGCTTACTATTTGTGTAACTCTAATGGAGTCATTTATCTTCTCTCAGCCTCAGTTTCCTCATTTATAAAAGGGTGATAATAATAGCACCTACCTCACATGATTGTTGTAACAATGAAATAACGTAGATAGTAAACAAGCATTTATTAAATGCCCACTATATATCAGGCACTGTACTAAGTGCTGGAGATAACAAAGAAAGGTAAAAGACAGTCACTACTTTCAGGGACCTTAGAGTCTAATGGAGAGACTGAGTTCAAACAACTATGTACAAATAAGATATATACTGGATAAATTGGATAAAAAGACATCAGGAAAGCACTATTATTAAGGACTGCTAGGGAAGTCTTCCAATAGAAAGTGAAATTCTAGCTAAGTCCTGAGGAAAGCCAGGAGGCAGAGGTAAGGAGGTAGAACATTTCAGGCACAAGCAACAGCAGGTAAAAATACCAGATTGTATAGTTGAAGTATCTAGCGTGGGGGAAAGCAAGGAGGCCAAGTATCATTGAATCACAGGGTGCATGGTGGTCATGGTGGTGGAGACTGGTGGTCCTGTAAGGTGTAAGAGAACTGGCAGCATTTTGCAAGTCTTAAAACTCTATATAAGAAATCAATTTTTATTATGGTGGAGTCACTAGCAGTGATATTTAATCTTCATTCAATATTTACTAAGCATAATCAAGCAAATAGGTGTTTATATGGTCACACGTATGAAGAATGAATTAATTCCTGTTCACAAAAGGCTTCTATTTGAATGGGGGTGACAACTCTTACATCTAAAAATATGCAGTGTGTATGAAGTCTTAGGCTAAGTTTTGGGGACAGCAAGAGTAAATTAAGTTCTGCATCTACCCTTAGGAAGTGATCAGGAGGATCAAAGATTCAAAGTCTTTCCAGATGGCTGGAACCTTAGATATCATTCTAATCGAACCTAGTCATTTTACTGATGAGAAAACTGAGGCCCGTAGAGTTGAAGTGCGTTGCCCTTCTTCAGTCTAGTAGGAGAGATAAGACATCTACGCAAGTGACTTTAATATAAATATAACTATCTATGCACATCAGATAAGGACAAAGTATCATAAAAGTTTTTAGATGTTACAGAGTGCTTTCATCTGAGAGGATCGTGGAGGATACAGTATCTGAGCTGGGCCTTAAAAGATGATCAAGATGAACAGAATAGAGATAGTGTGTATGAAGGAGTGGAGGTGGGACGAGAATTCCAGCAGAGGTAAAACTTGTACAAAACCAAGAAGGCAGGAAGATGGGGGAATCCCATGGTGTCTTAAGAAAGGCACTCTGGTTTATGACTATAGTGGATAGGGCAAGGTTCAGAGAGAGAGAGAGAGAGAGTCATGTCAATTGACAGCTAGACTCCAAGAATCAGAACTAGGACCCAAGCCCCAGTGACTTGCATTTGATGCAGGATGTGATATAATGGAAAGATCTTTAAAAAAAAAAAATAAATAAATGTACCCAGGAGCTCAGATAGGTGACTTGGCTTCAGCCAAGTACTCCCGAGGCTCTTAGTAGTATCACAGTGTTTAGGAGAAGAACCATCTCTTAGCCATTTTGAGGAAATTATATCACTATAGAGGTAAAATAATATAATGGCAAGGACTTATTAGAAGAATTGAGTTTGAATCCCCTGTTTTGACATTTATTCCCCTGTTTTGACATTTATTAGCATTATGATTCTGGGTAAGTCATTTAACCCATCTAAGCCTCAGTTCCCTCATCTGAAACATAGGTATAACAATACTTAGAAGATCTACCTCACAGATTTGTTGTAGAGAAAGTACTTAAATTGCTCTGTAAATATAAAGTATTATTATTTTTAATTTGCCTATGGACTTGGTTCTAGAATGTGCTGAAATTTTAAACCAGGAGCAGTTCTCTTCCTTTCCTTCTCCTTTTGTATCACTTTGCACTAGAAAGATAGATGTTCTTCTGAAGCAGCTTGGGCTTAAGGTAATGAAGGCTCCATTTAAGATGAATGAAGCATTGTGAAATGAGTAAAGGCCTTGGAGTGAAGATCTGAGAGTCAGGTTCTGGATCTGACACCTGACAATTGTGTGACCTTGAGTAAGTCACTTAAATTATCACTGCCCCAGTTAACTCCTCAACTCTTTTAAATTACAGATTAGGTGCAGATTTATAGAAGTGAGTTCTTAAACTGGAGATTCACTATGCTGATAGTGCCATCAAAGTCTGAACCAAAAAGAGAGAGAATGACTTACAGGAGCTACCTCTTAGAGAGAGTCCCAGGCAGTCACAGAAGGCTATGGAAAGGGAAAGACTCTGTGTTAATTTTCTGAGTTACTTTCTAGCGTCCCCAATTCACTTTGTCTCCCCCACCCACATC
Source organism: Vombatus ursinus (assembly GCF_900497805.2). Taxonomy (NCBI): domain Eukaryota; kingdom Metazoa; phylum Chordata; class Mammalia; order Diprotodontia; family Vombatidae; genus Vombatus; species Vombatus ursinus. The sequence goes on from NW_020948774.1 coordinate 4,855,234, forward strand.
TCACCATCCCACTGTTGAGAACGGTCTTGAGAGCAAGCTAAGATTAAAAAAAAAGAGAGAGAAAGAAAAGACCCAAAATCTAAATCTAAAAATAAACAGTTCGTGCTACAAGTACTAAGCATAGACTTTTGTCATAGGAAGGAAGAAGCAGAAATTTACAATCTTTCCCTGAGGAGGGAGTGTCTTTGGGGTTTTTGACAGAAACAAACATGAAATAGACACAATGAATTTCAGACTGATGAGTGGACCAACTGTGGTCTGCTAGAAGGGTTTTCTAGGGCTGGAGTGGGTATTTTAGTAGATAGGTAGTCTAAATTCATTGATATGGCTTATATGAAGCTTGGATAGATATGATATGAGGTCTGACTCACCTCTAAGGAAAGGAGGAGAGCCTGGGGAAGTATATTTACCACAGCCAATGTGCTAATGGGGGTGGAGTGGGTAGTGTGGGGTACAAGGGGGAGAAAATGTAGGACCCTGGAGAGCCACAGTCTGGATGCTCTTTTCTCCCATCTTCAACTAGCATATTGGACTAGAATGATATCTATGTACCAGCCCTTCTCCAATATTGATGGCCTAGGGCAACAATTTTTTTTTTTTTTGGTTCAAAACAAAGCTATTTCCTTGATTAATCTTAAGGGGAAGGGTAGCTCCAAGCCTATACTCACTGGCTTGACTACTTCTCATGAAATGCTTGTTACACAAAAGACTGTCACAAAGTGTGTATAGTAGTAAACTCATTTATTCAAACAAAATGGCAAATAGGAATTGGGGATATTGTACAGATTAGAATACACCAGAAAATACACAATAGCAAACGAACAACTTATGTGGGAGGGAGATAAAATATCGACTCAACAAAGAGCTTGGTCTGATCTCATCTAAAGGGGAATTCTCTCTTAGAAGTCTTCAGGAATACAAGCTGGAAATTAGGGTCATGTTGAAGAGATAGTATCCCCTGCATTGCCTGCAGCTTCCAAAGTCTTTCCATGTGTCTGATCCTAAGTGTTGGGTCACCTATGTTTCTCTCCTTGAAGAAGCTGCCACTAACTTCCCTACACACACACACACACACACACACACACACACACACACACACACACACACACAGAGAGAGAGAGAGAGAGAGAGAGAAAGAGAGACTCACTCAGTATTCTTTCCACCAATCCAGTGTCACATCTTCAGCATAGACAGCAGCACACGAAATGCCCCAGGGTGAAAGCCGAGTTACAAATGATTTTAGACACGCATTGAAGAAGACTCCTCAGAAAGGGAAGGAGATTGAAAGAATACTTTTGGGAGGGAAATATGATTTTGATGAGGACAGGAGGGAGAAAATAAGACAAGTTGAGAGAAAGAAATCAGAATTGTGAAGGCCAAAATATATGCAGAAGCTGGAAAGACAGTGCAGTAATTCAGGAAATAAGAATTCCAAAGTCATAGCTTTGAGACATGCAGAGGATTATAATACATTTGACTAGAATAGGGAATTGCTACAAAATGCTAAAGGAGAAGAGGAAGACTAATGTGTAATAGAAATCAAGACAGAAAAAATGTAAGTTGCTTAAATTGCCAGTGTTACTTTATTGGTATATTGTTACTAAATATTTCATCTCTCTAACTAGATTATAAATCTCTTGAAGGTGGGATAGTGCTTCTGTACGTAGTGAGTGCTTATTATGACACATAGTACTCACATTTATGTAGCACTTTATAGTTTACAAAGCACTTTACTCACAATAATCCTGTCAAGTAGGACAGGTATTATTATCCCCATTTTACAGATAAGGAAATTAAGGAAGATAAGGAAATTAAGACTAGTGAGCTTAACTTCCCAACAAAATTCTTGAATGTGTTATTAAAAGGATGGTTTGTGAGCATTTAGAAAGGAATATAGTGGTCACTAAGAACCAACTTGGTTTTATCGTTATAGTCTCATTTTATTTTCTCTTAAAAGTTTAATTTAATTTTTTCAATTGACACATCTATTTTTCCTGCCTGCAATTTCTAACCTCCTTGACTGGAAAAAAGAAAGAAAGAAAAAGAAAAAAAAAAAGCAAAACCCTTGTAACAAATATACATAGTCGGGCAAAATTAAGTCCTGCATTGACCAGGTTCAAAATGATCATTGTCTTTTTCTACAACTGATGTGCATCACATGTCTATTAGGAGGTGGGTAGAATACTGTATTATCAAGCCTCTGGAATCATGGTTGGTCATTACATTGCTCAGAATTCTAAAGTCTTTAAACAGTTTTTGTCTTTACAATGTTGTTATTGAATAAATTGTTCTGATCACATTTCCTTTTTTTTGACAGTTGCTGTGCAATGCTATAGACATAATTTACATATGATCCAAAAAACCACTTAACAAAGTCTCTTGATTCAACATTTTTAATTTAAATATTTTAAGTGCCTAATATATGCCAGGCATGTGCTAGATGCAGAGGATAAAAACAGAAAAAGGAAATAGTTCCTACTGTCAAGGAAGTCATATTCTTTTGGAGGGTAACAAAATATACAGAAAAAAGTATAATGCAATATAATTTGAAAAGAGGGAGAGCACTAGAGGTTGGGGTTGAGGGAGATTAGAGAAAGCTTTGCAAAAGAGTTAACTCTGAAGTTGAAATTTGAAAGAAGACAAGGAATTAAGAATCAGAGATGATGAGGAATGTATTCTAGGCATGAGAAATGTCCAGTGTAAATGCAGTAGATGGAATGAAAAGAATGAATTCAAGGAACATCCAATAATCCATTTTGGGTAGAATACATAGTGTGTAATGGAGGGTAGTATGAAATGAGGCTGGAAAAGTAATTTGGACATGGATTGTAAAGGGTTATGTATTTGTATTGTGTTGCATCGCAGAGGCAAATTGGTAGCCAATAAAGGTTGTTGAGCGAGTGAGTAACAAGGTCACACCTGTGCCTTAGGAAGATTATTTTATTAGCTGGGGAGAAGATGCATTAGAGAGAGGCCTGAAAGCAGTGAGGTTAATTGTAATGCTAGTTATACTAGGACAGAGAACCTGAACTGAAATGCTAGCCATTTAGGTGAAGGAAAGGGCACAGATTCAAAAAGTATGAGAATCAATAAGACTTGGTTGCTGACTGGGTGTGTGGTCAATGTAAGAATGAAGGATGACTCTGAGTTTGGTTGACTGAGAGCATGAATGTCTCCTCCATGGAAACAGAAATTTGGAGAAGAGATGAGTTTATTAGGGAAATAAATTCTGTTGTGGATATTTTGACTTTGAAATATCTAGCAAGCATTTGAGAGAAATTAGGGCTGGATAGATAGATTTGGTAATCTTTTGTGTAGATCATACCTGGACCCATGGAAGCTGATAAGCTCACTAAAGGACAGAGTGTAGAAAGAAAAATGACCAGAAAAGACCCCCAAATGACTTGGGATGTCTCCCAAGATGCTTGGGAGACATCAATACTAAGGAATTAGGAGATGGATGATATTTCAGTAAGTAAACCAGAAAGAAACAGACAAGTAAAAGGAAAATCAGAAAAGAGGAGTGTCACAGAAGGGAAGAGGAGATATTGGGTTTGGGGTGTCAACAGTATCAGAAGCTGCAGAGAAGTCAAGGGAGATAAAGGCAAAAGATAATGAGATCTATCAGTTAAATGATTGTTGGTGACTGGAGAAAGCAGTTTCAGTAGAGTTGTGTGGTGAGAAGACAGATTGCGACATTGAAAAGTGAGTAAGTAGGTGGTAGGGAACTGGAGGCAGCACATGTAGTCAATTTGTTCCATAATTTGGCAGTAAAAAGGTAGAGAGAGATAGGACAATGCAGATAACTATGTACATATGAAATATATCCAGTGTTAGTTAATAGGAGGTAACTTAGAGGGAAGGTTCTTGAATTGGGGATGGAATGGGGAGATTGGGAAAAACATCTTGCAGAAAGGTAGGATTTGAATCGAGTCTGAAGGAATAGATGATATTGACTTATTCTACTATGACATTTCTTGTAGTCTTGTAAACCATTGAAGTTTATGTCATCATGGCATTTAAGAGTGGATCAGCTAGTAAAAATGTGAATTGGGAGATTTGTGTGTGAATGCATGTGGGATGTGTGTGTGTGTGTGTGTGTAAGGCAGGAGTGGACAGAAAGGGAAAAATGATGAGAGGGAGAGAGAAGGAGATGGGGTGAGGGAGAGGAAGAGGAAAGAAAAGAGGAGGGGGAGAGTGTAGGGGGAGGGAAAGAAGGAAAGAAAGAAAATGGAGAGGGACATAGAGAGAGGGAGAGGTAGGGAAGGAGAATAAGAGATAGGGAAGAAGAGGAAGAAGGAGGGAAGGAGAGAGACAAGAGAGAGGTAGGGAAAGAGGAAAGAAAAGGAGGAGGGGGAATGAGGAGGGAGGTAGATCATGTATGTGTATATTTGTGTGTTTGTAGGGCAGGAATGGGGAATAGCTTTTTGAGCAATTTTCTCTCTCTTTGGGGATAGGGATATATGGATAGTGCTTGGACAGATGGTGTTTTTGAATGACCTTGTATCACTGGGTGATTCCTTCCATGAATAATGGTTGGAATTGTAGGAAGCTTGAAGTGGTGTTGCAACCTGATGTTGCTAGTGAGAGTTAATCAGAATGCGTTCATGAATGTGAAACCTAGAAGGAATCAATATAAGCCTCAGATCAACAAAGATCAGGAAATATTATTGCTTAAAAATAGAAAAGAAAGCTCTTATATTTGCCTACCTGAAGCATAATGACAGACTAGAAAATAATTGCATTGAGATACTGAAACATACTTGCAAGTTTGTATATATGTATACAAAGTCTAATGTGGTTCTATATTTTGGAAATGTTTCTTCAGGAAGGGGCTCATGGGTAACACATAGAACTAATCCTGAAGTTCTGTCACTTTTCTGTCCCCTTATCCTCAAGGTCTGCTGAGGCAAAGGTGATTAAAACAAATACCAGTGACTAAGTTTTTTCTAAATTGCCAGATTGTTGAGATTTTCCCTTTTTATCTTCCTTCTCTCCTTTGCTCTCCATCTTTCTATCTATTTTATTCTCTTCTAGGGTTCTCCAAGTCAGGAATTTGGTTGTCTTCTTTGGCATCCTTGTCCAAAGCCTATAGATCTTTGCCTCTAGAAGGCTCTTTGTAAATGTTTATTGGATCTGTGTATAGCATGGAAGAGCTATTTTAGTGTGGCCTAAAGGAATCCATATCTTAAGTCATTTTATTTAATCATAGGGGATAATTTTATTGCTTGTCAGGATTTGCCCCAATGTGTATGACCTGGATAAATGTGATATCATTTATTTATTGAGGCTATAAAGCACTTTTACTCTAAAGAATTCAACTTGCTGTGCAAAGAACTTTTTAATACTTTTTTTCTTGCTTTTTGCTGAGGCAATTGGGGTTAAGTGGCTTACCCAGGGTCACACAGCTAATAAGTGTCAAGTGTTTGGTTCAGGCCGGATTTGAACCCAGGTCCTCCTGACTCCAAGGCTGGAACTCTATCCACTGCACCACCTAGTTGCCCCTGTGCAAAGGACTTTTCTTTTTTCTTTTTTTTTTTGAAGTTTTTACATAGTTTATTTGTTCTCTGATGAAAAATTATCTTCCTGGATAAACATCTTCCATAGTGCCTTTAATCCTTCTTTTTGCCAGCACCGACATTTGCTTTTGCAGTACCCCTGATTTTCTTCATTCTGTTCTTGCGTTCCTTTCGCTGTTTTCTTGATGTCTTTTTCTTCTCATACAGGCCATGCCTTGCAAGTCTGTGCTTTGGTTCATTTTTCTTTGCATAGTCAAGAGAATCATAAATCATGCCAAAGCCTGTTGTTTTGCCACCACCAAGATGGGTTCTAAATCCAAAGACAAAAGTGATGTCTGGAGTTGCCTTGTACATCTTGGACAGTTTTTCTCGAATTTCAGTCTTGGGCACTGTGGCCTTTCCAGGATGAAGGACATCTACAACCATCTGTTTACGCTGAAGAAGTCTGTTTGTCATGAACTTCCTGGTTCTGATGGTTACAGTGTCATTCATGGTGGCAGCTGGCTCCTCGAGCGGCAGGAGAGGGATAAGAACTTTTATACAATCATTTTTTAAATACTATCATTCCATTTTTTTTCAAATTATATTCCATTGAATCCTAGTGATGTTCTGTGTGATATGAATAGATTTTGTTGGAAAATATTGCTAGTTTTGACATTTTTCTCCTCCTATTAACATTTCTCCATGTTAAATATGAACATGAATATATGTTTTTTCTTTTTTTGGAGGAGGCAATTAGGATTAAGTGACTTGCCCAGTGTCACATAGCTAGTAAGTGTCTGAAGCTGGATTTGAACTGAGGTCCTCTTGTTTTATTTATATAAATTTTATTTATATTTATACCTTGATTTATTTATATAAATTTAGATATTTATAAATACTTATTATGAGAGACAGTGTACCATAGTGTACACAGAGAACTGGCTCTGAAGTCAGGAAGACCTTGGTTCAAGTCCTGCCTCTGACACATATTATCTGTGTGATCTTGGGTCAGTTCCCTAACCTGAGTACTTAAGACAACCCTCTAAGAATATGCATTGCAGAGAGAGAACTGACCTACATTGGTTCCAGGCAGTTTCTTCACTTGGGATTTCTTTATACCAATGAGATCACAAAATTGTTCTCTATCTGTAATCCTAAATACTAATTATATATGCAACTTTTCCATATAAAATGACTTATTTGCCTTAATTTTATTCCACAATTTCCCTTGCTTTTAACCTGAGGACGTTTTCCCAGGCCAACATTTGTAGGTTCTGTCAAAGGTATTTCAAATTCAGAAATATTCTTTAGGCAAATTTATCTGAGGAATGCTACTGTGATCTGTTGAGAGGTCATCCTTAGTACTATAAGATAAACAAACAGACTTTGGGTGTGTTCTGCAATTTGTATCCAAGGAAGTTGGTTTGAGCAAACTCTTAAGTGCTAGGTAAGTAATTCCCCTGCCCTCAGTAAGCAGTAGAATTTCAGCAGCAGTGTTGGATATCCTTTAAATGTACTGTGATAAATAATTTCTCTGATTTGTATGCCAGGGCGCCATTGGATCGCTCACCCTTTTCCACACTAGTGGTCAAAAAGTTTTACAGAAAAATGACATAATTTCTGATGTTTAGTTGTCGGTTGTTGGGGAAGAAAGAAAATACCTGCACATTTGGCTTCCTAAATCAGGGAGATCTTAACCCTTTTTGTGTCATGGATGCCTTTGATGGTATGGTGAAACCTGTGCAGTCTCTTCTCAGAATAATGTTGTTAAATGTATAAAATAAAATACATAGAATTACAGAGGGAACCAATTATACTGAAATATAATTATCAATATATGTATTTCAAGGTTTATAGCTCCAGATTACGGAGCCCTGTTCTAGATTTATCAATCAACAAGAATTATTGAGTGCCTAGGTGCTGAGGATACAAATACAAAGAATGAAAAAATTTCTGTTCTCAAGGAGCTTAAATTCTAAAGGGGGAGACACTAAGTACCTTTAAAACCATATATAGGATAAATACAAGGAAAATAAGTACAAAGAAATACAAGGTAGTTAAATACAGAATTGTTGTTTGTCCTTCATTCTCAAAGAGGACCATGACATCAGGGAGGTGATACCATGACTTGCAAGTAAATTGGATTTAAGTGAGGGAGGGCTGTGCAAGGTCACCAGCCTCACTTTCTCCTCCAGAGCCATCTGGGTCCAGTAGCAAGTATAGATCAGGACGACTGGAGATTTAGGAGGGAAGGCACCAGCAGGTGGAAGATTCAGGAGATGCATAGTATAGAAAGAGGTAACTTAAGCTGAAACTTGAAGGAAGAGAGCTTCTATGAGTTGGAATTAAGAAAGGAGTATTCCAGGCATGGGAATGGCCAGTGAAAAGATAGGAAATGGAGAGTCATGCCAAGAACAAAGTGAAGGCCAGTTTGACTGGATCACAGGGTACTTAGAGGGGAATAATGTACAATGAGGCTAGAAAAACAGCTTGTGGCCAAGTTGTGAAATGTTTTAAAAGATAAACAGAGGAATTTATATTTTCTCTGACAGGCTATAGGGTGCCACTTAATTGAACAGAATGACAAGATCAGACCTGCCCTTAGGGAAAATCATTTTGGCATCCATCTGTAGAATGGACTAGAGAAGAGAGTTGTTGAAGGAGGGAGACCTATGATAATCTAGGTGAGAGGTCATGAGGGCCTGACCTAAAGTGTTAGGTGTAGGAATAGGGAGAGAGTATCCAATTTGAAAGATGTTGTGGAGGTAGAAATGTCAAGATTTGACAACTAACTGGATATGTGGAGTGAAGAGGAGTGCAGAATCAAGGATGATATTGAAGTTATTAACCTAGGAGACTAGTAATAGTGATGGCTTTTACAGAAACAGGGGAAAAAAGGTGGTTTCGAAGGAAAAGATAAATTCTATTTTACCCATGATGCCTTTGAAATGTCTAATTGGTGATTGATCATGTAGGACTGAATCTTAGAGCTTGGACATATACAAAAATACATACATGCACACATGTGTTAATCAGTTACTTGCATAGAGATCTTAATGAAACTAACGGGAGCTGATGATGTTACCAAGATGGAGAATGTAGAGGAAGAGAAAAAAGAGGACTTAGGACAGAGCTTTGGAAAATATCCATAACTGGGGACATGATATGGATAATGATCCAGCAAAGGAGTCTGAGAAAAAGTGGTTAGACTGGTAGGAGAAGAACCAAGAGAAAGTAGTGTCACAAAAACCCATAGAATATACAGGAGGAGAGAATGGCTAGAGTGTCATCAGATAGGTTGTAAAGGATGAGGACACTTTGGTGAGGACCATTTCAGTTGAGTAATTAGTTCTGAAGTCAGATTTCTTTTTTTTTTTTTTAAGCAATTGGGGTTAAGTGACTTGTCCAGGGTCACACAGCTAGTAAGTGTCAAGTGTTTGGTCTGAAGCCAGATTTGAACTCAGGTCCTCTTGACTTCAGGGCCGGTGCTCTATCCACTGCTCTATCCACTGCACCACCTAGCTGCCCCTCTGAAGTCAGATTTCAAAGGGCAGAGGAGTGAGTAAGAGGTAACAAAGTAGAATAAATGAAAGGAGTAGAGCAAGTGACAGTTTTGTTAGGAATTTGACTTAGAAAAAGAGAAGAAATGTAAGAGGATAGCTTAAGGGGATGGTAGGGTCCAGTAAAGTTTTCTTTTTCCTTTTCTTTCTTCCAAGAATAGAGGATATTGAGACATATTTAAAGTTAGGCAGGTAAAGAGTCAATAGGGAGAGGTTAAAGATTCCAGAGGAGAGGGTCTGCCTGAAAAGACTCATGAAGGTAGTGGATCAAGGGCAATTGTTGAGGGGTTGGCTAGGAAAAGAGCTGTCTTATTGTCAGACTAGGGAAAGGAAATGAGAACAAGGGATAATGTCAAGGGGTTTTGAGATAGAGAGAAAAGGAGAAGAGGGCATTCAGTTCAGATGGCCTCAATTTTCTTTCTAAAGTATAAGTTGAGGTCTTCAGCTGAATGAGATGGGACTGGGAATGTAAGTGGACATGTGAGAACACTGGAGAGCAAAGATAAAGTTTGAAATAGTTTCATTGCAATCTGAGGTAAGGAATCAATTAGGAAGGAATAAAAGGATTGCCTTGTTACAGTGAGGGTGTGTTGAGGTTGGATAACACCAATTTATACCACATCAGCATTGTTGTATATTTTTGTTTGTGTAGTTTACCCATTGATTGGAGAAGAAAATCACCATGGTTTGATAAGCATAGATTATAGTCCAGGTAATGAATACCTGTCTTCCTCTGTGAGGAAACAGAAAACACCATCTTAGTCAATGTGAGAGGCTGTGGGTCCATCCAGAGATAAAGGACAATTTTCTGTAGGCTTTCCCTAAGGTTTTTTTTTTTTTTTTTTTTTTTTTTTTACTACAGAGTGCTGAGAGGACCTCAATGGTGAGAAACCTTGAATTCTGGACAAAGATACTAATAAGACCATCGGGCACTCAACAGGTTCGGATATAATGTTCCACTTGATACAGTTATTACAGAGAACATAACTAGAGGATGAGAAAAATAAAATAAGCAAGTGTCTGTTAAAAGCTTTGTATTCAATATAAATGTTAAGGATAAAAATTATTCAGTAGGAATTTTAATGTATCTTTTTTGAGGGATTTTTGGGAATACAAGGGCTCAGAGGTAAGATGATCACAATACTATTTAATATGTGTGTGAAAGATGTTAATTATGCTTTAAAAATCATGTTGGGGCTTTGGTGTCAGGGTGGAGTAGGATTTTATAATGTCTTCCCTTTTCCCCACCAATCAAAAGCCATTGCCTGAGTTGATCTTCATACTTGGGAGAATGTCAGACAAAATGGAACAGTCATACAAGTTTATAGTGATAGAAAGGGCTCACTTAAGAACTTAAGTGTCAACAAAGAAGTTGTTGACACTTCAGTCAATCGATCAATCAACATGACAGTACCAGGCACTGTCCTTGGCACTAGACATAGAAAGACAAAAGCAAAAACAGTTTCTTCCTTTAAGAAATTTATAATCTAGCTGGAAGAGACAATATTGTACATATATAGGCATAAACAAAAAGATATATCAGGTGATTTCAGAGTAAAGGAACTAGTAGATGGAGGATTTGGAAAGTCCTCAGGGAGAAGGTTGAGCGGAACCTTAAAGGAAACTGGCTTCTTAGAGATTAAAGTAAGCAGGGAATGTACTCCAGGCATAGGGGATAGTCAGTGCAAAGGCATGGAGGGGGGAGATGTCAGTGTCATACACACAAATATTATGTGTACATACATAAAAATGTATGCATGTCAATCTGTGAACATAGACACATGGATGTGTGTGCACATAGGCATACACACAGATACAAATGAATTTAGATAGCTATTTATTTGAACATGTGAGAAGGATTTTCTAGTAATCAGTAATATAACAATTTTCAAAATACTATTATTACATAATCAGAAAACCACAACATGAGTGCTATGACATCACTTGCCACATTATACCACATATATTCTTTGAGCCATTTTTTTTCTCAAGCCTTTCATCCCACCTGGTGCTGTTAATTACACCAGGTGAGTTGAAACCTGGAGGCCTCACTAATCAACCATAATTATGTAACTCCCTATAGAAACCTCTCTACCAATAGCCTGAGTGTATTCCACAAACCAATTGCATTACCCCTTAGCAACAAAGCCTGGCAACAGCAACTGCTACACAAGAGGAAAATTAGCAAAATATTCTTTTGGGGAAAAACTCATTGGAATATCAATGTTTTTCATTATGCCAAAATTTAGCATACTTTTTCCAGAAATACCAGAGACCCTCAAATTATAAATACTGGTTTAAATGACTTTCTTGGTGAAGCAGTAGGACCTTAATATTTCTCTCATGAAGGGATTCCTGATTAGCTCTAATCCAACCCTGACCTGTATGAATTTCCCATTCTTGTTCTTAGCTTCCCATGGTTGGATGGTGAGATTGACACTATAGAGTTTATTCGATGAATTTAACCTTTGATTGACTAAACCCCTCTCTACTTACCTGTTTGAATAATACAATTTTCATTGCAATACTCCAAGAGCATGGGTAATAAGTAAATAAAGGTCTCCTCTCTTACTTGCATATATGAAGTTTCTGTAATTTCATCAGCATAGGGAGCTCTCTGCATGGAAAGGGCCTCTTGAGGCAGATTGTAAACTCTCTTAGTAGATAAGTAATGAATTGTCTAAGATGCACGGAGGTTAAGTAACTTCTTCACTTAAGTGGGAGAGGAGGGGTGGTAAAAAGATCTGGACCCAGGTCTTCCTGACTCTAAGCTCAGTTCTCTATATACTTTGTCAGGTTAAATTCTGTCACACTCAAAAGGGTGGCAGAGGATTAGCTCTCTTGCATTACTTATTTAACTCAATATTAGGGGCTAGGTTCATTTTCCCTTGCAGATATTTCAGAACAACAATGCCCTAAAAAGCTGAATGAATCAAAACTAGAATGGAGGAATGAGGGAGAACAGGTAAGGAATCAATTCTTAGATGCCGAGTTACCTAAGAAACAAGGGAACCTTGAGGTCAGAGTCTAGAAGGACTTATTAAGGCATTGTCTAGAAATTCTGTCCAGAACACTGTAGGGTTGAAAGCATAAGATCCATATGCCCATTCCAAAAGTGGAATGGACTGCCTCAGAGCATTAAATACTGACATCTTTAATTGGAAGTCAGATGATCATTTATTGGGTATGTTGTACAGTGTATTCAAGCTTCTCTTGAGGATTAGTCTAGACCAGGGGTTCTTAACCTTTTTTTTCTTTGCCATAAACTCTTTTTGCAATCTAGTGAAGACTATGAATCCCTTCTCAGATTAATGTTTTGAATAAATTAAACACAACACATAAAATTACAAGGAAAACCAATCACATTGAAATATAGATGTACATATGCTATATATAAGTATGCATATATACAACATAAATATGCCCATATATGCTGTATTTCAATGTAATTGGTTTCTTTTGTACTATTATGTATGTATATACATATGTATGTACACATACACAAACATACCCATACGTGCATAAACACCGCACCAGATTAAAGCTCCCTGCTCTAGAGTATCTCTTAGGTTTTTTCTATATCTAGGAGTCTGTAAGTCTTGATAAGGCTGAGTTATTGTATAGTGACCATGTCACCCCCTTACTAAAGAATATTTAGCAGCTTCCTATTGCCTCTGAGACAAAATACAAATTCATCTGTTTGGTATTTAAGCCCTTTACAGATTAGTTCAAGCCCTTCTTTTCAGACTTTAGCACATTACTGCCCCTCACACACCATGTTATGGCCAAACTGGCTTACTTTCTGTCTTGCTGATGTTCCACATCCCACCTTTGTACCTCTACTGTCTCCCATGCTTGAAATGGATTTCTTTCTTATTTCTACTTCTTGGAATCCCTGCATCTATTCAATGTTCAGCTCAGGTGTCACCTCTTAAATTAAGTTTCTTGAACACATTTTGTATTCTTGCCCTACCAAAATTACTTTATGTGTATGTGACATATACTTTCGTATATATTATTTATTTATCTATTGGCATGTTACTTCCCCTCCAGTAGAGTATAAGTAATCCCCTTGAGAGCAAGGGCGATTTTCATTTCTTTCATATCTTTGAGACCTAATGTAATGGCTGACACATAGTAGGTACTTTATAAGTGTTAAGTGGAAGTTGTTTAGAGGACTGGGTTTGAAAGGTGTGAGGAGGAAATATATTGCTCAGAATTTAGTTGTGGAACTGAGTTCTGCGGGTATAGGTCCAGGTAGGAGTGTATATGGGAGTTTGGAGGCTTACCAGAGCCTGTGGAGAGCCATGTGTTTTTCTCCTTGTCTTGAAAAGGTAAAATAATGTGTATGAATCACAATATAATACTGGACATAATGCTTTCTTAAAGAGTGAAAAGAGCTATCAACTCCAGTGTGACTTGATTCATGACCTGATTCTTTTGGCAAATAATGTAACAAAAAATAAGAGTGAGTTTGGCTTATGTTCACACAAGCGAGTGCAGTTCCAAGACAGGAGGAAGGGCTTGAGGTGAGTTGCACCTTTTTTTTCTTGTGACTCTTGCTTATTCCCTTACTTTGGGTAAATAGAATGACATAATACATATAAAGTGCTTTGCAAACCTTGAAGTGCTATATAAAAGTTAGTCATTGTTATTGTAAATGGTCAGGTTTTAGAAAGAGTATCGTAGCCTCCACGTATTGCATTCCTAATCAAGTCCCATCCTCATGGGTAGCTCCTCATGTGGACATTTCATCCACTCTGGCTATTTAACATGCAAGTGGTGTTGTGCTTGGAGAAATTTAGATGTATTTTTTTTTTTTTTTTTTGGTGTGTATGTGTGTGCATGCACGCACTTGCATGTAAATGTAGGTAGGTGCTGTCCTGATTGATGGCAATTAGCATTTTCTAACAGTAACAGATGTTCAGATTGCCAGGAGGCTGATACCTAACGCCCACACTGCCATCTGTTCCACTGGGCAAGGCCCGAGGAAGCAGCACCGGGCCTACAGACCTGAAGTCCTTGGTGGTGTGTATTTAACAGTATTGTGTGAAATTTTCTTTTTCTTGAGGGAAAAAAAATAATAAAGATGTTTTTGGGTTATAAATAGTTCATGCTGTTTATTATGGAATGGAGCTTTTCTGTCTGACTAGCAACTCTAGTTTCTGTGTAGTGCTAACAAAGGGAGGTATGAATGGAATACACAATGTCAGCTCTTGGTGTCAAGGCGTGAGAGGGCTGGGGGGCCTTGGGGAGGCCAAGTTTTGGTACATTCAACCAGCTCACAAGATCTAAAGAAGAAAACAAGGAGAGATGTGCTTTGGGGAGGTAGGAAGAGGCAGGAGGAGGAGAAAATAAGGTATGTTTTTCACTTGGTCAGTGTAATCTGGGTCTTCAACTGAACCTTTCAAAAGGGTTGGTTGCTCCAAAATTTGAGACTGTAAGGTTCCCAACTCTCTTCCTTGCCTGAATGGCCCTGGCCCCACAGTGTTGTGTTTGTTCCCCCTGGCCTCTCTTGACTGGTAGGTTTGTTAGAGCAGTTTTCGTTTTTGGATTCACAGACAACTTGGATACACATGTATGTGCATTTTAAAATCCACAATAATATATTAGTCTTTATTCCTCTCCCCCACAGTTCAAAGTTGTGAACCTACCATTCCTCTGCTCTTCCATTCACCCCTACCAGTTCCAAAAGTACAGTATTTATTCAGCAGACAGATGCCTATAGGGAGATCTGTTGCCTGTTCAAAAGCCACCCAGTCAAATGTACCAGAACTTAATTTTGCCTGCAGCTAACATTGCCACACAAGCTTATCCCTCTGCCCAGACCCTTAGTCTCCTTTTTTATGCCCCTTCGTTGCCCCAGTAGGCCCCTTTTGCAAACGTTGTATTCTGATCAGCTGGTTTTGTCCACAACAAATGTTTACTTCTTCTTCAGGCCATCTTTAACATTTCTCTGAAAAGTCTTCCTGGCACTTTGCCCACTATATTGTCAGTGTCTTTTGGAGGGGAGGAAATAAACTTGTTTTCTTGGAAGTAAAAAGGGAGTAAAAGTTTTCTCATATGTCTCCTTCTAGTAAAAATATGAGAGAGAGAGAGAGAGAGAGAGAGAGAGAGAGAGAGAGAATGAATATGAGTTCCCCTTATTTCCCCATCTGGATTTTTTGGTATGTGTCCAGCAAATGAGAAATAAAATTCCCCATACTTTTTGGCTGCTAGGGACTTGGGGTTAAACCTAGGAGTGGTTTGTTGATTCAGAGCAGCCTAAGGAAAACTATCTTTGATGGTGGTGGCAGTTGCTGTTAAAGGTTAAAAATAAGGGCTGCTTTTCTCCATTTGGGGCAAAGACTTGGGCAGCATGAGACCAGAAGGCAAATGAATTGAATTATCTGTATTTTGGGACTGGAAAATGGTTGTATGGCAATCCCCAAGTTTAGCAGAGTGACATGATTAGCACTTTGCCTCTAAAGGTCCAGCTATGAAAAGAATCATAATTATTCTATGCACACTGTCCTATTTTCATAACTCTGCTTTATTATTAACTTTTTTCATCTTGCTTCTTCCACTCTTGAAAAGTTTCTTCCTTTAGTTAATCAATCTATTAACAAGAATTTATGGAATACCCACTCTGTGTTCTGTTGTATGTTTGGCACTATGCAAAGACACACTTGTCCTTAAGAAGCCTACAATCTAATTGGGAATGTAAGATATCATGATACATTGAAAACAATCTGTGGACAGTATAAGACTACCCATATTTAAGTGTCAAATTATCTACAAGAGGAGTCCTTGGAATGGATAATTGAATCATGGCTCTTCTATATATTTCTCTGTCTCTTATTTCCTTGTCCTCCCTCTCTTCCCTTTCAATAAATAATACTGTGGGCTACATTGAGTACATTTAGGGGTATTTAATAGGTGTAAATACTTGGAGATAAGACTATAATGCTTTGGGCCCAGATAGACAGGTATATTATTTAAAATGATAAAATTCTTTTTAAAAAAAATCTGTTATTTATTGCTTTTAAAATGTCTTTCAGTTCTCATTTCCAAACCCTTCCCTTTCCCCCCATCCCCAATAGAAACCTCTGTTGTTACAAAGTTCAGTTAAACTATTCTAAACATATTGAGCAGGCATAATCTATGGTCTAACATGTCTCCATTATAAGGAAGGAGGTATGCCTCATCATGAGTCTCCACTGAGGTCAAAATAGTTCAGTGCTTTGACCTGAGTTCTGATATCTTGCAATACTGTTCTTTTTTACATTGTTGTGGCTCTCTTGTATATTTCTCTCTCATTTCTCCTTCCTTTACTTTGTATCTGTTCGTAGAAGTCTTTCTTAGTTTCTCTGAATTCTTCATATTCATTACACTTACTATTTGTTCAGCTATTCCCTCATCAGCATTTACCCATCTTTTTTTAAATAGTTTTTGCTAAAACAAAGAGTTGCTATTCGTGTTTTGGTATATGTAAGATATAATCCTCAATAGTAAATAAAACACAACCAACAGTATCCTACACAACAACTTCTAGAAACTTTGAGCCTCTGTCTCAAAGTTCTTTCCTTAATTACACCTCATCCTAGTCCAATGTCCTATCCAAGAGCATATTCATGAATAACTTTCTTCGTGTGGAGGTTCTTTCTCTGCTTTTTAAACTGCAGAGAAGATAGTAATGTCTGTCCTGACTCACTGTCCAAGAGCCAGCGTGCTACTTCTTCCCCTTGGGGTTCGAGGGTACCTTGAGGGATTTTGTGGGGTTTTTTCTCTGCCATCATCAGATTGACTCCTCACTGGCTGTGTTCTCCCCATTATTAGGAGCCAGTGACTATAGCCTAGTTCCATTTAATTACTATATGCATGTATATATATATATATATATATATATTATATATTTATATATATATTGGTTTTTACAAAGAGATATTTACTTCAAAGGTATAATAAAAAACATACATAATTTCTCCTCATATATACCTCAGTGACATACCCTTTCCTATACCTTCTCACTCTTGAGGATGAATAGGTTCAACTTATCTCATGTTCAACATAGCCTCAATTCTGTCATGTTCATGTTCAGTTGTCATATGACTACCAGATGAGCCTTAGTTTTTGCAGCTGCTAGCCTGGGTCTTGACTGTTTCTCCTGAAGATCTCTCCTTGCTTCTTTGGGCATCAAATCTGGGCTAAATGTAAACCCACAGATCTTGGAATGCTGGGATGCTAAAGCATCCTCTAGATCTTTTGAAACTGAACATATAAGATGGATGCTTTGGAATGGATGCCAAAGATCAATGATCTTTCATGGGGTCATATGGCCTCAGGGAGATGCCCCTAAGGCATATTATAGTATTGTCACTTACCAGAAGCCATAAGTAAATGAGGTCAAGAGGCATGGGCTACAGTTTATAAACCTTCTGTAATGCTTACACAACCCATCAATGACCCTCTTCTTCAACATGTGGTTAGCCAACCAGAACAAGTTATAGGATGTCTATGCATGCTCCACAGTGTCTCTAAAGTACTTCCCTTACCCATCATCATGGCTCTTCTGTATGTAAGCTCTTGTGTATCTCCACAAGGAGACCAATAGTGTCTACACATGTACCAGACCCTTGATAGCAAAAGATGATTTTGATTATAGAATCTGAAGTGTCTAAACTATTGCCCTAATCACAGTCTTGCACATAATTGATAATTAGCAAGTGCTTGTTAGATTGGATCAGATAATTATGCCAATACCCTTATTTTTTTGGGCCACATCTCTTTCTTGTAATTTCCTTCTCATATTGAAGCATATTTGTTTTCACTTTTTTTCCAACATGACTAATGTGGAAATATGTTTTGTATGATTTCATATTATAATGGGTATTGTATTTCTTGCTTTCTCAATAGGTGAGGGATGGGGTGGAGGGAGGGAGAGAATTTGGACCTGAAAATAAAAAAATTAAAAATTAATAACAATGAAAAAAAAGAAATTCCTTTCTGAAATCTTATCTGAGTAGAATCAACATTACCAACCCAAGATTTTTCCACCCCTCCTATTTATTGTGCAATATTTGACCAAACTCAATTTTCTATTTTTATGTAGAAAGTTAATGGTTGTGTTTGAGAGTGGTTTGGAGTAAATTGTAAAGCACCTTCTGAATTTTCCCCCTTTTTTCTATTCCTCTTATGCTTCTTCCTTCCCTACACCCTTTCTCCCTTCCTCTTCCACCAGCTGTTGGAATAATATTGACCCTTATTTTATAACAGAACTCAAATGGTCCTTTCCCCTCTCCTCCCAGTCGCAAGGAAGCTACCTTCTGGTTCCATTTTCTATTTCATGGGTTTAATTGATCTTCACAAACAAGCCTTTTTACTGACAAAGGCAACAAATAGGGACACAGCACCATGGGGCCACAGAGGTGTTCTTTAGAGAAGACTCAGAAAGCTCCTGCTGGTTATAGAAATGACCCAGGGAAGTATGGAAATCTGGCTGTGTCTGCTTCTGAACTGATAAGTCTGGGATGTTGCAGTGGGTGCCTTTAAATGGAGAGGCATGGAAAAAAGGAGTGGTATTCCCTCACAAACTTGGGAGGACAGAACAGGAGTCTTTTGAATAAATCCCTTTGAGGGTGGTTGCTGCTGCCAGACCTTTTTTTTTTTTTAATCTTTCCCCCTCAATCATTCCTCGCCTCTTTTTCTCCAAGCTGGGAGACTGGCTACAGGCAAACAATCTCTTCATTAGATGCCAGTCATGCATCCTCCAAATGACAAGAGGGGGTGGGGACTACTTGGTAAAACCCATTGCCACAAAAGCAAGATCACTTAAAAGAGAAACAAATGGGTACATGAGAAGGAGGGAGGGAGAGAGGCCAAAAAGGGTGGGTGGAGAAAAGACAGACAGCAATTTCCTGGCTTATATCCTGCTCTGGAAGTCAGCCTCTTGTCCTCTTTACTAATTCCCTTTCTGCTTTCCCACCAAGAGTCCCTGGACACCAATCAATTGCTTTTTTCTGTTCAATAGTCAGACTGTGCTGTTATATACCACATCTCCCTGCCCCCTCTCCTACGATGGTGGAGCTAGTGCTCACTTGAATCAATATGCCAATCTTTAGCACCTCTCCCTCTCACTTTGTCTTTTTATTAATTTAAAAAATAAAACCCTATTGGGGATTCACAGCAGCTGAGCCAGGAAGTAAGGGCCAGTTAAAGGTGACCCTGCACACTGATTACTTTCTCAATTCTGGCACAGCTAAGATAGAAGCCTGGTCATTCCAACCCCTTTCTACCTCATCTTCCTCATCCCAGCTTCCATCTTCTGTGGCCAGCCCCGGGCAGGGGCGGGGGGGGGCGGTTATGCAGAATGTATATTTGGGTGGGGTGGGTGGAGAAGGGAGGAAGAGTGTTATTTCATACAAATAGTACTGAACCAGGAGTTAGAAGACCAGACTTTGAATCCCAGCTGTGCTATTTACTACTTCTGTGACCATCATCATCATCATCATCATCATCATCATCATCATCATCATCATCATCATCACCGTCACCATCATCATCACTACCACTGTCATTTATATGATAGTTTAAGGATTGTAAAGTTTATCCTCACAGTAACCTTGTCTGGTCCAACCTTCTCTGAGGCACTATTATTTTCTCCAGTTTATATATTAAGGAAATTAAGGAAAAAAAATTAAGTGACTTGCCCAGGGTCAAATAGCTAGTAAGTGTCTAAAGCAGAAATTAAACTTGGATCTTCCTAACTTTAGGTCTAGCACTCTGTCCACTGTCACTTCATCCCTCTGAGGCTTCTATATCCCATCTGTTAGTCATTAAGTACCTACTGTGTGCCAGGCATTATGCTAAGTGCTGGGGATACAAGGATGGGCAAAAGACAGTCCCTGCCCTCAAGTACTAATCTAATGGGGCAAGTGGAGAAGACAACATGAAAAAGGTGCTGTGAAAGGAGGTGGTTTTGAGGGGAGCATTCCTGGTGTGTGTATGGGGGGTGGGGCATGGCATGATGAAGTCTAGAGGAGTGCAGTCATGTGGGAAATGAAAAGATGGCTGTCTGAGGCACCCTCCTTAAATGGAGGATCTGGAAGGAGCTCTTCTCTTTATCTTCTCCAATCAGAGGAAGGGAGGGACTCCAGAGACACGAGGTGCTAATGAATGTGAGTTCCAGGTTGATATGGTCTTTCAGAAAGATGAGGTTTGTGGGAGCATGATAAAGTCCAGAGTATAGCCAGGTGGGACATGTGGGGAATAAAGAATTTATCAAATGAGAGAGTGAAGTTAGATCAAGTTCTTAACTTAATCTGGGGTCCATGGATAGATTTCAGGGGGTCCATAAACTCAGTACAAAATATATCTTTATTTTCTCTAATCTTCAGTTTCCTTTGTAATCCTATGTATTTCATTTTATTTATTTGAAAGCATTGTTCTGAAAAGGATCTAGGCTTTACCAGGCTTCCAAATCAGTCCATGATGCCCCAAAATGCTTAAGGATCCCTGAACTAAATGATCTTGGAAGTGGTTTTTTGAACAAAGCAGTGTTAACAGCACTGACTCTAAAATCAGAGGAACTGGGTTCAAATTCCATCTATGATACTTGACCATGGGCATGACATAGCCAGTCATTTATCCTCTCAGAGACTTTTCTCTTCTACAAAATGAGGGGGTTGGATTAAATGGCCTCTGAAGTCCATCCAGGTCTGGATATATGATCACATGAAAATTCTCTGAAGATGAAAGTACAGATGTTAGTGGGTGACATTGTAAGAGATCAAAATGACCTTTCAGGTCATCTGGTCCAACCTTCTCTGAGGAAACTGAGGTTCAGCAGGTGACATGTACTGTTCAAGCTTACAGAGTTAATGAGTGGCAGGACCAGGATTCAAATTCAGATTTTTTTGACTTCAAAGTCACTCTTTTTATTACATAATGTTGCCTATCAGGTTCTCAAACATGCCTATGAACATCTTACTTTTTGAATATGTGAAGATTATCATTTAGGTATAAGAAAACTTCCTCCTTCCAAGACTCATTGACTCCAAATGCTGTTACCTTCTTCTTTGTATCCACTGAGGTTATAGCATACCCTGCTTCCTTAGTTATTTGGAATATTGTGCCAGTTATGTGCATCACATTTTAGAAGAAACATTTCATAAGTTAGAGCATATCTAGAAAGGGTACTCAAGATGGTGAGGGCACTTGAAACCATGCTACTTAGATTAGTTGAAGAAATATGGAGAACGGATTTGTCTTGTTTGACTTGGTCCTGGATGGCAAAGCTAGGTCCAGTTGCTGGAAGTTATTGGCAGGAAGATTTTGGCTCAAAGTTAGGAAAAAACTTTACAAGAACTGTCTGAAAATGGAATGTGTTGCTTTCAGGGGGTGCAAGGAGTGAGTTTCCTCTTACTGGAGGTCTTGAAACAGGGATCTGTATAGCCACCTATTAGGCATATTATAAAAGGGGTCCATCCTCAAGGAATGGTTGGATTAGATCTCTTTGAATGATGAGATGTACAGCCATGATTCCAACAAGCAGTGCAAGCCTGCAGTTCCTGAAGGATAAATTTTGGAACTGCCAGTAGCATGAGGTCCTCTTGTGTTCTGTAGCAGCCAATAAGTGTTTTGTTGTATCTATGGGAACTTTGTAACTTTCTAGTTTCCTGATTCTTTTCATTGACCTTATTCCCACCTCTTCCTTCTCAACCAGGTGAGCTCAAATCCCATTTGTGAGACAGGGAACAGATTCTGTTCCCTGAGGTCTCTGAGATGACAGCTGTCTGAAAGGTGGAAGGGCACTCTAGCTACTTTGGAGATGAGTTGCTAAGTAATGCCTAGACTGTTGGCAGCTGATGGTGCTGTTAACCCTTTAGCTCTTAGGAGGTAATATGAAGCAGCACTCAAAGGAATAGCACTCAAAGGAAATAGCACTCTAACTTACATATCCCTACCCCAGTAAATACTTTTGTATCCTTTTTTATTCATCTTTCCTTTTGATTATTTTTATACATGATTTCCCTCTAAGTACTTCTGACAGCATGGGGAAGCTAGGTGGCACAGTGAACAGAATGCTGGGCTTGAAGTCAGGAAGACCTGAGTTCAAATCTGACCTCAGATACTTACTAACTGTGTGACCCTGGGCAAGTCACTTAAACCTGTTTGCCTCAGTTTCCTCATCTGTAAAATGAGGTGGAGAAGGAAATGACAAACCATTCCAAGAAAATCCCCAATGGAGTCATGAAGAGTTGGATATGACTGAAACAACTGAATAGCAACAGTGGATAGAGCACTAGGCTTGACATCAGGAAGGATCTGTACTTACCTACTCTCTATTCTGCATATGCTATTCTGTCTCCTGCATCTGTGTATTTTCATTCACTGTCCCCCATGCCTGGTGGACTCCCTCCTCACCTCTTCCTCTTTCCTTTCTTATAAGCACTATGCTAAGCCCTCCAGTTAAAAAGAAAAAAAACAAAAATAGTCCCAGCTTTCAAGGAGCTTACATTTTAATGTGGGAGACAACACATGCATAAATTGATATATATGGAATGGATGGAAGGAAACTTTAGAAAAGAGGGCAATAGGTCACATGGGATAGAGTGCTGTCTGGAATCAGGAAGCCCTGAGTTCAAATCCAGACTCAGATACTTACTAGTTGTGTGACCCTGTTTGCATTAGTTTCCTCAGCTGTAAAATGGGCATAATTATAATAGCTACCAATGTTGTTTTAAGGATCAAATGAGGTAATATTAATAAAGCACCTAGCACAGTGCCTGACACATACTAGGTGCTTAATAAATGCTCCTCTCTCCCTCTTTCCCTCCCTCCCGTCCTTCCTTCCTTTCCAGGTATAGGGGACAGCCAGTGAAAAGATAGGATATATAGAGGGTCGTGTTTGAGGAACAAAGAGAAGGCCAACTTGGCTGGATCACAGGGTGCTTGGAGAAGGGTAGAATTAAACTTAGAAATATATGTTGGGGCTGGATTGGGAAGGGTTTTAAAAGCTAAATAAAAAAAATATATTTTCTCCTATATACAATAAAGAGCTAATGAAGTTGGGGAGTGACATAGTCAGGGCTGAACTTAAGGAAAACCATTTTGGCATCAGTGTGTAAAATTGACTGAGGTAGAGAGAATTGTAAAGCAGGAGAATAATTAGGAGACTTGTAATAATCTAGGTGAGAGAGGTCAAGGGCTTGAATTAAGATTGTGGATGTGCAAGGTTGAGAGGAGTCAAATTTGAAAGATATTATGGAGATAGAAATGTCAAGATCTGGCCGGTGACTGGATTTATGGAGTGAAGGGGAATGAGGAATTGAGAACAATGCCAAGGTTATGAACCTGAGATGCTGGAATGATGGTGGTACCTTGGACAGTGTGCATTTTGGAACAGGAGAGCATTTGGAAAAAAGATAATGAGTTTTGTTTTGAATTTGTTGAGTTTAAGATGCTTTTGTAATGGACATCCAGTTTGAGATGTTGAATAGGCAGTTGGTGATGAGGGGACTAAAGCTCAAGAGAGAAAACAGAGAGAGCTAAGATATGTAGATATGTGGGGGGGGGGGGTAGCTAGGTGGCTCAGTGGATAGAGTGCTGGACCTGGAGTCAGGAAAACCTGATTTCAAATCTGACCTCAGAGACCTACTAGCTGTGTGATGCTGGGCAAGTCAGCCTTTGCTTTAATCCATTGGAGAATCCACTCCAGTATCTTTGCCAAGAAAACCCCACTGACAGTATGTCCAGAGGATTATGAAGAATTGGATATGACTGAACAATAAATGTAGTTATGTAAGCTATCTGTATAGGGATGATAATTAAACTCATTGGACCTGATGAGGTCACCAAGAGAAAGAAGATAGGGAAAGAAAAGAAGAAGCCTAGGATAATTCCTTGAGAATACTGACATCTAAAAAGTGTGATATGGATGCTGAGTCACCAAAAGAAAATGAGGAGTAATCAGTCAGAAGGAAAACCAAGGGAGAAAAGTAATGAAAAGTCAGAGAGGAAAGAATATCCAGGAGAAGGTGAACAACAGTAACAAATGTTGCAGAGAGGTCAAAAAGGAAAAAAGTAATTAGATTTTTATTCTGAACTTAATAAACATGAAATAAAATGGACATTTCCATATGCCACAGGAGAATATACAAAGAAAATGGTATATATATATATATATATAGCTTTTTTAAAGGTATTTAATAAGTTCACCTGTGACTTTCAAAGCTGTCCTGTCTGTGCTTTTTTCTCCTAAACCTAATGACTGACAATTAAGAGATAATTGGTAACTTTGGAGACAGCAGTTCCACTTGAATGATGAGGTTGGAAGCCCAATTGCAGAGTATTTAGAAGAGAGTAAGAAGAGAAAAATTGAATATATTCCAAAACTTCCTTTTTCAAGCAGTGAAGAAGGGTAGTTGAAAGCATATGACAATGCCTAGTGTGGATGATAGGATTAAATGAGAGTTCTTTAACCTTGGGAGAAATGGGTATATTTGTAGGCCTCAGGGAAGGAACTAAGTAGATAGGGAGAGGTTAAAGATTAGGGAGCTTGGGGATCATGAATGAGGGCAATTTCCTGAAGAAGATGAGAGGGGATTGGGTCAAGGGTTCATTTTTAGGGGTGGACCTTGGCAAGCAGAGATTGGAGTAAAGGATAGTCAGTGGAGGATTATTTCTGATGGGTCTGAGAAGAGGAGAAGGGGAGAAAAATGGAGCTCTCCATGAAGGTAAAGTATGAGATGAAGTCCTTAGCTGAATGGTAGGGGGAAGGGTTGGTATGGGTGGCTTCAAGACTCAGTTCACATGACTCCTTCTAGGTTAGGGTGGGACTGCTGTTGTTGCTATTGTTTGTCCTTCCTTCTCTATGAGGACCATGACATCAGGAAGATGATGTCATTACTTGCAAGTAAATTAGATTTAAGTGAGGGTCAAGGTCACCAGCCTCACTTTCTCCTCCAGAGCCATCTGGGTCCAGTGGCAAGATATATATCAGGATGACTAGAGATGGCCCCCGGGGGGGCAAACTACTGCCAGAGGGCCATTTGTGAACTAAGAATTTTTCTTACATTTTTTAATAAAAGAGTAAATTTAATAAATAATAGAATAAAATGGTTTTTAAAGAGTTTTTTTAAAAAAAATTCTTAGCTCACCCATGGATTTGACCCACTGTTTCTGACCCTTCTTCTAGATGAAGGCTTTCCTAGTTCCTCCCTCCTCACCACCAAATCCCAGCTGCCAGTATACTCAAAGCCATCAAAGCTACTTTTTTATTTCTTTTGTATATATTATATACCCCATGAAGGAATGTAAACTCCTTGAAGGCAGGGAATGTTTCATTTTTGTTTGTGTATCCCCAGTGCTTAGCACAGTAACAGGCACATAGTAAGCACTCACTTAATGCTTGTTGACTGCTTTTTGCCTTCATTTTCTAACTTGTAGTTTTCTTAGCATGGCCTTGACTGACATCCTTAGCTAGTTTTGTTCATCACCTTCCTCCCTCCCTACCTCTTCTGCTCCCGGTTCCTGCATTCAGTCTGTTTCTAGTTATTCTATATATTAGCAGTTAATCTCTGGGTCATATGAACTAACAATAATCTTTCATTTATATAATATAGGCACAAGATAAAGTAAAAAGGAGGTAGTTACAAATGATACATTAAGAATTAGGAGGGGAGATGTCCTTCACAGCACTTAGAATCAATTCTATAGTAGAGCAGCTCCCAGGAGAAGAAAGGAAGGATGGTAGTGATGGTAGTGATTATATTTATGGTGGTGATTATGTTGATACTTCACATTTATATAGTTTAATCTTTAAGGTTTCCTTAGATCTATTCTAGATAAAAGGAGCCATTCTTGTTTTTGTGGTATCTAAACCTTTAGCATTCAGACATTGGTAGGATGCCAGAGTGGATGTACATGATTGGACAAGACCTTGAATGTTATGAAATGTTTTACCTCACTCTTAGCCACAGTTATACATTTAATAATCCACAAAATCTAGGTGCCTGATTTGGTTTTAAAATTTCATTTAAGTTGATTTCACCTATATTTTGTGTGTGCAGTGGTAGAAGGATTAAATGGGGAGTCAAGATGTCTATGTTCAATTCAATTTGATAAATGTTTATTAAGGTCAAAATTGGGGGATGGGGAGGGAAGTCTATATGTGAGCAAAGGGGGTGAGAAATTATGGGATAGGTAAGTTGTCCAGTTTGGATAGTGTATACAGTATATGGAAGATAGTATAAGTTAAGGGTACAAATATAGAATGATATCAGATTATAGAGAGTTTTAATAATAGTAGTAGTTAGCATTTATGTAGCACTTTAAGGTTTACAAAGTGCTTTAAATTTTACCTTATTTGATCCTTGTAATAACTTTATGAGGTAGGTGCTATTCTTAGTATGCTCATTTTGCAGAGACTGATGGAGATTAAGTGACTTGCCCAAGAATTATCCAAAGATTTGATGAAGCTATTAAGTATCTGGGGCAGGATTTGAACTCAAGTCGTCCTGACTCCAAGTCCAGCATTCTATCCAATGTACCACCTTGTTGCCACAAATAGTTGGCATTGAACCCTAGGATAAGGACTTCATGTTATAGTAGGCAATAGGGAGCCATTGAAGGATTTTGAACAGAGGCATAATTAGATCTGTGCAGAAGGATGATTAATTTGTCATCGTTGTAAACAATGGTAGAGAGAAGTGTCATTGGGAGGCTATTGCACTAGTCTAAGTAGATAGATAATAAAGCCTTTATTGGAGTCATTTCAGTCAAATAAAAAGGAAAGAACAGATGCAAAAGTTCCTAGTTCTCCCAACTATAGCAAGGTCCTTCACCTTTCTGGATTTCAGTTTCCTCATCTATACAATAGGGATTTGAACTAGATGCTCTCTAATATTACTTTAATATTCTATGGCTATAATTACTTATTCTATTGATTCATTCATTCTTCTATCTATTTATCTATTTATTTATTCTTCAAAGTCCAGAAGTAGTAAGATGGTTCCCTGGGCTTTTAAAATTTTTTGTGTCTTGAAGGTTGAAGGAACCTTTTGTGATTATTGATAATCACTGAGAGACTTTACATTAACTCCAGAGAATTGCTAGAAGGATTTGCAATAATATGGGGTTATTTAGGGGAGTGGGGATGACATTGTTCTTGAATTGTAGATCTCTATGGAGCAAGGTGCTAAGAATAGAGTGGGGGAAAGAGAAGAAAGAGGTGGTTAGGTGACAGGCCTGGGCAGGAGCTAAGGGAACAAGATGAGGAGTAGGAGGAAATGGAAAAAGAGATGTAGGCTGGGGCAGAATGATACAGAGCCTTGCAGGCGAGCTCAAATAGTTTCTATCATTATACAGAATTGAAAACTGTTGAAGGCTTTACAGGGAGAGGAGTAGTATGACCTGAACAACAAGAGAATAAAATTAAGTCACTACACTTTTAAAGAGACAGGCAAAGAAGAAACTTGTTAGTGAGGTTTCAGTAACCCAGGAGTCAGAAAAATCATTTATGACCAACTCTCTGATAGATCTATCCCTAGAAGAATGCAGGGGACACAACTTCTGCAGATGCATTTGTGGATATTAGGACATTGTCCTTGTCCTATGGATTTCTAAACCAATAGGAGCAGAGTTTCTCAAATGAATTTGCCCATAGAACTCACTTGGGCTTGAAATATATTGTTAAACTATTTTGGAGCAAAATAATATGAATGAAAATTTCCTCATTTCAGTTGCCAAGTTTTGATTTTACCTTCACAGCATGTTTTGCATCCCCTTCTTTTCATTCACATGACCACTTCTCTACCTCAGGCTCTGTGACTTCTTCCTGGGTCTGTTGCCTCATTACTGGACTACCTTCTTCTGGTGTCGTGGGGCTGGTAGGTGGAGCAGTGGATAGAGTGTCAGGATAGAGACGGAGAGTCAGGAAGACTCATTTTCCTGAGTTCAAATCTGACTTCAGACACTCCCTAGTTGTGTGGTGTGACCCTGGGCAAATCACTTAACCCTGTTTGCCTCAGCTTCCTCTTCTGTAAAATAAGCTGGAGAAGGAAATGGCAAACCAATCCAGTATCTTTGCCAAGAAAACCCCAAATGGGGTCACAAAGAGTCAGACACGACTGAAATGACCAAACAACAACAAAATTCTGGCCACTCCCCTTTCCAAACTGTCCTATACATAGCTGCCAAAATGATATTCCTAAAGCACAGATCTGACCATGTCACTCCTCTGCTCAAGAAATTTCAGTGGCTTCCTATTATTTCTAGGATAAAATATAAACTCCTCTGTTTGACATTTAAAGTCTTTCACAAGCTGTTTCCAGTATACCTTTCTAGACATATGTGGGAGATGTTGTTCAAGTAGAGTCAATAAGAATTGGCAACTAAAGTGACAGAAACTTAATTTATTCTATTTTGCTCTCAATTTTTCCCAATTCTTCTTTATCCTGAGGGTAACTCCATACATCCAGACAGTCCCCAGTTTACTCCTCCTCTTGAACTTTATTACTAGCCAATTTCACCTACTTGCAGTTCCCCATAAATAATGTTCCATACTCTGACTCTATGTCTTATACAATGCTTGGAATGCTCTTCCTCCTCAGCTGCATCTTTTGGAATCCCATGATCCTTTCAAATCTTATTTCAGGTGCCACCTTCTACCTACTGATCTTATTAACACCTTTTACTATTCCCTCAGTTATTGGTTCTTTCCCTCCTCTCTAATTACTTTGTATTTAATTTCTCAGTCATATGTTGAATCGCTAATGTAGAGTAAATTCCTTGAGGGGAGGATCTGTTTTGTTTTTCTTTGTATTCTTAGCATGAGACACAGTGCCTTCACCATGAAGGATGTTCAAGAAATGCCTGGTGCTTCCTGCTTGTTGCATGCTGAAAATTGTCTCATGTAACTAGTATTTTGGATACCAATAATCATGTTAATACTTTGGAAGGGAAATGCATTCTAGAATCAGAATTTCTTCGCAGAGCTCCTTGTTGACACTGCACAGAGCACAGTTTGAGAAATTCTGAAAAGTAACTAATTAGGCTGTGTCCCTGTGTCACAGAGGCATATTTGACTCTAGTTGTTACCCAGAGGGTTCTTCTTATGCAATAGTATTTTCCTGCACTTTAGGCAGCTGGCTGAAGTTTGATGCTGTTACTAAATAATATCTGAAGAATGGAAGACAAGGATTGCAGTCTGATGATATATGTTAAAGCTCTGAGTAAAGGTGAAGTATAAAGGACCACCATCAAAAGCAGAACTTCTGGTACAGCTTTGGCAAAGGATTTGAGCTATATCAAGGAAAAGTAATAAACAGAAGAATGGCAGAAGTGGGTAGAACATTTGATTATAGTCTGGGCAGCTTGCACGTCTATGGCAAAAAAGCAAATGATGGTAATGATAACAATAATAGTAAGTAGCATTTATATAGCATTTTAAGGTTTGCAAAGTACTTTACATACATGATCTCATTTGATCCTCATGACCACTGTTATTATTACAGATGAGAAAACTGAGGCACAGAGAGTTTAAATGACTTGCTCAGGGTGTAAATATCTGATTCAGGATTTTTTTTTTTACATTTTTTTTTCTTTTAGGCAATTGGGGTTAAGTGACTTGCCCAGGGTCACACAGCTAGTAAGTGTCAAGTGTTTGGTCTGAGGCTGGATTTGAACTCAGATCCTCCTGACTTCAGGGCCGGTGCTCTATCCACTGCTCCACCTAGCTGCCCCGATTCAGGATTTAAACACTACATCTACTATACTACCTAGCTACCTTCCTCAGAATGCTATTTTAAAAATAAGTCACTGCTTAAACCAAACACTACCCAATTTTTCTCACTGTGGTGGGGAGTTATATTTACAGGTATATTACATCAAAATGTCAAGTATATAGACAAATTAACTTTTCTTTTGCAGTTCTTCTTCCCTTCTGGGAGTTAGCAGAGTTAGAGAGTCCTAAGGTTCCCAGGAGTCAATAGTTGGAAGGGGCCTCAGAGGCAAACTGGTCCAATCTCCTCATTTTACAGATGACTCAGAGTGTTTGTGACTTGGCCCTGGTCACACAGTTAGTAATATCAAAGACAGGATTGGATTTAGGCCTTCCTGACCCCACATCCAGGTCTTTATCTACTCTGCCATATTGACTCAAAGGATACTCAGAAGTGGAGGAAAGTTTTCATCTCTGTATGAAATATGTTTCTCATGTGTCTGAGATACCTAATATACCAATTTGTTCTCATATATCTGAGAACATATCCTTGAACTACTTTTCTGAAGAATTCCTAATCATAATGTACCTCCACTATGGATTAGATTTTCAGATTTCTTCAATATTACATCTCACAGTATTTATTAAAGAACAAATACTGGCAAAAGGATAATAGCTCTGTAACCTGTTGAGTCCCACTACTGTATTTGTCCTGACTCAGTTATGAGTTGTAGAGATTTCTAATGGTAATTTACCTATTTTGGCTCTTTTCCCCCAACCAGGTTTCAAAATAGGGAACATATGAAGTTAATTTAGGCCAAATCAGTCAATCAGTAAGCATTCATTAATGGCTTAGTAGGTGCCAAGCTCGAGACTTATACAAAAACAGAAGTGAAATAGTCCTTGTGCTCAAGGACTTTACAGTATGATGGTGGAGACATACAGATAAGTGTGTAAGTCCCAGAAAAGTTCCCCTCTGGACCATTCCCTCATTCTTGCCATCTATTATCAAGTGAGGGACCCAGAGGATGACTGTTACTCTTTGGTTCTAGGGGAAACCATGTGGATATATTCTTCTAATATGATAGATCCCCATTGGCATGCTTCCTCTTAATAGTCAGCCAGTAGACACAATTATGTTCTAGTAAAGGCATTTACTTAGATGATATAGTTTAAAAAAAAACATATTTCTCCCCCCATCCCCCTGCCACCCCAACCTGGGATTTACTCTTCTACAAGTACACATAATACCAATGGGAAGAGTAAGCTTAAACTTGGGTTCAATGATAGTGACACACACAAGCCACACATATGACAAAAGCAACTACTCTTGGAACTTCTAGGACCTGGAAATGCTTTTTCATAGAGAGAAAGCACTTCTTTTTTTATTCAATGTATCTTCTGGGTAGGCTGCTTCTCTGCATAGTTTGACTCTCTTCTTTGCTGTCAGTTATCATGGTACTCAAAGATGCTTTCTTCCTTAGGTGACTATCTCTGCATTGTTATCTATCTGTAGTGTATATGTCTGCTTACCACTAGTTATGGCATCTCCTACTGGTCCCATAGTGTCACTTTAGAGCTACATGGCTGATATGGGAATGGAGGGCAGATGGGCAGAGAGAGAAATTGAAGGGGGATTTCTGCAAGGGGTTCCATTACAAGCAGGCCCTAAATTGTAATATCTCCAACTCTTGAATTATAAAATTAATCCAAATTTTAGCTACTAAAAACGCTCATAGGTGTGGTTAATTTGTTTTTTTTCAGCCAATGGAGTTATTCCCTTCTTATCTCAATGACAGAGGTGTCCATATTTCACAAAGAGGCCAGAACATATTCATTAATACTTTGCCATCACATTCTTGGTTTTCTATGATGATATCAAAGGAGAACCTTCCCCTGTCTCCTGTGCACCACCTCGTACCTCAAATAATAAAGGGAGACTTGTGGTAGGAATTCTTTTAAAACTTAATATTAGGATAGGGGAAGGTATGAACTTAGTCTCTTTCTAAAATGGCAATGTACTCCTGGGTAGCCTTCAGGCTGAAGGCTTTAATTAAGAGTTGACTATGTGTAAGTGTCATCTGATTTCCCCTGGTGCCATTTCCCTTTCCCCAGTGTGTGATTATCAGCCTCTTTTTACAGCCCTCTTTTTGGCTTATTGTGGTATTGCCCCCTTTTTCCCCAGCTTTGGTATCTCATCTTTTTGTTTTGATCTCATGGTCATTCCATGATTCTTCTTCCTTTTCTTTGGCAGGAACAAAGTTCTTTGCAACTGTTTCACTTAGGAGGGAGGGGGTAGGGTCAAGAAAGCAGCCCTCCTTGGCCGATGATGGGGAGAAAAAGGTTCTATTGACCATTTCAGGGAGTGAAGGCAGAGAACAAGCCTCAGCTACTCTGTAGAAAATTTCTTCTTGTCCTTTCCTCCCCTCCCCTTTCCCCATGTTCAACAAACCTTTTTTTTTTTTTTCCTTCAGGATGGAGGAGAAATTTGTTCAGTAGTGACCAGGTACACAAACGTGTTTAATTCTTTCCAATCCTATAAATGCTTTCCTTTGAACCTTCTCTCTACCCTATCCAGGTAACATCTCATCTCTTTCTTGTCCTTTACTGTCAACCCACTTGGTAAAAAATTTCTTTATACTTTGTGCTTTTATTTCTGTATCATTTCACTCTCTCCTTCAACTCCTTTCAGTGTATTTCTATCTCTATCACTCTAATGATGCTGCTGTATGAAAGGTTTGTAAATGACCCTCTAATTGTCGGATTCAGTAGCTTTTATTCCTTATCCTCTCTGACCTCTCTGCAACATCTGATAATGCTGACCTACTGTATACTTGTTTTCCCTTAGTTTCAGAGATACCACACTCTATTAGTCCTCTTCTTATCTTTCTAGATGTACCCTCTTTCTCTCTTTCAGTAGTTTTTCCTCTTCTCTTAATGAGTGTATAATGCAAAGCTCTTTCTCTAGATCTGTTCTCTCCTCTCCTTTTATAGGCTCATTTACTACTATTGCTTCAGTTACCACACTATGCTGATGGATAACATTTATGTTGTACTTTTAATTGGTAAAGCATTTCACATATATTATTGCTTTTGATCCTCACAACAACCCTGTGAGGTAGATACTGGTATTATTCCTATTTTACAGATGAGGAAAACTGAGACTGAGTGAGGTTGAATGACTTACTCAGGGTCACACAGCTAGTAAGTATCTGAGGAAAGATTTTAACTCCTTGGAGTCTTCCTGACTCCAAATCCAGGGCTCAAACCATTACATCAAGCTTCCTTTCTTATGTAAGCTCCCAAATATATGTCTACACCTCTGAGCTTCTCTCTGAGCTCCAGAACTACATCAACAACTTTCTATGAGATAAATCCACTTGGATGTTGCACTGGTACCTCAAACTCTACCCATCTAAGACTAAGCTTTTTATTTTATTCATTAATGTTAAACCTCCTTCAGACTTTACAATTTTTGTTGATAGCACTAGTCTATGGTCTTCAATGTTAAAAAAAAACAACTTGGTGTTTTCTTTGTCTTCCCTCTTTTCACTTATAATCCTTTTGTAAGGCCCTGCTTATCATATCTCTACATGTTTTGTATCTGTCTCTTCTATTCTTTTCTTGATGCCACCACCTTGGTAGATGTCCTCTTTACCATACCCCTGGAGCCTTTTAATATGTAGTATATTAACCTTCACTCCACCTTTCAGTCTATCTCTCTGTTCTCCCCAATATTATTTGATGTAGTCTTAGAAATGTTAGCAATAAGATGAAAGATATTTAAGACAAAATACTAAACAAAGACAATATAAAGCTATCCTTATTGATATGACATGAGGATTTACTTCAAAAATTCTAATGGAGGGGGCAGCTAGGTGGCACAGTGGATAGAGCACTGGCCCTGAAGTCAGGAGGACCTGAGTTCAAATCCTGTCTCAGACCAAACACTTGAACTTACTAGCTGTGTGATCCTGGGCAGGTCACTTAACCCCAATTGCCTAAAAACAAACAAACAAACAAAAAATTCTAATTGAAAAAATAGCTTCAGCAAAGTTTCAGGCTACAAAACAAATCCTTAAAAATCAGCAGTGTTTCTATGTGGTAACAAAATCCAAGAGGCAATAATAGAAAGAGAGAGCCTATTTCAAATAAGTATAAAATATATAAAATATTTGGGGATCAGTCTACCATAGCTCACAAAAACTTACGTAAATTAGTTTCCAAAGCACTTCTTAAAAAATAAAGGAAGAATAATCAATGATCAAGGCTGGGCTGGGATAATGTAATAAAAAGACAATATTACCAAAGTTAATTTAGAATTTTAATGCTATATTAATCAATCAAAGGAATAATTTACAGAACTAGATAAAATAATCACAAAATGCATTTGAAGAAACAAAACATCTAGAATATCAAAGGAAATAATGAGAAAAAGGTAAAAATAAAGGCTGAAATAGGAATTCCAGGCTTTGAACTAAATTATAAAGCAGTAGTCATCAAATATATATATATATGTATATATACACACACACACACACACACACACACGTGTGTGTGTGTGTGTACGCGTATATGCATATATGGATGTATATGTATTTGTGTATATACACCTATGCAAGTAATTTTGCCAGATTAATTTCATTTTCCCAGCAGTGATAAAAGATAGAAATAATCAGTGTTGGAGAGGTTGTGGGAAGATAGGCATAGAGATATATTGTTGGTGAAGCTGTGAACCAGTACAACTATTTTGGAAGTCAATTTGGAAGGAATTAGGCAAATAAAATGACTAAGATGTCCATAACCTTTGACCCAGAGAATCATTGATAAGAAAGTCACCATATACACCAAGATATTTATGGCAACACATTTTTTTTTTAATTTTATTTTGGAGGCAACGAGGGTTAAGTGACTTGCCCAGGGTCACACAGCTAGCTAGTAAGTATCTGAGGCCAGATTTGAACTGAGGTCTTCCAGACTCCAGGGCCTACCGAACCACCTAGCTCCCCCCAACACCTTGTTTGTTTGTTTGTTTGTTTGTTTTATAGCAAATAATTGAAAACAAGTTAAATGCCCTTTGATTGGAGAATGGCTTAACAAATTATGGTACTTGAATGTAATGGAATATTAGTGTGCTACAAGAGATGTCAAATATAATGAATACAGAGAAGCATAAAAAGATTTATATGATCTTATACAGAGTGAAGCAGAGTCAAGAAAACAATGCACAGAATGATTACAATAATGTAAACCAAAAAACCATACACACAAAATAATCAAAAGTAAATGTTACAAAATGTAAAGAAGTATGGCTCCAAAGAAGACATATGAGAACAGGCCCACCCTTACTCTTTGCAGAGATAGGAGGTCCATGGGTATGGTTGTATATGTTTTCAGATTTTTTTGATGTATTAATTGGTTTTGCTGCTTTTTTTTTCTCTTTAAAAATATTTGTTATATAGGTTGGTTCTGGGTGGGGGTAAGGAAATTTGGGGAAATTTTGATGGTGAAAAAAATAAAAATATAAATAAAAATTTATTCAAAATTCAGACTAGCTAACTGATTATTTTATTCTTTTATAAAAACCAGCTGCTAGTTGTTTTTTTTTTTAATTCAGTTTTGTTAGTCTTTTCTTTAGTTTCCAGGATTTCTATTGTTGTTTAAGTTTTTGTTTTGTTCTTTTTTGGTTTAGGCAATTGAGGTTAAGTGACTTGCTCAGGGTCACACAACTAATGTCAAGTGTTTAGTATAAGGTCGGATTTGAATTCAGGTCCTCCTTTCTTCAGGGCTGGTGCTCTATTCACTGCACCACCTAGCTGCCCTGTAGTTTTTTTTTTTTAGTTGTGCTTTTCTTGTTTTTCTTAAAATTGCACTCCCAATTTACTGTTCTATTTTTTTCTCTCTTTTATTGATGAATGGGTTTAGAGATACATTTTCCCATAAGTACTACTTTAGCTGTGTCCTGAAAGTTTTGGTGTGTTTCTGATTGTTGTCATTTTCTTCCATGGAATTTTCTATTATTTCTATGATTTGTTCTTTGACCCATCAATTCTTTTGGATGAAGTTATCTAGTCTCCAATTAATTTTTAATCCTTCTTCAAAGACTTTTTATTCAATATAATTTTTATTACATTGTAGTCATTAAAGGATATGTTTAATATTTTTGCTTTTTGCATTTTATAATCCCCAAATATGGTCAATTTTTTTTAAAGGAGGCATACTCAGATATAAATGCCTTTCTAATATTCAGCAAAAATCCATCACATCTGACATTTCTATTTAGATAGTTAAGGGTTGGTTTTGTTTTTGTTTTTTTTTTTGCTTATATTTTACTAGATTTATTTAGGTCTGAAAGGCATACATTACATTGTGGTGCCCCACTGTTAGAGTAAACTATTCTTTTCTCCCTGAAGCTCAATTAATCTTTTCTTTAAGTATTTTGATGCTTTTCCATGCACATATATTTCTCTCAACCATCATATTGGCAGTTTTTTTTTCCGTTTACTCTTATCTATAGCCTCAGTTTTTGGATTGGGGATTTTTAATTTGGTCAACCTCTGATCTTTTCCATTCTTTTGCATGCTGTGGGCAAATCCTGCTTGTTTCTGGATGGGATGGCGAAGACTAGGCCCTCCCTTATGCAACAATTCCTGTGCTTTGGCTCTGTCTTTGGGAGGCTCGACTTACGTTTTGGTCTTTGTACCTTCTCCTTTTCCTTCCGTATTACCAAACCTGGAGTTGGATTTATCTCTTACCCCTAACAGGCTCAACAATCCAATGTTGTTGGTTGTGCTCGTGTCCTATCTTATCTTCTGCAAGTTCCCAGGTGCTGTTTTCCCAGATGTTACCCAGGCCCTTCCTCCTTCTCTTAGCAGTTTCCACCACTGTGATTAGTTTAACACATGAAGCTGATTTACTAAAATGGGGCAATAGCCAACTGATCTTCAGCCCACACTCTCATTGTCCACGATTCCTTTTATTACAATAAAGTGAAATAGAGGACCTTTCAAAAGGAAGTTCTCTGGGCTCTTTGCCCTTCTATTTACTTCCACCAGGTATTTGTTTGCTTTTCATGATCTAACCATTTACTTTTTAACTTAAAAAAATTCTAACTTTTTTTAACATCACTAACTCACTTTCTCAAAAAGCTACAGAGGCTCCCTTGTACCTGTAGGATAGAATACAAATCCCTGAGTCTGGCATTTAAAGTCTTCTGCAACCTAGTTCCAACTCACTTTTCCAGACTTATTTTGCATTATTTCCATTTAATTTCTTTATATTCCAGCTAAATTGGCCATCTTTGATATTCTTCAAATTTTCCCACCTTTGCAACTTTCTCCAGGCTGAACAATCCATCTGGAAAACACACCTCTTTCCCCTTTACATCTTAGAATCCTTAGCTTCTGCTAAAGTTCAGTTCAGGTGCCGCCTCTTACAGGAAGCCTTTCCTGATCCCCTTGGTTTTTGGTGCTCTCTTTTCCTCAGATTACATTGCATTTATTATTTGTCTATTTGTTTGCTTGTTTAGCTATTTATTTGTTTACTTACTGTTCATTCATTCATTTATCTATTTATTTGTGTTAATGTTGAACCTTCCAGTAGAATATAAGCTCTTTGAGGACAGGGACTGTTTTTCATTTTGTCTTTGTATCTGCAATAGCTAGGGCAGTGCCTTGAACACAGTAGGCTATTACTATATGCTTATTGAATTGAATTGAAGCCCTCCCAGTTTAGTCTGATATTAATGGGTTTTGTTGTTCCTTTTCTTATCCTAACTTTCGCCGAAGGGGAGCTGTGTCCAGTCTCAAAGACTGAGTATTTGAGGCAAGATAGTGTGAGACTCTTTTGTTTTCAGGTTCTCTGGGACAACTCTAACCCATACTGTCCTAGTTTTTTCTCGTCTTGCAAACTATACTTCCATAATGTTGACATGCTTGTCTTATGGGTTAGGAACTCAGTGAAGGTGACAATTTTTTTTTCTAAGAAATCCTTGTAGGTGATTGTTACCCACACTGACAGCCACTGTGGTTCAGGGTTGAATACACTTGACTGAGCTGAATAAATTAGCATAAAAACATTTAAAACTGAATTTCCTAACGTAATTTTTTTTCTAACTTACTACCAGATGTTTAGATTTAATTTCTTCCAAATAATGACACCTAAATATCATTTTGTCCCCTAATGATTATTCATTTCAATAGTAAATGTCCCTAATAAAATGAATCAGGCAGCAGGAACCATTGAGAATAATTGCTGGTGAAAACCTCCAACGAGAACACATTGTACTGGCTGAGGAAATGGGGTCTCCTTGTACAATAATAGTAGCACTGCCCAATGCCTTGGCACTACCCTCTAGTTAAAGGTTACTGATTTCAATTTGGTGAACATAAGTGACATTTTCCTAAAAGCAAGTTTTATATCAGTGTGATCAAACTTTGTTTTGTTAGCAGGGCCCTTATTTTCTCCTTTCAGAGGATGTATGACAACAAGATGTAAACCCCAGTTTGGACTTGGGCATTTTTTTCTGGTGGTTTACTTATGGAGTTCTACCACCCTTCTTTCTGTAGCATGATAGAAAGAGCTCAGGAGTAAGAGAAAATCTGAACTCTAGTCCCAGCTACAGTACCCATTAGCTGT
This sequence comes from Vombatus ursinus, assembly GCF_900497805.2. Classification (NCBI taxonomy): domain Eukaryota; kingdom Metazoa; phylum Chordata; class Mammalia; order Diprotodontia; family Vombatidae; genus Vombatus; species Vombatus ursinus. Next base: position 4,893,633 of record NW_020948774.1, read on the forward strand.
GTGACCTAGACAAGTCATTTCACCAAATCATAGGGTTGGAAGGGATCTCAAATCCATCTAGTTCAACCCAAAAATGAACACAAATCCCTTCTACTACCTCCAGTTTAATAAGTATTTGTTAAGGATCCACTGTAAGCAAGGAACTGTGCTTGGCACTGAAGATGTGAAAACTAAACAAAACAAAATTCCCAAATAGTTCCTGTGAAGACCTTCAAGGAGCTTACATTCTACCGGTACCCCACTCCTACCTTTAAGGAACCAGACAATTAACTTTATAGCCTGTACAGGAAGACTTCCAGAGGGGAAAAAAAAACAGTGGCAGTCCATTTCATTAGGTTGTGTACTATGTGAATTTTATTTTATTTTATTTTTTAAGATAAACATTTATTGACTATCAGTCACAATAACAAAGAACATTTAATTCATAAAACTTTTTTTTTTTTTAGTGAGGTAATCAGGGTTAAGTGACTTCCCCAAGGTCACACAGCTAGTACGTGTCAAGTGTTTGGTCTGAGGCCGGATTTGAACTCAGGTCCTCTTGACTTCAGGGCAAGTACTCTATCCACTGCACCACCTAGCTGCCCCCCATAAAACTTAAGAAAACAGATCTTAAATAAATTTAATGAAATTAACAATTAAGCCTAAAACATTCAGATTTTTAAAACGATGTCCCTAAGTACATTAAAAATAAAATTGGGGTATATTTGCACTCCTCTCATGGCAGACTCTATGCTCATACCTGTGTGGAGAGCCCATTACCTCCTGAAATAGCCCATTCTCCCTATGAATAAAAAAAACACTTTAGTTTTTAGTAAGTTTTTTCTATATCAAGTTAACCTGAGTTTTCTCCTGAGCATAAATTTTCTCATCTATGAAAAGGAGGGATGTAGAAATGAGAGAAAGCTGAGCAATCCTTTAGCCCCCAAATCTGTGTTTCTATGATTCTCTTTGTTACCTGTTGTTAATTGCTTTCTTCAGGTTTCTTCTCATGCTGTAGTTCCTTTTTAAGGCACTTTGTACAACCTCTCTGGGATTGATTGACTGATTGATTTGAAGGACACCATCCTCAAAGCCCCATGGTGGACACAATCTCTCTTCCATTATATAAGCCTTTGCTCTTACATACTTATAAAAATGACTGAGTTGAAAGAGACTTTAGTTGTAATCTACCTGAAAATACTTAAAAATTAATCCACATGACAACAAATCCCCAAAGTGGTTCTCTAAACTTTATCTGGAGACCTCTAAGGAAGTCCTCAAATAATGTTGAATAATATCAAAGACTTTTGAATGAGCTCAGTAAAGGTAGAAAAACTTCAGAGAAGATTTTAAAGTATTGGATTCAAGTTTTTTTTTTTTTAGTAGCTTGATTTAAAAACTTGACCTCCCAACCAATAATTTCAGGAAACACTCCCCTACCTTTTATTAGGGTTTTTTTTTGGGGGGGGGGGAGAAGAGCTTCTTTTAAGAAATTCTTTCTTCTCTCCTGCATCCTGCATGATCAGTGTTTGATCCTTGTAACAGCTTACTGAATTGAGTATGTGGCACTCAAGTTAAGGTGGGAAAAGATGAGACAATTTTCTACTTTTTGTTGTTCCCATTCTTCCACCCCATTTCCAATTCCAGTTTGAAAACTAATCTTTGTTCCAAGAGTAGGTAAACCTCAAGACACAGAATTAGTAGGGAACTGGTTAGATTTGCTATAGGAAACAATTTTATGCTTTCCTCTCCTACATAAATACTTACTTGGATATAGTATATACACACACACATACGCACACACACACTCTGCACCTGGGCATGGAGAATGGCAAATATCCCAGACCACCCCATCTGCAAAACAGAAGGTATCTTGGTGTATGCCTTTGGGATTTTGTACTCACCTAGCGTGTTGATGTATGTCTATATGCACGTGCTGCCTGTTGTGCTGTGTGCATCCTGTTTTCGAAAGCTTCATTTTTTCCCTTTTATTTTGTCCTTATTCAAGCCCATTAGTTGCTCTTTGGGCTTGGCATTCCCCTGTGCTAACATGTTCCCCCCTAGTGGGAAAGGAGATAGCTATGATTAGTCTAATGAGTGATTAATTAACAAGCAGGCTGGCTATATAATGGAAATGTGCTGACCTTGCTAAGTAATGGCAGGGGGAAGAGAGATAGCTGTGGGAACACAATCATATTCCAAATCATGGCTTTAACCCTTGAGTCACCTTTTCTGGTCCTCCAGGGCTTCATTGCTTAGTTACATTCGCCAGTGTTTGTGCAGCTGTGCTGAGGTCTGCATTATTGTGTGGCTGTGTGTGTGTGTGTGTGTGTGTGTGTGTGTGTGTGTGAAGTGTTGTGTGTGCCAGGGTGCCTCTGCATGACTTTACAACCAATAAGACAGTCTATCAGTGCTGCATAGCAGCGTGACCAGGAGGGGATGCTGCAGGAGGAAGCAGGCTGCCACATGCTCCATAGCGTATATAGGCGGCTGAATGAAAGCAATGGCTTTGTGTGTGTTTGTATAGTAACATGCATATATGTGCATATTTTCCTTATAATTAAATGATGAATGCTGATACTAATTGGCAATTATGCAAAGTCTGAAAAAAATCTGGCTGAAGGTGTTGGAACTTTCTGAGTACTGTTTATTAAATAAATTGGGTTATTGTGTTGGATTATCTCCAGTAAACATGGATTTTATTTGGGTGGGAGGTATGAACCTATAAAGAGCTTTAGGTCTCTATGTCTGCCTTTGTAAAGTGAGGGGTTATATCTCTAAGTTCAAAATTCTCTTATTCTAAGGTCTCTCTGACTCCATTTTCCAGAAGAGCATTTATCACTTATAATATGTACTGGGGGTGGTGAGGGGCATTGTAATGAAGGGGTTCTAAATTGTTAATGCTTAAAATAAGTTGGTATGAGAGAAGAGGAGTTGGGGGTAGGGAAGAAAATATGAAGGAAAGAATCCCAAACTTAACATGATTAAGAACAGCAAGGGGTAAAAGAATAGTGAATAGATCACAGAGAATGGGAGAGGTCCATGGCACCTCTGTTTCATTAAGTTTCTATTGTAATTAACTGTTAATTTTCTTCTGTGGAGAAGGGGAAAAAAGGGAAATAATTCCTAGAACTGATGCTGCCCCTGGCTACCTTGACCTTCAGGGACATGTTGGCGGGGGACTTTTTCTTTTTTACTCTCCATTCCTGTATGAAATGTATCACAGAGGAAGGAAGGTGAGATATACTTAGGGATGGATTCAGGTAGGGTTCAGTCACACCAGACTGTAGCAAACACCATCTGGTTATAGTTGAGAATGGTGGTTCTGACACTGAAATGTTTATCTCAATAGTACTGCTGGATTTTGGCTGTCCAAATAAACTCTATTAAGTCCTAAAGAAGTCAAGTACAAGCTACAAGACAAATTAAACAGACTCTCTTGTCTGTCCCTTTAAGCTCCAGGGGATTGCTAGAGGTGAAGAATTGAAGGCATCATTCTCTTTTGAGAAAGAAGGTACTGTTACCCATTTTGGAGGGTGTAGGTCTAGAAGTTGCTGAGTTGGAAATAAGTATGACTGATTCTTCTTCCCCACTGGCATAGCCCTCTATTTCTAGTACTGAACCCTGGGGGTTTAAGGGGCATTTTCAACTGCTTTTAATCAAGGGCTTCAAAGAAATCCTTGAATATGATTCCCATGGGTTTAATTATCTTCTTTATGCAGGTGTCTCACAGATCTATCTATCCAGTCCCATTCTTTCCCTTGAGCTTTAGTCCCCTCATCACTTAATGCCTGTTGGACATTGCAGACAGAATGTTCCAGAGACATATCAAGCTCTACATGTCTAAAATAAAACCCTAATTCCCCCCTTTCCAGCTTCTCTATCTCTGTGGAGGTACTCCCATTCTTCTAGTTTCCAAGGATCATAACATCAACATTATCTGAGAATCCTCACTCTTTCACACCCACTCAGTTGCCAGAACTTGTCATTTCTACTAACATAACTTATATCTAGTCCTTTCTCTGTATTCACACAAACTCCCCCGAGTTCAGATCCTCATCACTTCTCACTAAGATTGCCAAACAGAGGATTTTATACTTGATCCTGGAGTTCACAGAGAGCCACTGGAGTTTATTGGTGGTGGTGAGAGGGGAACAGGAGTGGAGGGAAGAGTTACACAATCAGATCTGTGCTTTAGTAAAAATCCATTAAGTAGCTGAGTGGAGGATATATTGGAGTGGGGAGAGACTTTAGCCAGGGAGACCAACCAGTAGGCTTTTGCAGTAGTCCATTCATGAGGTGATGAGAGTTTGTACCAGAACAGTGACTATGTTAATGGAGAAAGGGAAAGGGATGTGTGTGTGTGTGTGTGTGTGTGTGTGTGTGTAGATATAGATATATAGATATGTGTGTATGGATGTATATTATATGTGTATGGATGTGTATGTATATATATGTATGTTTACACACACACACACACACACACACACACACACTTCTCACTTTCCCTTTCTCCATACTCAAAGTTACTACCCTGATACAGACTCTCATCATCTCACAAATGGATTATTGCAAAAGCCTGCTGTTGGTCTCTCTGGCTCAATTGTCTCCCTACTCCAATTCATGTGTGTGTGTGTGTGTGTGTGTGTGCGCGTGCACACGCACATGCATGCACGCACATATACATACATGTATATGTATGTATATGTGTGTGTACGTATATGAGACTTGGCAACAGATTGGGAGTGGGTGTATGTGAATAAAGAGTTAAGAACACCTAGGTTGTGAATATGGGTGCCTGGGACCATGGTGTTGCCTTCAATAGTAGTAGGAAAGTTGAGTAGAGAAGAAGGTTTGGGGAGAAAGATAATTAGTTCTTTTTAGGGCATGTTGAACTTGAGATGCCTACAGGAGGTCCAGTTTGAGATGTCCCAAAAGACAATTGATGTAATACTGGAGCTTAGGAGAGAGTCTAGGGCTCGATGTATAGATCTGAGAATCATCCGTATAGAGGTGATATTTGAACCCATGAACTCCTTTAAACCTCTCTCTTTTTCAGTCTATGTTCCACACAGTTGCCAAAATGGTTAAAGCATAGATGTGACCTTTATCATTCCCCTATTCAATAAACTCTATTGGATCCCTATTGCTCCTAAGAGAAAATATAAACTACTCTCTTAAGTCATATAAGTGCTTCACAACTTGTCTTTGTGGTTGTAGCCACCAACCTGTCTTTTGAGACTCACTGAATATTACTCTTCCATCTCAGTCTGTCATCTAGCCAAACTGGTCCCAAACACAGCTCTCCATTTCTTGTCTGGTAAACTGGCCATTCTCCAGTGCATTCCCCCTTCCCAAGATCTCTCATTTCCTTCAAGACCCAGCTCAAGTGCATGAAGCTTTACTGATCCCTCTCAACTGCTTGTGTCCTCTTTCCCCAACTACCTTGTACTCATTTGTATTTATTCTTTGTGTATTCATCCTGCATCTACTTATAAATGTAAGTGCCTCCCTCGTTGGAATGGAAACTCCTTTAGAACTGTGATAGTTTTATTCTGTGGTTGTATCACCAGTATCTAGCAAAGTACCTAGCACATAGTAGGTGCTTAATAAATTCTTGCTGATGGATCGAATATTTTTGAAGTACTCAATTCTGTTGTTACTCCCCACCTCCAACCCAGTATGACTGATGTTGCAGTGCCCATATCCTCATCACAGACTTGCATCTCATCTTGAGAATATACAGTGTATGTGTCTGAATTGGCTTTTTCTCCTGACACAAGGTACCCAAAACAAAACAAAACAAAACAAATTAGCTTGCAAATGTTTTTATTTCTGTCCTCTAACCATAGATGGTAAAATGACTTAAATCATAACTTTTACTTTGCAGAAATGTCTGCTTCCTCTGTGAAGACAGCAGGTTGTAAGGCTATTGGCGAAGCCTGGACACTGTCTAAGACAGGATTTTTGTATCTTTGTGGATATATGACATTTGTGGTCTTGCATAGTATATGATCTGTAACTCAGATCTGTGAAATGGTAGGGTAGAGACCCAGTTTGTCATTTCAGTTCCCTCTGGCACACATCAAGAGGGTGTATTGATGATTTAGCAAAGTTAACTATCATTATTGCTACTTGGAAGAGATATGGAAGACGTGTGGCGGGGCGGGGAGGAAAGAAAGACAGGAGAGAATCTGCTCCTTTTATAGAAGTGTGAAATCCTACATTCCATGTGCAGGAATAGCCCAGGCAACTGTGTGGTCCTCTCCTTCTGCTTGTTCTCATCTTCTCCTGTTGCCCTGGAGATGGAGATAGGGTGCTCTCTCCTTGGTCTAGTCCTTGTTGACTCTCTCACTCCAGCATGGCCAGTCAAGGTCACCTCTCAGTGCCTCCATCCAGTCCCATACTTGCTCTTTGCAGAATGAGCATCAGTTTAACGCAGGAGGTTTTCCTAAGGGCATCAGCTGAGCATGAAGAGCTTGGCATTGAGACAGTCTCCCCAGGCCCTTTAGAGACAACTAAGATAGAAGGGGTTGCTGAGCAGGCATATTCCATGATTCTACCAGTTCTGGCATTGACGCCACTGGCATGAGACAAACTAGTCACCAGGTAAAACTAGAAAAGACTTGGCAGTAGAAATTTTCTTTGTTGATTCTGGGGCTCAGTACAGGTTGCAGACGTGCAGAGAATCTTAAGGAGAAATGATTCTAGCAGTGGAATCATTAGTAGCATTGAAAGACCCAGGAGGTTGTTCTGTTGGTGTAAACGGCTTTCAGAAATGGAGAAAATTCCTCTGAGGCTGGCCCATCTACTATATTTATGGCCAAAGATTGAATGGAGAAATGAGTTTTTCCCTCCCTGAACTTATGAAGCTTGCTGTCCTCCTCTGAAGGTGGAGACCCATCAATCCATCACAGAAGCCACAAAAAAGTTTCAGAAAGGGTAAGCCACCTGTGTCTTGAGCACCTGCATCAGATTCCCCTCTGCACAATTCGATGTTCACATGAAGCAAAGTACATTTCACTGAAAGAATGAGCCTTATCTCAATCGCAAGCCTGTTATTAGATTAAAACGGGTTTAATGGATAGCCTGGGGTCTATGGATAGACTTCAGGGATCTGTGAACATGGATGAGAAAAAATGTCTTTTTAATTTTTACTAACATTTGATTTCCTTTGTAATCCTATGTATTTTATTTCATGCACTTAATTTTTCCTGAGAAAAGGGGTCCAGAGACTTCACCAGACTGTCAAAGGAGTCCATGACATACACAAAAAGGGTTAAGAATCCATAGTCAAGAGAGGAAATGTGCATATCCCTGAAGAGCTCCCTCCTGCCATCTATGTGGCTCAGGAAGTGGCTTGCTTCTCCAGTGCTCCCTCTTGAGTGGTGGCTTAATGAGGTGTTGGTTGCATATGATGTAAGAATTCTTCCTTTGTTTGGAAGCATTTCAGGGGGAGCTTGCTTCCTTTGACTTGGATGCTGCACTTCATTTTTTACTCTTAATTCTTTAGAGGTAGAGATAGTGATCAGAGTAAGAGGTCTTAGAGTCCCAAGGTGTATTGCTACGTTATGCGGAGGCAATGTAATTTAGTGGAATGAATGTTAGATCTCAAATCAGGACCTGGGTTCTAATTCTGCCTCTGAAATTTATTAGCTGAGTGACCCTGGACAAATCATTTTTACCTCTCTGAGCATCAGTTTCTTTATGAATGGGGATAATAATAACTGCCTTGCACAAGATTGTTGTGAAGGTCAAAGGAGATAATGTATGTAAAGTGCTCAGAAACTTTAAATTACTATATAAATGGGAGCTATTACTATTAGGATGATGTTTATGTGCCAGACTGCACTGGTAATACCATGAACTTATAGTCCTGATCACACAATAATTGAGTTTGTAGGTTCTCTGCCTGACCTCTTGTGGGCATATCACAAATTTCCCTAGGGAGGGATAGCCAGAATGGTTGTGTTCAAAACGTTCCTGGACTCAGAGAATAGTAGTTGTGATGGCCTGGGACTATTATCTAACAGAAGAATGATTTTGAGGCCATGAGCCTAAAATAGCAGGGTGGGGGCAACAGGTTAGACTTAGACTTACCCAGGACTGGATGAGAAGGCCTGAATCTAAAACTGAGGGTTCTGCCTGTACCTGACCAAGATAAGGGATATTTACACCTCAATTAAAATTAATGAAACATTTAATTCTGCAGGAACATATCTGAGTGCATTGTCTGTGCATTTGTGTTTCTATCACATAACCTCTTACCAGAACTTTGCAACTTGAAATCTGTTTTCCTTTTTCTTTATTATCTTTCCTAATTTTACCTCATTCCAACTCCTTAGTAATTCAGTAACAGTAACTGCAGTTCAACATGTGTGATTATGACAGAGAGAGAGAGAGGTTTTCATTTTTCACAAGCATTACTTGTATATAATGTATGCATTTCTGTAGATCCTCATTAATCCATAGGAACATGAATTCTTTCCTCTGCAATATAAAGTTGGTAACATTTTTGTTCATGTTTCTGTGGCTAAGAAACAGAAATAAAATATTTTGAAAATATGCATATATCCCTTTGTTATTGACTCCTCATAATTATTATCCTTTTTGGTCTAACATTTGTTAAAGTGACAGCAGCCAGATAGAATGAGGGAATCTGAACAAATTTCTCATAAAGGGTAACAAAACTGAAACCATTGCAGCGTCTTCATTGGACATTCAATCATTTTAGCCTTATCAACAAGGAAAAGGAAAAGGGAGAGAGAGACAAAGGGAGATACACACACCCACCCACCATTTTCTTTAGCCATGTTTGGCCCCTTGTCTTCTCTTACCCCCTAAGCCTCTCTGGTCCCTCTGCCTGAACTCCCATTCACACATACGTATACATAATCAGACCCCTTTTCTCTTGACTACCAGCATTTAATCTCAACAGGCTTGCCTGCTTGGATGCACTGAGGCAACTGCTAACATTTAATAATAGGGCCCCAGCAGCTGGCATTCAGTCTTCATAACAGCATGGGACACCCTTTTCTGGCAGGCTGACAGTGGGGAAGGAGCAACACTTGGCCTTTTACCGCTACCTCTCCCACAGATCACTCTATGCCCCAAGTGCTCCCTTTCTGGAATAAAGCTCACACAGAACCTCTTTCCGCCTGGCTGTGCTTTGCCCCTCTAATGCAGGAAAGCTTCAAGTATGCAGAAAGCACTTTGTAAACATAAAGTACCATATAAATGCTAAGTAATAATAGGGGTGGTGAAGGATGGAGAGGCAGAATGACTGCATATTGAGTAAGGAACTCAGAGAAAGCCTGGGGTTTCTTTCAAGTATTATGTTTAGGGAGGACAAACATAGTTATGCATACACCACACACACACACACACACACACACACACACACACACACACACACACACACACACACACACACACACACACACGTTCTTGAAATGCTCTGACCCACAGATTCTTACCATTCTTGATCCTGATTCTCCTGGATGCCAAAGCAGATGGTGAAGAAGTTATCGCCAAAGACAGTGTCTGGTGGGATCAGAAGTGTAAATGACATCCTTGAAAGATGACTAGGGGACAGTCTCACTGATAGATAGCCTCACACTGAAAAACAAACAAACAAAAATAATTGGGATATAGCCTTATTTGATAAAAACAGTGTACCCACTTCCTCCCCACTTCTATTAATAACTTGTTTTCTCTCTGTTTCAAGAAGTTGGCATAGGGGTTCATGAGGTCTGTTGATAGATTTCAGGGGATATGTGAAGTTGGATGGGAAAAATACATCTTTTTTTATAATCCTATATATTTTATTTTAGGTATTTAAAAACATTATTCTGAGGGGTCTCCAGGCGTCTACATCCTACCACAGGTGTCTATAATACAAAAAAGATGAAGAACCCCAGGTTTATTTGGTTAGAACTTGGTGCTAATGAAGCCGAAGTCATAGCTTCAGTCCTTGAATAAAGGGCAATTAGCTTCACACAGTGGGGAGGAAAACAAAACAAAACAAAAGACCCTATTCCACAGAATTGATGCTGTTTCTTACCTCAACCATCTTTCAGGTTGCAAGCAAGTCTTTAGTTTCTAGTTGGGGGGAGCAGTAGCAACCCCTGCATGGTTTATTGTAGTCCATTGGGGAAGGGTATTTTTCTTTCTCTGTTCTTTTTAAGTGTTGTCTCATTTGCCCTCAGGCACAAGATACTCTCATCTCCCTACTACGTATATTTTCAATGATTGACTCCCATTCTTGGAATGATCTCCCCCTCTTTTTCTCCTCCTGGATTTCTTCAAATCTCAGCTAAAATCCCATCTTTCTTAAGAGGTCTTTCCTAGTTCCCCTTAATGTTACTGCTTTCCTTCTGTGATTACCTCTATTTTCCTCTTTATATTAAATGTTTTTTTCCCATTAGATTATGAGGCCTTGAAGGCAGGGACTATTTTGCCTTCCTTTGTATGCCTCGCTCCATGCTTGGCACATGATAAAGTCTTAATAAATGGATTGTTGACTTTCAAAGAAAATTCCAAGATGTGTTCTATAGCAATTGGAATGCTCTGTCATTTGGCCCCTGGCTTCAAAACCACAGTTTTCTGGGAATGGGAGAGGTGGGTTGCTCTGTGATTGTGTGTTCTTTAAGTCAGAATAACGGAGGATTTCCTTTCCAGATCTTCAATTACTTCAAATGAATTCAGTGCTAGAATATGTAAGGATGAATGCTTATTGGTGGATCTGAGAAGCTCCTTTGATTCTTAGTATAACTTTCCATTAGAAAACAGTTTCCTAAGCAATGAATAAAAATAATAGCTGGCATTTATATAGCACTTTAAGATTTGAAAAAAATTATTTTACATACATTATGTCATTTGAACTCCTGAAATTTCTTGTATCATATTTATTTTACAACCCCCCTTTCCTTTTTTTAAACCACATTTACCCCATCACTACATCTTATTTTCTCTCATCATGAGGAAGCTAATGCTACAATGGATAGTGTTAGGCCTGGGGTCAGGAAGACCTCAGTTCAAATCCAACCTCAGACAATCACTAGCTGTATGACCCTGGGCAAACTACTTTAACCTCTATCTTTCTCAGTTTCTTCATCTGTAAAGTGGGGATAATAATAGCATCTACCTCCAAGGGTTGTTGTGAGGATCAAATGAGACAATGTCTGTAACATGCTCAGCATGTATCTGGCATGTAGTAGGTACTTAATAAATGTTCATTTCCTTCCTTCCTTTATCTACTTTCCTTTTTCTATTTTATCTTTTCTCTACTTTCTTTAGATGAAAAATCCTACCATGTACATTGCTGGTCAAAATTCTTATTCCTCCTTCTTTAGGAAAAGTTAACAGCAGTGAGGGCAAATTGGTAGGTCTTCCAGTACTTTCATTTTTAGAATACTTACTGGATATTAACTAAATTATGTATTGGCCAGCTCTCAGTTTTCATGGTCTCCATTTTTCCTGAGTGTCTGTCTGTCTGTCTGTCTGTCTGTCTGTCTGTCTCTCTCTCTCTCTCTCTCGCCAAATATCTTACCTCAGTCCCAACCCTGTATTTCAGTGATCAGATAATATGGTGTAATGGAAGGAAAGCTCTATTTGGAGTCAAAGGGCCTGGGTAAATATTTTGCTGCTTATGTGACTTTATTTGACATGTTACTTAATGTTCCTGAGACTCAGTTCCATTCTCTGTAAAATGAGGGGCTGAAAGGCAGCATGACATAGATAAGGGGCTGGCCTTAGAGCCAGGAAGACCCAGATTCAGATCCTGCCTCTGACACAAACTAGCTGAGGCACCATGGTGCCTTAACCTCTCAGTGACTTAACCTCTCAGTGCCCCAGGAAACTCTCTAAGACTAAGAAAGATTTTTGATCTGCATTGATGGAAGGGGTTTTCTACATTGGAATTTCCTTAAAGTGATGAAATCACAGATCTGGTTAAAAAAAAAAAGGTAACTGGATTAGATGAGCTCTGTGTTTCCTTTTCAACTCTATCATCTTGTGAATGGGAAATTATTTTCTTGTCATTATTTCCATATACTTCATTGAATAACTTCTTTAAAAAAAACAAACAAAAAACTTGTGACTGATGGTACAGAATGAGACATACATTTTTGGACATGTGTGGATTTTGTTTTGCTTGTATATGCTCATTTGTTATAATAGTTGTGTTCTTTGTGCATGTGTGTATGAGAAATCTGAGGTGAAGTGGGGAGTTATCTATAGTGTTACATTCCCTTCTCCCCTCAAAGGAAGAAACAAAAAAAATGAGAGACATTGAAGTATTTTCTAAAATGTACAAAAGACAAATGAAAGAAGGTCCAGAAGGAAATAGATAAGTAGGATACCTTTGAAAATTTGTTGTTGGTCAATTGTATCCTATTCTTTGTGATCCCATTTGGGGTTTTCTTGTCAAAGACATTAAAGTGGCTTGTTATTGCCTTCTCTAGCTCATTTACAGATGAAGAAACTAAGAAAAATAAGTTTAAGTGACTTGCCTAGGGTAATACAGCTAGTGTCTGAGGTTGAATTTGAACTTAGGTCTTCTTGACTCCATGCTGAAGCTGTATGTAATAGAGATCTGTAGTTCCACATATAATTCTCTCTCTCTCTCTGTCTCTCACTCTCTCTCTCTCTCTCTGTCTCTCTCTTCTGTTCAGCTTTGTTAATGGAAATGTTCTCTGGAACAAAGACAGAGAGATAGAGACAAAGAGACTATGACAGCTGAAGGCAGGTCACTGTGTGATTTAATTACTCTCTATCAAGTGCTGTGAAGGTAAAAGCACTGTACTTTGGAAGGACAGAAGGAAGGAGGAGGTAGGACATGCAGTTGCTGTTCGGAATTTTTTGGAGAAGGATAGTTGCTTAGGTTTCCTGTAAGAGTGAATTTTTTCCTTAGGTTTTCATGGCCATCTTTTATCCTTAGCTTTTCTCATTCTCTTCCTTCTCACTTTGAATTTGCATCCAGTCACATGATTCAACTCCTTTCTCTCTTTGCCAATGTTTCCCAAATGATTTCTTTTCCCCAAACCACCTACCAATGGAGAGCAGTATGTGTCTGTCTGTTTCTGGCTCTCTCCATATCTATTTATCTATCTACCCTAGTGCAGACCTTTATCTCCTCATGTCTGGAGTATTGCAGTAACCTGCTGGTCAGTCTGCCTGCTGCTTTCCCCACTCCTGGAGTAGACCTCCATTTTCCACTTAGTGCTGAAAGTGATCTTTCTAAAGTGCAGGTATGACCACCCCATCCCCCTAGACAAAAAACTCCATTGGCTCCTTGTCACCTCCAGAATCAAATATAAAATCCCCTGTTTGGGATTCAAAGTCTTTTATAACTTTCCCTGGTCCTGCTGTTCCAGTCTTATTACATTGTCCATACCATCACCATATATTTTCTGTGATCTAGTAATATGGGACACCTTGCTGTTCCTTTCACAATACCCTTCATCTCCAGGCACTTTTACTGACTATATCCCATGTGTGGAATGTTTTCCTTCCTTCTCTCTGCCTCTTGGATTCTCTGGCTTCTTTTAATTCTCAGCTAGAATCCCACCTTCTACAGAAAGCCATTCCTGAGTCCCCTTAATACTAGTGTCTTCCCTCTATTAATTATCTTCAATTTAGTCTGTATATAACTTGTTTACACATAGTTGTTTCCATGTTGTTGCCCTCATGAGACTGTGAACTCCTTGAGAGCAGAGACAATCATATTTTGCCTCTCTTTCTATACCCAGTTGACACTACAGTGCCTGGCATATAGTTGGTGCTTAATAAGTGCTTATTGACTGTCTAAGAAACAGAGGCAGGATTTGAACCCAGGTCTTGGCTCCAAAGCCAATACTCTTTCCACTTTATCACATTGGATCTCAGAGGCAATCTTTTCTTTTAGTCCAGTCTTTTTTCTTTAATTGTTTTTTCTCATGCTATTTTCTGAATGTATAGATATATATGCCCCTTTGCTTTATGGCTTTCTGTGTCATATTCTGTTGTCAAAAGTAAAGTTTTAGTGTGGCACTAGAGGTTAGATGAGTGACAGTAATTCAGTGTTCCCCAGACTTGTTTCTAGTGTAATGTAAAATTTCTGATTTTTCTTAGAAGTTAATGGAATACAGAGCAAAAAGCAGGGAAGAGGAAAGCGAAGACTTCGTAAATGTGTCCCATGCTTATTTTTATTTTTTTTGAGACAATTGGGATTACATGACTTGCCTAGGGTCACACAACTAGTAAAGTGTCTGAGGCTGGATTTGAACTCAGGTCCTCCTGACTCCAGGGCTGGCATTCTATCTACTGTGCCACTTAGCTGCCTCTGCATGTTTATTATCATTGTTGGGAGAAAGTGAGTATATGTGGGCAGGAGTAGGCTTTGGAAAAAAATGTTTTACTATACTGATAAGAAAACAAACAATGACTACTCAGAAGTTGGGGTCCCAATGAAAGGTGGGGACCTTAAAAGATGTTACACTGAGGGACTGAGGAGGCATATTCCTGGAATGTGGGTAACAGGTAAAGGAGGCAAGACACATACAATTAGGAGCAGCTCCTGAAGCATTCTTCATAGCAAGAAATTCCCAGCTTCCTGAAATATACCAGTTCTATATGATGCCTTGGTATGTTCCAACAAATGCATTAGCAAACACCTACCTTGTGTTAGAAGCTCTGGTCTGGGAGTCAGAAAACCTAGGTTTGCATCTTTACCTAGCTGATAAGCAGCTGTGTGACCTTGAGCAAAACTCTCTGTTTCTCATTTCATTCATCTATAAAATCAGGTAGTTTACCCTAGAGTTAGAGCTGGAAGAAACCTTAGAAATTGTCTAGTCCAATCTCCTCATTTTTAAGATGAGGGAACTGAGACCCAGAGAGATAAATAATTTGCTCCAGGTCATACTAGGAATAGATGAGAGAGCTGGGATTTGAACCCAAGTCCTAATATCTCATAGGCTTGTTATAAAAAGATGAATTGAGATTTGGAAGTGCTCTGTTAAAATTAAATGTGACATAGAAATGAAAGGAATAGTATTAGTAATCTTTTATTTCTATAACTCAGATGAAAATGGTATTAACTCATAATAACAGCCTCATCAAACAACATGCCTTGTTTCAGCCTGTAAATTAGATAAGTCTTTATCTATATATAGTAATATTGGCTAAGCTGATATGGGGGCATACTGTGAAGCTGTTGTTATCATTGATGGTGTTATTATTGTTATTAGTAAGAACAATAATAGCCATGAATTTCATTTTGTATGACACCTAGTGGCATGGCACTATGACAATACTGGTGCTTTATCAATCTTGTGTGATAATGATTGACTCCTCATTTTTTTTCTGTTATGGCCTCTTCTTTCTTATCCTTTTCAGATATTGTCCTCTTTTCCCCTTGTCACGTTCATACCTTTCTATCATCTGGTATATTCGCCTCTTGGTTGCCTAAGAATGCTTGTTGAAGCCCACTCAATAGAGAGCAATATTAAGATCAGCAGCCTCAATTCATCACTATCATTATTTGACATCCTTGATCAGTCTCCAGGGCTGTCAGAGGAACTGCTTCAGGACATCGGAGAGCGATGTTGGCAAACAAGGGGCAGAAAGTCTGTTTCTCTGGGAGGGATAGGACAGGCAGTCTCTGCCAGAAGCATCCATCCAAAAGCCTCTGCTGCAGCTTTCTTTGGTCATTGCCTTTAAGCACTGGCTGAGATGGACCCCTGGAGACAGGTTATTGGGCAGCTGGGTAACAGAGAGGAGAAAAGAAATAACTGGGAGATTTGCCACATGTTACCTGCCTTTATTAAAAATCAATGATGTAATAGAGTGATTTTACTCTATCATACTTAAACAATATCCACTGAATGGGGAAGCTAGGATATAGGGGACAAAGGGGCCAGGGCAATGGGGAGAGACAACTGGGGAAATTGCATGTTAGACACCAGACATAGCTCTTGTTATCAGTCTGTTCCCTCAGCCACTCTCCTCCCTTCATAAAATAACCAGCTCATCTCAGACCCCATCAGAGCCAAGATTTACAGCCTAGGCCTTGCCGAATGCCCACCACACACCTCTCCTGGTTTTATTCCTGCTATTTATCACAGAGGGCTTCTGCCTCAGCACCAGAGGGACAGTTAATCAAGGCAGACTTTCTACCTTGTCAACTTGGGACTCTGCTGGGAGAAAATGTGAACTGTAAAATTAAAATCAGGGGAACTCAGAAATTTGTAAGGAAGCTAGCAGTTCAGGGAAGAAGGAAAGAAAGAGATTTCCCCAGATCCCAGCTCCCAGGAATGGACAGACCAAAATATTGAACAGCTGAGGTTTCAAAGCCTAAATTCATTTCCTCTTATTACTGTTCCAAACATGACCTCTAATACACTACTTTCCAAACATCAGTTTGACAGAGGTCTTTTGGGTGCTCTCACCTCCCCCTTATCCTTTCCCTCATCCCCTTCAACTTTCCCCCTAACTTTCTTCCTTTTCTTTCATGTCTCTGCTACAGGTTGAAAATCATGACTGAAAAAGAAGAAAATGAAATAAAATGAACATTTTATGAAACTTATGATAACATTTAAACCTGAAATTTCCCCATGAATAGAATGTACAAGTTTAAACGTGCAGATGATATAAGAACAATAGCTAACATTTCTGTAACTTAATAGTTTACACATGTTAATCTTATTTGATTTTCACAACAACCCTGTGAAGGTCACTGACTTAGGCTGTTCTCAAATCTCCCATAACCAAGAAAGGAAGCCAGTCAGGGTGCTTGAAGGGTCCCTTAATATGCCTGAATAAAGTGCTATTATTATCCCATTTTACAGATGGGCAAATTGAGGTTAAGTGTCTTGCCTTGTGTTATATAGCTACTTAGTGTCTGAGACAGAATTTGAACCCAGGTCTTTCTGTCACCAAGTCTAGCACTCAATCCACTTTTATTGCCCAGCTGCCTCAAAAGAGCTAGTATTTATATAGCTCTTTAAGATTTACAAAGCACTTTATGTGTATGATCTGATTTGATCCTCACAACAAACCTATGAGGTAGGGTGCTATTTTTATCTTCATTTTGCAAATATTCAAACAGTATAACTATTGATATTCAAGCAATGTAAAATACCTGTGTCTCTCTTATTTCATGTATTTGGATATGGTGCTGCAGGAATAGCTCAGGCAAAGCCTCACTTCTCGGGTGGGAGACTCTTGTATGTGAATGAGAGAGCCTTGAGATCTTCCTAATCTTGGCTGCATGGGCTTGGAGGGGGTGGGGGGAACCAGAATTTTATGGCTGTTTCTAGAGGGCCAAATGATGAGGAAAGGACTATGACCAGAATTTATGGCAGGTGGAAACAGCTAAATTCTCATAAATTGGCTTAGTCCAGAGAAATACCAGTAGGTAGCTTAAAATCAACATTTGATCTTGAAGAAGAGGAAAAGCTTATAGCTTCTAAGAATCCTCTTTTTTTGTTTGTGTGTGTGTATGTGTGTGTGTGTTTGCATGGCTGTGTTTGGGGACTGGAAGTAGGCAGGGGAGGGAAAAGGCAGGTGGGACACACAAACACAGTACTTGGGGCTCCCCCTGCTGGGTCTCTATGTTTACTGGCAAATTCTCAGGGCTGAACTGATGTAGCTTAGAGCTCCAGTAGCAAATGCTACTTGAACCTCATTTGTATTACAGAAGGAAATTATTCTGATTTAAAATATGAAGTTCATTTCAGCTCCATTCATAACAAGTGTGGGGAGGGAGATCGTGTCTGCTGGATATAAAAGAAGAGCTGATGGGTACATGAACAACTCTTCCCCTCTACACCTCACCCCCACCCCATTTTCAAAGGGCAGGAGCGGCAGTCAGAAGAGATCAGAGCTACTTTTTGCAAACCATCTTGAAAACAACCACTTTTTCTGAAAGGACAGCTTTTCAGAAGGTGCCAGCAAGCATGTCAGGGCATTTGTCTCTGCAATGTTTGTTGAATTGAATTGAATCTGTCTATGCGATGCCTCTCAGGAGATGGAGGCATCTTTGCTCTGTTGCCCCTTTATCTGCATGGGCTCCCTAGCTTGGATTCAGGAAGAATCAGCCTTCCTAATTATCCCTGGGATCATGGACTTTGAGCAAGAGTCCAGGGCCAGCACGATTGAGGGTGACACTGATTGGCAGCTCCAACTCACAGGTGCCCCAGGCTTTCCTATTCCTCAGCTGCTCTTCCCACCGCATATTATTTATTTAATAGTCTTGTTATAATTCTGGAGAAGAGGGAACTGTCAGGGAGGAGGAGGAGAAAGAAGGACTGGGAGAAATGAAAGCTGGTTATTGAGTAGGGCTTAGCTTGGACATAGTTTTATTTTCAAAATATTTAGATGGATGGCTGTCAATTAAAGCTGTCCAGACCTTTTGAACATTGCAGGTGACTGGCCTAGGCTACTCTCAAATCTAAGAAAGGCATCCAATGGGATGCCAACAGGGTCCCTTAATGCTTTATATCTGAGGGAGGCCATTAGGAGAATTAACATGCTGAGTTCTAGCAAAGGGAGAATGGTGTTGATAGACATCAGGGAATTGGCATAGAAAACCAGGAGAAGGAATTAAGAGGGAAAAGAGAACCTTTAGTTGTCCATATTAAAAGGAAAAAGGGGGGGGGAGAGGATAGTTGAAATGATAAATTATATAGTAATGATAATCACATTTTAGGTGTTTTGAGCTTTCTGTTCCACTGTTAATAGAATAGCAAAAAGAAATTGGTCTGCATTTTCTCTTCCACTCTCTGCTCTTGTGGCTGCCTCTGGTAGAGGTCCTAACCAGCACCGCAAAGCTATGAAAGGGGGTCAGGGGAAGGATGTTGATGTGGAATGGAGGAGGGAAAAGATAACAATACCAGTGGAAGGAGAGGCAAAGGAGACTTGACCAGTCTATCAAATGAAACATCATCTCTTGAAAAGTGAAAAGTTGACTTTATAAGCATAGCATCATACAATCCTTACTAACCATTTGCTATCTGTACATCTTGCAAGCCCTGATTACATGTATGATACTGAATGAGGTACAATGTGAGAATGCAAAAGAAGTAGAAGAAAGAGGCCTTTTCCTTGTACAATTTGTAATTTAATGGGAGAGAAAAATATGTGCATGAAAGATATCCTATGACTTATAAATGTTCCTGGAGAGGAATAATGTTCAGAAAAAAAATTGAGACACCAGATCATTGCCCTAAATGATTTTTCTTTGGATTTGAAATGCATTATATATGATTTTGTTGTTATAGATTCTTTTTGCAGACTAGGTCCCTTTATCCTGCCTAGACTGGAAGGACAGTGTTCACTCATAGACCCCCTCCTAATACTGATCAGCAGTGAGGCTTTAACGTGTTCAATTTTTTCTGAACTGAGTCAGTTTTCCACTTTATAGGACAGTCTGGTGGTCCCCTGCTCCTGGGAGTTCACCATATTGGTATTAGACTTAGTATGGAAGCCTGATTGACTTTAGCCCTATAGTAGCTCATTATACCTAAAATGAAGTGATCCACCAGCCTCAACTTCCCCAGAAGCAGGGACTACAGTTATATACCACCGTACTCAGCCTTCCTGACTGTGTGAGGCTCAGGTAATGGAAAGTCATTTTTAACATTCTTCTGAATGCACATTGGTAGAATGGGAGGAGATGAGCTTTTCCTGATCTCTTAATGCCAGTACCTTCCTTCTGACTATGAGCTCTATTTTATCCTGTATACAGATTGTTTGTACATAGTTTGCATTTTGTCTCACCTCATTAGCCAGTGAGCTCCTTGAGAGCAGGGAATGTTTATTATTTTTGTTTTTGTTTTGCCTTTCTTTGTATCCCTAGCATTGAGCATTGTTCCTGCCACGTGAAGGCACCTAATAAATGCTTTTTGACTGAAATGACAGGATGTGTTATGTCCACATGCAGACACTGAAGAGTTGACATAGGAAACTTGTAATGAAATAACTACAAATAACGCATCTAAGCTAAGCATGAGTGGTTATATATCTGTAGAGCTGTGCTGACATATAGGTGCTGTTTGCAGTGTTCAGACATATGTTAAGGATGCTGGGGGCCCTGAAAATCTTCAGAGATGGGGAAGATCCAAGGAGATATAATTTCTGAACTCAGAATTGGATCTTGTATGTGTTTCACATGTGATATCGGCATATATATTGGCACAGCCTGATGCTATGGGTTAGTACGTTGACATTTATTTGCTTTTTGTTTTTTCCATCCCCTCTAAGGAAATGCCTAGAGTCCCAAGTCTCAGCAGGCTATGGTAAAAAGAGGCCAAGAGCAAAACTGCTGCAAGACAGAGGGTATGTAGGTGGGGAGAATGCTGAAGTGATAGGGACATGGTGAAGAGTATTTCAGGAGGGGTCTGAGCTGTTCCTTGCTCCATGTTCCCATAATTCCATGTTCCTTTTCTTGAGAACTTATTTGGTTTAGCTGTTTAGGGGTGCTGTTAATGTTTGGGTTGGCATTTCTAACTTACTTGACTGAACCAAAGATTTGTAGGCACTGCTTTACCTCACCACCAGCCTGTGCTCTGCCGCCATAGTTGCATTCCCCAATGTGCAGTTGCTTTGTCTTCACTTTGTATGTGTTGTATACTTATTTACCTACATACTTGCTGTTTTCTTCCAATAGAATGTGTGCTTCTTGAGAGCAGGGAATGTTTCACTTTTGTATTTTTACTTCCAGCATTTAGCATAGTCATAGTATTTGAATGTAACAAGTGTGTGCTAAATTGTGTCAGTATAATTTACTGTATTGTTCTAGAGTCTAGACTGGCACTCAGGATATGTGGGTTCTGGTCCCAGTTCCACTGATTTACTGTGGGATCTTAGACAAGTTCTGGAATTTCTCTGGGCCTCAATTTCTTTAATAAAATGAGAAAGACTGGATGATCTGTAAGGTTCCTTCTAGCTTTAATAATTGATTCTATATCATTCACTTGTGGCACCATGAAGCACTGGGATCTTTACAGCAGCCAAACCATCATCAGAATAAGGAACAGAGACCCTACTTGGAAATAGTAGTTTTGGAAGCTCCTCTTTCCAAATTTTCCTTGTTGTTACACACTTGTGTTTTTTGGTTTTTGGTTGTGGTGGTGGTTGTTACCAATATCACTTTTTTCTAAATAGTTTTGTTTTATAATGTGTTTATCTTCATATGAATTTCAACCTTTATTTTTTGAGAATATTTCTGGGTTCCTAATCCTTCTTTGGGCAGCTAGGTGACATAATTTTTAGACTGCTGGGCCTGGAGTCAGGAAGATTCATCTTTCTGAGTTCAAATCTGGCCTCAGACACTAAGTAGCTGTGTGACCCTGGGCAAGTCACTTAACCCTCTTTGCCTCAGTTTCCTCATCTGCAAAATAAACTGGAGAAGAAAAAGGCAAACCACTCCAGTGTCTTTGCCAAGAAAACCCCAGATGGGGTCACCAAGAGTCAGACATGACTGAAACAACTGAACAACAACAACAACAAAAGTCCTCTTGGATAAATTCTAACTATATAATGTGGTTTTGCATATAGCCAGCAATGCTGATAGGGGACCAGTGGGCAAGATGGTGTGTTTAACTCATGTCATGCTCAGGATAATCTAGGCTTTTTATCCTGGGAGAAAGTAAGCTAGGGGTAGGAATGGAAAAAAACTGGCTGATGATGATGATGATGATGATGATGTGTGTGTGTGTGTGTGTGTGTGTCCACGTGCGCGTTCTACACCCCTCACTCCATTTACTCTAACCAGCAAGTTGCTCTGTGCCATGATACCTTTATTAGATGAGAATGCCTCTTTCATTTAGTTACAGAATCAATCAATCAAAGGTATAAAATAGGTGTGAATAATTCCTAGACACATCTTTTGAATCAATCAATCAAAGGCATAATAAACTAGGTGAAAATTTAATCAATTTGGAAAGGAGGTAAAGAGCTATTGGATGAAATTACAGGATGAAATGTATTGGGACTGTTTGAAAGAATTAGGTACATATCTGAGCATATATCAGTAAAGGAGATTCCAGTGGGAACATTACAGCAATTGCTTTGAGAGAGAAGCTTTGGGAGTTCTTTGAGGTGAAAGATCCTTGTATCAGTGACCAGGAGGGTTGCAAAGGAATGGGAGGAATAGTTAGCTTAGACTCTCTCTTCCCGCCCTCTATGGACTATATCATCAGAAAGATTGGGCCGATAATGATTCCTATTTTCAGATGAGAGGTAAGAGAGGACAATCTAGATAGTGAGAAAAAGCAGCTTCAGGGAGCATGGCCTTTTCTGGGTGGAAGGAAGTACAGCTTCGGGACTCTACAATAGTCTTGACCATTGGTGTCCAGCAAAGAGCTACATATACCTCAGGGGAATTTTATGAGACTCCTCGAAAGGCAGAAAAGAACTTTGTGGGATAATGTTTTGTACCAACTATTCTTATGTCACTTTTGTGACATAATAACCCTAACTGAAGGTTAATTAGCTTTGGCTGACTATCTGATATAATTTATTAATTGAGGAACAATAATTAATGGAGAGCATACTAGTGGGGCTTCATGAGTCATAGACTTTGAAACTCACCCACAACCCCTCTGGGTGACCCCTAGAACCCTAAGGGGAGAAGAAAGCCATCCTTTGGGAATCTAACCTGTCAGTGTAACTAGGGAAATAGTCCCAGAGGGAGTGCTAGGTTTATACTTGTCTGCAAAGCACAAGATGTAATATTCATTATCCAGGAAGCTAGTTAGCAGAGTGGGTAGAATTCTGGGTTTGGAGTCAGGGAACTGAGTTTAAATTCTGTCTCAGTCATATAATAATTGTGTGACTTTGGGCAAGTCAGTTAATCTCTATTAGCCTCATTGTCCTCATCTATAAAATGGGGATAATATTAGCACCTAACCCCCAGAGTTGTTGTTAAAACCAACCAGGATATCATGTGTTAAGAATGTTGCAAACCTTAAAACATTATATAAATATTAAGCTACTATTGTTATTGTTCTTATTATCCTTCTGTTAGCACTGCAGTTCTATTGAAAGCAGTAATTAGATTTCTCTGGTACTTTTGAACTGTTAGTGCTGATTATTGCTAATAACTCCATGGCATCCTCTAGATGGCCAGTAATTAAAATTTGTTCCATCATTAGTCTAGTTTTTTTTTTGGTTGTTGTTGCTGTGGCTACAAGAAATCTTTATCTAATTGCTCTGTTTACCTGAATTGTAAAGATTTTAGATCTCACAAGCTGATATAAGCCTAAAGTAAGAAGGAAGTCAAGGACAAAAAACAAAGCAAAATAAAAACCAAACTTGATTGAACTCAACTTTGGACATGGTAGGGCATGATGTTGAGCCATAAGGCAGCTACATTTATCTCTGGGGAGGAACATTGAGAATCTGAATCAAATTTGGGATACTAATCAATTTCAGATGGCAGAGGGGTTAACACAGGTGAGAAGTGCCAAAGGAGTGGAGCATTTTCTAAGTCCAAGCCAAGGTTTTTTGCCAGTGCTAAGTTTATACAACATGAGAGAAGGTATCACATGCACAAAGTGCCAAGAAATAATCCAATTAAAAGAGATATTAGTTAAGTAGGATCTAGAAACATGGGAATTCAATGAGTCAGGGTCAATTCCATGGAGTCTATAAACAGCAGAGTTATGCTCTGTTTGGACTGGTGGGAACTGCGTACTATTCAAGTCTACCTTTCCCACACATGGCTGATGAGCCACTGATGCTGACATAATACCTTTGGGTAAAAAGTACAATTCTACTTTAACATGTATCAGGGGGAAGAAGTAGGATCATTCTTTCCTGCTGTTTTGGCATGGATAACTTTGAGTTATACAATACCCAAACAGGAATTTCCAGACCACAGTTGGAAAATGTTAGGTGTGGAATAGAAAAGAGCTAGATACTGCTATCTCTGTGAAACTCTCAGGAACTATATTCATTATTCTCCAGGAGTATAAGGGAATAGGGTGGTATGAAGAGAAAACCAGAGGACTTGGAGGATAAAGTAACACACAGTTAAAGTATAAATATAAATATTATATATACATATATATGATATTTATATTTGGATCCTTTCTCCAGCTAAGACATAGCTGCAGCATTATTGTACACAATGGATGAGTATCCAGGTTAAGCCTATTAAACTCAAATATAGAGGAGGGAGTAGAGAAGAAAGGTTTTCCTACTATTTGACTTGGATATTGTATTTCAAGGGAAAGAAAATCAGGTTTCTTAATTAATTAAAATGGGGGAGGAAATCCCAAAAGCAGTGGGATTTAGTTAAGTGTTTTACTTAACTAAATCATTTATGCATTTAACAAGTTAAGCAAGCATAAAGTAGAGATCTGTAGGGACCATGGCCTCAGGAGCCTTGGTACTTGCACCACAGACCTACTTGTTTTACTAAGAAATGAGGTAAAGCAGAATTTCCAGGATCGTTCCAATTAGGTCGCCTTTTGAAGGTTTGATATAACATTTGCCTTTTTTAGCCTTGGGGCAGCTCCCTAGCTCCTCATCAGGAAACTAATCAGTTCCTTTCACATCTGGGATGCAATACCTCTAATACTATTGTATATAGCAAGTAAAAAAAGTATAATTAACTAATTAAATACCCTCTATTCTTAAGACAAAGTAACTTTTAAAAAATTTAACAGGTTGTGCTTTGATAAAAAAAATCCTTAACAAATGAAATTCTGCTTGCATTGTACAAATAATAGCACTCTATACACATAAACAACCAGCTTGGAGACATCCTGTACATACAAATAGCCAGGCTGGTCTTTGTGAAAAGAATATTTTTCAGATAATTTATGAATTAAATAGCTTTTAAAAAAACCATCAAGGAGAACAGTAATCACCATGTTTAATGTTGTTTTTATCGGAAAATGTATTCTGATGATCAGGTAATCAATTACTATATAAAAGTATGTTTGAAATTTACATCTCTTATGTTTGACAGCTGGGACAATGGTACAGCCAACATTTTCATGTAGGAGAAAAGATCTATTTTAAACTGACAATGGACAGAGTAGAAGTAGAATTTAGATATAGAAAGTATGGAAGAACAATTAGCTAATTACTGAATCACTTGGCCAGTGTGCAGATTTTACTCATAAACAAATAGATGACATCTGACAGTTAAAAGTTCATCACTTGGCTAATGTCTTTCACCAAGCAGAAAAATAATGTACCATGCCTGTTTTGGCACTTGTGCTCTTAACTAATATAACTGATGGCTGCTGTTTTCATTAGAGTTCTTACTGGCAGATCAAAATGATATTTATGAAGCCTGACAAAATGAAAAATTATGCCTGCACCTACATTTTTGTTCAAAATGTTAAAAAAAAGCTCAACAGATAGTCAATAAGTATTCATCAAATGCTTACTATGTGCCAAACACTGTGCTTGGGGGGATACAAAGAAAGGCAAAAGCATAATTCATAACGTCAGGAAGCTCACATCATAATAGGGGAGACAACATGAAACAATTATGTACATACATAACATATACAGTGTAAACGGGAGGTAATCTCAAGTTGAAGACACTAGTGGTAGGGAGAGAGGTAGGGCATAGAGAGAGACTAGGAAAAGCCTCTTGTAGACAGTGGTATTTATGCTGAATCTTGAAGGAAATCATGGAAGCTAAGAGGCAGAGGCAAGGAGGGAGAGCATTCCCTTCTTGGGAAACAGCCAGTACAATGACATGGGAATTGGGAGATGGAGCGCCATGTACAATCATCATATGCTAAGAACATCAAGAAAGTCTTGGGATCATGGAGTATGTGGAGAAGGAACAAAGTGTGAAAAGAATAGAAAAATGGGGATCATACAAATGGGAAAAGGACCTACATGTACAAAAATATTTATAGCAGCTCTTTTTGTGGTGGCAAAGAATTAGAAATTGAGAGGATGCCCATCAACTGGGGAATGGCTGAGCAAGTTGTGTTATATGAATGTAATGGAATACTATTGTGCTATAAGAAATGATGAACTGGCTGACTTCAGAAAAACTTGGAAAGACTTGTATGGTCTGATGCTGAGTGAAGCAAGCAGAACCAAGAGAATGTTGTACACGATAACAGCCACATTGTGTGATGATTAATATTGATGAACTTAACCCTTCCTAGCAATACAAGGATCTAAGACATCTCCAAAGGTCTCGTGATAGAAAATGCTATCCACATCCAAAGAAAGAACTATGGAATTTGAATTGCTATTTTTTTTTCTCTTCTGTTGAGTTTTGTTTCCTCTTTCTGGTGATTCCTCCTATTGGTTCTAATTTTTACTTACAACATCACTAATGTGAAAATATGTTTAATAGGAATGTAAATGTATAGCCTATATCAGATTGTGCACCGTATTGGGGAGGGTGATGGGGAGGAAGAGGGAGAAAAATTTTAAACTCAAAAGCATATGGAAGTGATTGTTGATAAATCAAAATAAATTACCAAAAAATTTTTAAAAAAGAATAGAAAAATGAGAAGGGGTTAAGTTGTGATAATGGAGAATTTTACATTTGATCTTGGAACTACTGGAGTGCCACTAAAGTTTATTGGGTAAGAGGAGGGTGATAATGGTCAGATTTACATTTTAGGAAGATCAGTTTGGCAGCTGAGTGGTGATTGACTGGAATGGAGAGAACCTTGAGGCAAGAGACTAACCAGCAGAATATTACACTAATCTAGGTATCAGGTGATGCGAGTCCACTAAAGTGGTGGTGATGGGAGTGAAGAAAAAAAGAGAAATGGGGCAGCTAGGTGGCTCAGTGGAGAGAGCACTGGCCCTGGAGTCAGGAGGACCTGAGTTCAAATCAGGCCTCAGACACTTGACACTTATTAGCTGTGTGACCCTGGGGAAGTCACTTAACCCTGATTGCCTCACAAAAAAAAAAGGAAAGAAAAATACACAAGAATTAATTCTTGTCAAGATAAAATCAATGTGTCTTAGCAACAGAGTGAGGTGTTGAGGATGACACTGAGGTTCTGGACCTGGATCACTGGAAGAGTAGTGGTGCCCTGGACAGTAATATGGAACTTCAGAAGGGGGAAAGGTTTGGGGGCAGGGGAGAAATAGTGAGTTCCAGTTTGGAAATGTTGAGTTTAGAATGTCTGTAAGACCTCTTGATCAAGATATCTATTGGGCAGGGGCAGCTAGGTAGCACAGTGGATAGAACAATGGTCCTGGCGTCAGGAGGACCTGAGTTCAAGTCTGGCCTCAGACACGTAATACTTACTAGCTGTATGACCCTAGGCAAGTCACTTAACCCCATTGCCTAGTCAAAAAAAAAAAGATTTCTATCGGGCATTTGGAAGTGAGAATCTAGAGCTGAAAAGAGAAGTGAGGTCTAGATAAGTAGATCCCAGAATCATCAGTATAGAGACAATAATTGAATCCATTGGGGCTGATCAGATCACCAAGCAAAAATAGTGTAGAGGGAGAAGGCCCAGGACAGAGCCATGGAATCAACTACTATTAGTGGGCATGATCTGAAAGAAGATCAGCAAGAGAGAAAGAAGGAAGATGCAGCCATAGAGTCTTTAAAAAAAGTGGTAAGACAGGTAGGAAGAAAATCAGGAGATAGCAGTGTTATGAAAACTTAGACAAGAAAATATTTGGTAGAAGAGAGTAACTGACCATATTAGATATTACAAAGAAGTCAAGGACAATGAGGATTGACAAGAGGCCATTAGATTTGACAACTAGGAGATCATTTGGCAACTAGGTAACTTGAGAAAAACAATTTCAATTCAGTTAAATTAGTTAGCTTTGTCAAAGTGTTTAACTATAAAAGGGAATAGAACTAGGGGATGATAGCAAGTGGGAATGGTTAAATCAAGGAGATACAGGCATTTTAGTAGGCAGCATGGAAGACACCAGATGACACAGGACACAAAAACAAGTGTTGTGTTGTGAACAGAAATCCCACACAAGGGAGGGCGGAACCAAGATGGCAGAGGGAAAGCAGTGACTTACTTGAGCTCTCCCCCAAAGCCCTCCAAATACCTGTAAAAAAATGGCTTTAAACAAATTCTAAAGCAGCAGAACCCACAAAAAGACAGTGAAACAAATTTCCAGCCCAAGACAACCTGGATGGTTGATCGGAAAGGTATATTGCACTGGGCGGGGAGAGGAGTGCAGTTTGGGCATGGGCGCACAGGCCGCAGTGAACCTGGAGCAGGCCTCAGAGGACTGATTCATGGGTAGCTGTGGTGGTTTCTAGACCTCTCAACCCATGAACACCAAAGACAACTTGGAAGGTCAGTGCAAAAATTCTGTTACTGCGGTGAGAGAGAAGCCAGGTTTTAGCCGCAAGTCCCAAGCGCGGGCCGCGGCTGCCTCCTGAGCTTCTGGCCCACCGACTGAGGGGGAATCGAGTAGCTGATCAGAGGGGGATTGCAGGGATCTCTTTGCCAGTGCTGAGGCAGGAATCTCTTGCTTTGCCTGTGCTTGGATCTGGGTCACAGTTCTGAGGGGCGGTCCTGGGGCAAGGAGGGGTGCTGATGTGGCAGACCTTGTTGTGGCCCCTTATCATAGCACCTTGGAAGAACTGAAAATTTTCAGGTCCCTAGAAGTATCTCTGAAAACAGCTGTACAAACCCCCGAAGCTTGGGACAGTACATTCTCCACATTGGAAGCAGACTCTTACCTTAACAAAGAGTTTAAAACTCAAGTAATTGACTGGGATCATGAGTAAGCAGCACAAAGAGTCAGACTATATTATCTTACTTTGGTGACAAAGATCAAAACATACAACCAGAAGAAGACAACAAAGTCAAAACTCCTACATCCAAAGCCTCCAAGAAAAATATGAATCAGTCCCAGGCCTTGGAAGAGCTCAAAATGGATTTTAAGAAGCAAGTAAGAGAGTAGCAAGTAGTAGAGGAAAAATTGGGAACAGAAATCCCACACAAACACAGTCTTCTGGTTTGCTGATTTGCTAATAGAGTTTTCATTACTCTATTTACAAGTTTTGATTTTCTGTAATTGTCTTGTGTCAATTCTTTGTCGATTGCTGTTCTCTGAAAGTGCTTCCTACAGTCAATTTCTAGTGGCACCAAAAGTTCAGCCCTTTGTCTGTTTACACAAATCAACCAAACTTGTCTACTTCTTGATTGATTGATTGATTGATTGATTTATCTTTGTATATGGACTAACTGGCCTCTGACATCCCATCCAGCTCTAAATCTCTGAAATATGAAATATGTTGTTTCTTCTAGTAGGGCATCTGCTCCATGTAAGGGCAGGAATTATTTTATTTTTGTCTTTGTATCTAACACAGAGTTCCACGTTGGGTACCTAATAAGTGTATGTCAAATATAATTATTTTAGGGGACAGAAGAATTAGATCTAGAATGGAAAATATGGAAGCAAAGTGGAAACATATCATCCTTTATGCTCCAGCTATTTCTGAAATAACAAAGGCTTCTTCACTTATTGCCAGTGGCATTAGCTTCTTTTATACTATAATGAATTCTCAGATTCAGCCTATTGAGTATTCTGGACAGAGGAATTGGCACAGTGGTACAGTGGCTAGTGACAACTATAATTTTAGCTGGTTCTAATAAGGAGGTAAAAAGATAACCTCATGCAAGATAGGAGAAGCTGAGAACAGCGAGAAAGAAGGAACTCCCTGTGGGAGAAAAGAGGAGGAATCAGATGGGTTGAGAAGGATCGTCATGCATATGTGTGTGTGCATATATAAATATAAAATTTATAAGAGAACTATCTCTTGTCCTTGTATCTCTAAGGCTGAGTAGGGAGAGGTAACACTCAGGATACTCAATTTTTTCTTACAGAAATGGGACAACAATCTTTAATGATATTATATTTTTAATTAATTTATTTTGAATTATCAACAATCACTTCCATAAACTTTTGAATTTAAAATTTTTCCCCCTCCCTCCCCACTTCCCTCCCTAAGACAGCATGCAATATGATATAGGCTGTACATATACATTCCTATTAAACATATTTTCACTTTAGTGATGTTGTAAGGAAGAATTAGAACCAATAGGAGGAACCACCAGAAAGAGGGAACAAAACAAAAGAAGAAAAAAAATAGCAAATAATATGCTTTGATCTGCATTCAAACTCCATAGTTCTTTCTTTGGATGTGGGTAGCATTTTCCATCATGAGGCCTTTGGAGATGTCTTAGATCCTTGTATTACTGAGAAGGGTTAAGTCTATCAATATTAATCATTGCACAAAGTGGCTGTTACTATGTACAACGTTCTTCTGGTTCTGCTCACTTCACTCAGCATCTGAACATACAAGTCTTTCCAGGTCTTTCTGAAGTCTGCGTGCTCATCATTTCTTATAGCACAATAGTGTTCCATTACATTCATATACCACAACTTGTTCAGCCATTCCCCAATTGATGGGCATCCTCTCAATTTCTAATTCTTTGCCACCACATAAAGAGTTGCTGTAAATATTTTTGTACATGTGGATCCTTTTTACATTTGTATGATCTCTTTGGGATCTCGCCCTACAAGTGCTATTGCTGGGTCAAAGGGTTTTTTTTTTTAAATAGCCCTTTGGGCGTAGTTCCAAATTGCTCTCCAAAATGGTTGGATCATTTCACAACTCCACCAACAATACATTAGTGTTCCAATTTTCCCACATCTGCAACATTTATCATTTTTCTGTTTTGTCATGTTGTCCAATCTGATAGGTGTGATGTGGTGCCTCACAGTTGTTTTGATTTGCATTTCTCTAATCAACAGTGATTTAGAGCGTTTTTTATATGACTATAGATGGCTTTAATTTCTTCATTTAATGATATTATATTAAGCAGTAATTTTGTGTGATCTACATCAGGGTGAGATATTTATTAGCCATGCACTTTGCCCTATGGAAGGTGCTTATGTAGAAAGAGCATTTGAGAAGCTATGGAAACATCTGCATAGGAAAATATGTGTGTATATGTTCACATTTGTATCAATATATGGGATTATCTGTGTATACTTTTGTTTGGAAATAACTCATCAGTATAGAACAGTGGTGTAAAACTCAAATAGAAATGAGGCTACTAAACTGCCTATTGACTTAGAAAACTACATATTAACATTTTCTATGTTTTGCTGTATTTTTACTTATTTTGTTATGTATTTCCCAATTAATTCGGTTTGGGCAGGACTACATGTTTAACACCTCTGGTGTAGAGAATTCCTTGTGTGGAAACTTCTATGTAGGCATACTGCCAACTCATCTGAAGCTTGCCAGTTTAGAAAATCATGTGGGACACCAAGAGGTTCAGTGGTCATATATGTACTATGTATAAAAGGCAGGACTGGTCCTCTCTACTGGCTTCCATATAAGTGTCAATATACCTATGCACATATAAAATGTCTTTTCTTTGTCCCAGTAACAAATGGCCAAGTGAGATTGTATTGAAAGGCCTACTTCTGCTGTCTTGAGGGGCATGCAATTTCTTATTTATTTAATGATGCCTTGCTGGTGAGTCTGAGCTTTTACAGAAAGCTCGACACAAGCAAAGCCCAAGCAAATATGCAAATATGCCTTGATCACCTCATTATCCTTGACTCCCTAAACACTAGACTTGACATATCAATCAATCAGTCGAGCTTAAGTGCCAAGTGCATGCCAGATATTGTACTACATATTAGATATAAAAAGAAAAATGAAACAGCCCCCTGCCCTCATGGAACTTACATTCTATTGGAGGAGAAAACATTTACTCATATATTTATACACTGTATGTATACATACATATGTAGATACATATTATATATATGTATTTATTTTGGATTGGACTTGTGACTTTGACTGTAAAGGAAACTCCTTGTACCAATGAGCACCTGCTCTGTAATTTAGGGTCTTAGTTAGCTACCTGGGGACACTGAGAAGATAAGTGACTTGCCCAGGACTACAAATCCAGCATATGTTAATGTAGGATTTGGAATCAGGCCCTTTTGACTAGAAGCCAGTTTTCTCTTCTCTACCAATGGTGTCAAACTCCAATAGAAATGGAATGTACTAAACTGTTCTCTAGGTATAGTATATTGACTTGGCAAATCATAGATGAACATTTTTGATGTTTTATTATATTTTTATTTATTTTGTCAAATATTCCCTAATCACACTTTAATTTGATTCAAGCTACACCTCTGCTGTAGCTACACCCGATGCCTCTCATAACAGAATATTTACCAAATAATTATGAGATGATTTACTTTGGGGAGGGAGGGGCTACTAGCTGGGAGTAGAAAGAAAGGCCTAGTATAGGAAGTAATGCCTAACTTGAGCTTTAAAGAGAGATAGAGATTATGCGAGGGGGAGGTAAAGTAGAAATACATTACAGGCATGGGGAACAGATTGTGCAAAGTCACAGAGATGAAAGATGGGTTGTCAGAAGAAAGGAATAATACGATCAGTTTGACTGGACCTTGGAGTACATGAAGTGCTATAGGGTGTAATAAACCTAGAAAAGCAGCCTGAAGCCAGGTTGTTGTTGTCTGTGGCTCAGTTGTTTTCATGTCTGATCAATGTCTGATTCTTCGTGACCCCATTTGGGGTTTTCTTGGCAAAGATACTGGAGTGGTTTGCCATTTCCTTCTCCAGCTCATTTTACAGATGAGTAAACTGAGGCTAACAGGATTAAGAGACTTGCCCAGGGTCATATAGAGAACAAGTGTCTGAGACCAGATTTGGACTCAGGAAAATGAGCCTTCCTGACTTTGGCCCTGGAACTCTGTGCACTATGGCGCCACCTAGCCGCCCCGAGGTTCTAAAAGATTTCAAATGCCAAACAGGAGCTTATATTGCTCCAAGAGGCAATAGAGAGTCATTG
Organism: Vombatus ursinus; assembly: GCF_900497805.2. Classification (NCBI taxonomy): domain Eukaryota; kingdom Metazoa; phylum Chordata; class Mammalia; order Diprotodontia; family Vombatidae; genus Vombatus; species Vombatus ursinus. The sequence continues at coordinate 4,926,425 of NW_020948774.1, forward strand.
GAGCTTCTTTTTTTAATCACAGCAGATTCTACCTTTTGTCTGAAATAGAAGTAGGCGTAAATGACCAAATGTCCTTTAAAGCCTGTCACTTAAGATGCTAATAATAAGTAACAATAATAAGTAATATTTATATCGTGCTTGTCTGTGTAGCCTCTTACTATGCACCAGGAACTGAGCTATGTGCTTTATCTCATTTCGTCCTCATAATAGCCCCGGGAGGTAGGTGCTATTATTATCCTCATTTTACAGATGAGGAAACTAAGGAAAATGGGGGTTAAGTGACTTGCTTAGGTACACATGGCTGGTAGCATCTACCTATCTACTATACTAACTGGAGCTACCCTTGATATGTATGTATATATACATGTTTTTATATATTATTTATGCTATATATATTATATATAGTGTTGTGTTCTTCAGTCAGTTATTTTTCCTCACTTTTCTGGCCCTTAATTTGTTTACTCAGTTGTCAAATGAGGGGGTTGGATTAGATGACCTTGAAATTCCCTTCCAAATCTAATGTTCTGTGGGTATATGATGCTATTAAAATTTTCAAAGCATATTATTTTCACATGTTTAGCATTCATAATGAATGCACACAGAATTGTGAAGTTTTCCTCATGTTTATCAGGGAAAAGAGGTGTGCGTATGCATGTATATGTATGTATGTATATGTTGCTGAAGGATAAAACTCACCTTGTTTGTCATTGTCTTTGAAATGATTGATTTACCTTTGTGTGATATGGACTAGGTCAAGATCTAGGTCATAGACCCCTCTCTTTGGGACATTTCATGCTATTCCTTACCTCCAGTAGAGGTAATAACTCACTGAGTATGTTGGTTGACGATTTCAAGTTCCCCCTTTTCATACTGTGAATTCACTAACTGATAGGCTCAGAAAAGTTGCTATACAGAGCTAAAATAAAAAAGCAAGACCCAGGAGAATCAACCTCCAGGGCTTAAATGTGAAGGGAATATAAGGAGCCCACTGAGAAGGCTGGAAGGAAGGAATCAGGGCTGGAGAGATCATAGGTTTGTGGATTTAGAGCTGCAGGGATCTTAGTGATCATCTATTTCAACATCCTTATTTTCACCAATTAAAGAGCTGAGGACCTTAGGGGCAAAGTAGCTTACCTAAGGTGAAAGATTAGGATTTGAAACCAAGCCTCTGCCTCAACATTAAGTTTTCTTTCCATCAGCAAAGCTACTTGGAAAAGGATATGTCATTCCTGTTATCTTCTCCCCATACCAATTAGAATATAAACTTCTTAAGGGCAGTGAATCCCTGCCACTGACACATGCTTTGCATACAAATGATTAATGTTTATTGAGTTGAATGGAACTGAAAGAAATGTACTACAAGTTGTATTGTCCTCATCTTACAGCTTTGCACGCTTGGCTGTTATTATCCTCTTAATCATATCATTATAATCAAGCATTTGTAAATTTTACTAGGTCCTGTAGAAAGAGAACTACCTGGCCATGAAGCCTCTGCCCTCTAGAAATTTCTATTCTATCACACTGTCTTTGCACTAACAATTAAAAAGTAGCAAATTCACCCATATATCTGGATGTCCACTTGAGTTACTATCATATTCTTCCTTCAATTCATCTCTAATCTCAGTGTCACTTGAATCAGTCATTGAAAAGAAAGACATAACAATCCTGCAAAGAAAGTGAAACCCTATTATAAAGCACTTGGCTATTTCAAAGATACATGTGGATTGTGGAACAAATTATTCACTCCTTTATCATTTACATAGTTCCTGGCACATAATAATATGTATAAATAAATGCTTGTGATTATTTTTGTATGTTTGAGTATATATATGTGTATTTCATTATATATATATTCTTTTATCATATCTATTAAGTATATATGTGTACACATGTGATGAATACACAAGTGTGTATATATGTATATGTATGAATGTGTATACACATATATACATATATTTCTCATATGTGTGCATATATATATTTATATATGTGTTTATGTATATTTATGAAATAATCTTAGAGACATAGTCACATTAAATTTAATTCAACAAACCTTTAAGTTGCCTGCTTTATGCTGAGGCTATAAAGAAAAAAATAAGAGCAGTCCCTGTCCCCAAGAGGCTTATATTCTACTGGAGGTAGGGAACAATATGTACATAGTTAAATATATACAAAATATGTAAGAGGAAGCACAAAGCAGTTTTAGGGTCAGAAAGGAACCTTTTTAAATATGGGGTGGGGGAGAATTGAGAAAGGCCTTATGTAGGAAATGGCTGTTCTAGGAATAGAGATAGGGATTCCAAATGGCAAGGGAATGCGTTCAAGGCTATGTAAAACCATGGAAGCAGTAGGACAGAAGATAGGCCGGGCTGGCTGAAACCTAGAAAACATTAGTAGAAGTAACGGGAGACAAATCTGGAAAGCTAAATTGGAGACGTGTTGTTAACGACTTGATGTGCCGGCAGAGTTCATATTTTATCCTGGAAGCAATAGAAAGCCACTGAAACTCCTTCAGAAACTTCTTCAGAAGCTCCACGGAGCGCTGGACTTGGAGTCAGCAAGACCTAGGTTCCAATTTCACTACCGACACTTACTATCTGTGTGACCCAAGTCATTTGATCTCTACGTGCCTTATGCACCTCTCTACTGTTTGTTGACTTAGCCCGATCCTAGATTTGTGCTGTTGGCAGGCGCTCCTTCACTTGCAATTCTTTCTATGCAATGACAGAATCACAGACCCTTAGAGGAGTCATGCATTCTGTCTCAGGGTCCATTACATCCAGAGTTTTAGAAAAGAAAGGGACCTTAGGGGTCACTTAGCCCAATTGCCTCATTTTACAGATCAGGAGACTGAGGTCTGAAGACTTCAAGCAAGTTGCCAACAGCTGGCCACCCAGCTCTCTGATGATAGAGCTGGGAAAAGAACCAGGTATCCTGAGCAGCTGGAGGAGAAACATAGAATGCAGAAATCATAAAAAATAAAAACCTAAAATACAGTTGTTCTTGTCCCTTGACAGCATGATTAATAATGCCATCATCATTATTATTATTATAATTTATTATATCATTATCATTATATATTGTATTATATATTATAATATATTATTATATCATTATCATTATTATAATAATTATTATATCATTATATTTATATTATATTGTTATATTATATGTATATAATAATAAATAAAACAATAGCAAATATTATTATAATAATTTTAATTACAAATTTTCTCTCATTTGATTCTCTGAACAACCCTTGGAGGTATGTGCCACATTTTTTTTTTGGTGAGGCAATCAGGGTTAAGTGACTTGCCCAGGGTCACACAGCTAGTATCATGTGTCCGAGGCCACATTTGAGCTCAGTTTCTCTGACTCCAGGGCCAGTGCTCTATCCACCTAGCTACCCCAATTTTTTTTTTTGAGGCAGTCAGGGTTAAGTGACTGCCTATGGTCACATAGCTACTAAGTGTCTGAGGCAGGATTTGAACTCAGGTCTTCCTGATTCCAGGGCCAGCACTCTAGCCACTGCACCACCTAGCTGTCCTGGTATGTGCCACTATTATCCCCATTTGGAGGGAGGGGACAAGCATTTATTAAGTGCTTGCTATGTGCCAGATGCTGGGCTAATCCCTTTACACATATTATCTCATTTGATCCTCACTATAGCCTTGGGAGATAGCTTCTGTTATTAGCCTTATTAAGTGACTTTCCCAGAGTCACACAACTAGTGTCTGAGGCTGAATTTGACCTCAGGTCTTCCTGGCTCTTGACTCAGCACTCTAACCACTGCACCACTCTGCTGCTTTGGATGAGGAAACAAGCAGAAAGAGGTTAAGTGACTTCCTCAGAGTCACAAAGCCAAGTAAGCATCTGAGATTGCATTTGAACTCAGATCTTCCTGACTCAAAGTCCAGCTCTTTGTCAGCTAACTGATGAGTGAATTACTATAAAGCTACTTGAATTGAAGCCCAAAAATCATACTTCTGGTCTGTAGAACTATAATGCATTAGGTACCCATCCCACCATGTGCTGTGGCTCAACTCTGAAATTTGAAGTATATGAAGTGTAACTCAAGGTAGCAAGTGGAAAAACTGTATGGAACATTAGCATATTTCTTTCCAGGTAATTATGGGGTACTATAGAAGGAACAAGGGGACAGGAAAAGAAGGAAATGGGGTACGGTGATCATCTTGTACTGGCTCAGAGCCTGCCCCCATCAAGGCAACCTTGGTATTTTGTGGGAACATTCATAAACTTGAAGCTCATGTGCTGTTCTGAGAAGAGACATTGAAAAGGCTGTTGCTAGATGATGACAATCTTCAATTGGTTGAGGGTACTAAAATCAAGAAACCACAAATAAAGTGTGGTTTGGGATACTTGAAACCTTCTGAATGGCTTTGGCCAGTGGACAAAGAGCTTGGGTTAAAGTGAGGAGAACACCTTACCCCTGGAACTTCCCTGTCCAAAATTATGCTGCTAGAGGTGGAGGGGTGTGAGGGAGTGGACTGAGGGGGTTTGCCCTACCTATCTTCTTGTATGGTAAGACATGTGGCAAAGAAGCATGGGGTAGGATTAGCATGTGGGAGCCAAAGGGAGATTTCATGTTTACCCTAATTGTTTCTATTAGGGAAATTGGTTACTCCTGTCAATGTCAGTTGATAGTGGATTACATTAGGAGGACAGCAGCTCCCAGTTTAACTCACTTGTTGACTCATTTATCTGAAACCTTATTCCTTCAAAGGTAGCAATGATTCCTATACTTTAGTCTTGGATCAGTGGGAAAAAAGAAACTAGCCTCGACATTTTAGCTTTTTCCCATGCAAGGAATGACTTTACAGCATCAGCAAATGGTGGTCATTTTTAGATTCTTAATAGCTTGGGACTTATGGCTGACTTTTTACTGGTAAACTCCCCACTTGTTTATTAGCCTTGATGAATGGGTTTCTGAGACCAAAGCACAGACATAAGGAAGGAGGTTGAGTTTAGTTTTCTTTTAAATGTAGTACCTAGCCCTAGGTGCCCAGAAACCTATCAGAGGATGACATCCTTGCCTGTCTATAGCGTTTATGTTCATTGAATGGAGAAGAAGGAACAGAGAGGGAGAGGTTAACTGAGGAGGAAGTGGGAAAGCCTCAGCCAGAAAACCCTGGGCTGAAGCCAGGATCAGGTCCCAGCCCGGATGGAACCATCTGCTATGAGTGTTCTAGGCATGGAGATTCCTCATCCTTTCACTGCTGCTTCCTGGTGGCACCTGCCGTGAGGACCTGGGACAGCCCTTCCGGCAATCCTGCTTTTTTTTTTTTTTTTTCCTATTGCTGAGGACTCAATCTATGGAGGAGGTATGGGGAGATGTTAACCTAAAGAAATTGATTGAAGGCTCTGACTTGTGGATTCTGGAAGAGACTACAGATTTAAGTAACAATTTATAACTGCGAAATTTGGATCATTTTATTTTTAAAAACAATAACAACAACACTATTTCTCCTACCATTTATTATATTTTTTGGTAACTTGCCCTTAGGCTGTAAGCCTGGACCTTGTCTGTTCTTGGCTGCTTGCTGCTGCAGATGGCTTCCTTCTGTTTTCTCTCTACCTCTCCCTCTCCAGAATACCTGTCTTTAGAGCAAAGAGGTGCTTCTTTTCCACCTTCCCTCTCCCTCTTTCCCCTCCTCCTTCTCACAAGTGGTTTCCCCTGCCCCACACCTTCAGGCACTACTCTGACTCCTCTTAGAACAGAGTGCCCTAACATATGAAAAATGGCCCTTTCACTCTTGCTGCCTCTGTTTTTACCCTCCTCCCATCCTTACCCTACCATTACTGATGTAGCCCCCAAGATGCTGTTGCTTGTTTGGTTGTTTATGGTAGAAGTCAGCCACACTGCCCTCCATCCCCTCCTAATTTCATCTAGGTGATATTTTCATAAATCATTGCAGACACAGCTAGACTCCATACATTACTTACTAACCCCCTGAAGGTTTTCATGTTCTTTGATGGATAAGTTAAAAGCACAGGCCTTGGCTGAAATTGTATTGAAACGGCAAATCTCTCTCCTTCTTTCATTTCCCTGAGGGAGGGGTGAAAGGCACAGTAGAGAAAGAGGGAGAGAAAGAAGCAAACTGACAAGAGATCTTTCTACCTGATATTTGACAATGTAGTCATTTCTGAGACAACAAGGCCTAATGAAACTAGATTACATGGTTTTACTTTGACAGATCATTTTGAAAAATGTGGTACTTTTATTCTGTTTCTCTTATTTGTCATTATTCTTCTCCTGCCTGAAGGGGTGGGAAAGAGACTTCTCTACTGGGTTACAGAAGACATTGGTAGTGATATTTGAAGTATATTGGTGGGGGAGAGTGCAATAATAAGGGTGGGAAATTGGAATTAATGAACAAGAGATAATGGGAGAGTAATCTATAGAAATCTACCCTTGACCATCTTTTTTTCTTGTTTCTCTTCATATGGGCGATGCTTTCTTTTACCTCCTGCCTTCTTTCTTTCATCTCTTCCAACTACTCTTCATACCACCTTTCTTCTTTATCTTTTTTCTCCCATTCCTCACTCCATCTTTCCTTACTTTCCTCTTCTTCCCACCTCCAGAAATGACCAACTCAGAAATGCAGAAAATATTTCTCTTTGCTTTGAATCCCTCTTTAATAATTAGTAATAATATTTATATAGTGCTTTAAGATTTACAAGGTATTTTACCTACTTTTAAATAGTGTTTCATTTTCCCTAATTATATGATAAAACAATTTTTAACATTTTTTAAAAAAAGTTTTGAGTTTCAAATTCTATTTTTCCCTCCTTCCCTCTGCTGCCCCCTCCCTGAGATGGTTATACATGCACAATCAGTAAGTGTTTTACGTATTGGAAAGTAGGCAGAGGGTAAGTGACTTACCCAGGATCAAATAGCTAGTAAGTGTCTGAGAGCAGGCTTGAACTCAGATCTTCCTGACTCCAAGTCTTGTCCATTGCTGCACCACTACCTCTCTCAGAAGAGGTGAGAAGACTATTTAATTTGCTTGTCACTTTTATGGCAGCGTGAAGAATGGAAGCACTTGGCATCATCTCCATTGAAAGACAGGGGTAGGATTGGACTGGCTGGAGTCTGAGGTCAAGGAGACACCTTAATCACCACACTTTTATAATTAACTCAAAAATTAATCATAGCTCTGGAGTTGAAAGGGAAGTTAGAATCCATCTACTTCAACATTCTGTATTTATAGACAAGGAAACTGAACACTGGGGAGATTAAAGACTGCCCCAAAGTCATACAGGGAGTCTTGATTTGAACCAGGATCTTAGACTCCAAATTCAGCCCTCTAATGTTGGAAGATGACATAACTTCTCCACAACTACCCTGTGTTTTCTAATTATCAGTGTATATTTTTAAAGGGACTGATCATTTTGATTCTGATTAAAATTTACTTTAAGGCTAGGCAACTGTGTTTTATAGGCACAATCCTGAGTGCTAGAAAGTAGAATTGGAAGAATTCAAGGCCTTCTTTACCCTCATTTGGACAGCATGGCCCTGGAAATGTTGCTGAAATGAGATATAACTCCCTGGTACAAAAAAATTGCCCAAAACAACCTGCTGGAACTCCTGATGGAGCAGTGGGACGTCAGCTTTGTGTCTTCAGAGCCTTCAGAGCACTGACCTGCCTGGCATAGAGACCCTTTCTAAAAAGAGCAAGAAACAGCATTCCTCCTGTGGGGGTCAGGCTTCAGGTCAGTTCTTCCATTGAGAGCTCAGGTTAAATATTTCCATCATCTGAAGAAAACCCTAGAGCCGAGTGTAATCAATTGGGAAGAGGTATTGCAGAACAGAAATCTAGATATTTGCCAAGGGAACCAGCCAACAATAATAAATGTCTTAAGTAGCCCTGGAAAAATGTTTTCATTTCATTTACAACTGATTGAAAAAATTTTAACAAACCTTTATTAAGTGCTATGGTGCAATGCAACATGTTAACAGGGAATATAAAAATATGGAAATATTATAGTCTCTGCCCTCAAGGACCTTATACTTGAACATAGGGAGTGTGATGTGTACATAAATAACCATAGGTACAGTGGATAGAGTACTGGGTAATAGGTCAGAAAGACCTGAATTCAAATGCAACTTCAGATACCTACTAGCTATGTGATCCAGGCAAGTCACCTTTGCAACATCTTTCATATATGCTACCTTCTCTCTTTTGACACTATTACCATTCTAATGCAAGCCCTCATCACCTCATACCTGGATTATTGTAATAGCCTACCAGTGGATCTGCCTGCCTCAAGTCTCTCCCCTTCAATCCATCATCCATTTAGCCATTAAAGTGATATTCCTAAAGTATAGATCTGATTATGTCACTTCCCCACTTAATAAACTCCAGTGGCTTTCTATTGCCTCTTAAATCAAATACAAAATATTCTGTTTGGCATTCAAAACTCTTCAAATCTAGCTGTCTCCTCCAGTTCCAGTCTTCTTATACCTTATTCCTTGACACAAACTCTTTGATCCAGTGACACTGGACTCCTTACTGTTCCAGGAACAGGACACTTTATCTCTTGGCTGTGGGCTTTTTCTCTGGCTGTCTCCTATGCCTGGCCTACTCTTCCTCCTCCACTCCAATTACTGACCTCCCTGACCTTCTTTAAGTCCCAATTAAAATCCCACCTTCTACACAAGTTTTCCCAAGCCCCTCTTAATTCTAGTGCCTTTAGTATTTTGTTTATGCTGTGTATAGCTTGCTTTGTATATATTTGTTTTTATGTTGTCTACTCCATTAGATCATAAGCTCCTTCAGGGCAGGGACTGTCTTTTTCCTCTTTTTGTATTCCCATCATTTAGCAAAATGCTGGGCACATAGTAGACACAATAAATATTTATTGCTTGAATAAATTAATAGCTATCTGCCTCAGTTTTCTCAAATATAAAAGGAAGCTAATAATAGCACCTATCTCCCAGGGTGATTGTGAAGATCAAACGAGGTGTTTGTAAAGTACTTAGCACAATATCTGATTCACACTAGGTGCTTAATAAATGCTTGTGCTCTTCCTCTCCCCCCCCCCCCCCCCCCGTGATATCAAGTAGAATGTGAAAAGGACAGATTGTTGTTGCTCTTGTTTTTCCTTTCTTCGTAAAGAGGATCAGTGACATCAGGAGGTGATGTCTTGGCTTGCAAGTGAATTGGATTTAAGTCAGGCAAAGCTGTGCAAAGTCATCCACCTCACTGCCTCCTCCAGAATCATCAGAGCCCAGTGTCAAGGCATAGGTCAGGACTAGTGGCAGTGGCCCCAGACACAGTGGGAGGCATTGGCCTTTTTAAACTAAAATCTTTCCCAGGTCTCAGTTTGTCTGAGACAATGCTCATTCAGTAATCAAAGGCTAAGTAAGAACTGAAGCAAAAGATGGCCTAGTTTGCCTTCACAAATAAATAAATCCAAGAGGGAAAGCCCTCAGAGTTTCTGGCCAGAACAGAGACAATGGCTATTTACACTCACTCTGAGCCATCAAAAACAATGCATAAGTGAGGCTTGGATTGGAATCTCTTCTCCTGTCCATGTGAGTCATTATCTTATATGTCGGTGCTCTGTCCGAAGATAAGGACAAAGAGAAATCCAGGCAAAGTACTCTGGGAAAATCTAAGGAGTCCAAATCCCTAATTTTTGCTTTTATAGAAGAGGTTTTTAACTGGGGATGTGAGTAACAACATGGCATAGTGGATAGAGTGCTATATTTAGAGACAGGAATTTTGCCTCAATCACTTAGTACCTATGAGTCCTGATACCTTACCTCTCAGGATTCCAGTATTTGATCTGTAAAATGAAGGGGTTGGATTAGATGGCCTCTAAGTTCTCTTCTTGCTCTAAATCTATGATGCTATGATTTCCCCCTTAATTCCAGTGCCCTTCTTCTGTTGATTATCTCCAATGTATCTCCTACATAGCTTGTTTGTACATAGTTGTTTGCATGTTGTCTCCTCCATTAGACTTTGAGCTCCTGGAGAGCAGGGACTCCCTGTGCGTGTGTGTGTGTGTGTGTGTGTGTGTGTGTGTGTGTGTCCCCTTTATATCCACAGTGCTGGCACATAGTAGGTGCTTAACAAATATTTGTCAACTGACTGACTGACTGGAAGGAGTGCATTTTCAGGCAAGAACTTTATGAATGCAAAGAGGCAAGAAAAGCAAATAATCCAGTAGAATATTGGTATTAAAAATATGACGTTTTGTTTATGGGAGGAAGCTCATTAGATGAGCTTTGAGGTTTCCCAAAGGCCATCCAACTCATTTTCCTTCTATTTTATTCACTGTCCATTTGCACTATTAGGTTTTCTTAAATGAACAATGCAAAGAAATAGAAGAAAAAAATGTAATAGGAAAGATAGGAGATCTCTTCAAGAAAATAATGGATATCAAGGGAGCGTTTCATGCAAAAATAGGCATGAAAAAAGACAAAAATGTTAGGAACTTAATAGAAGCATAAGAGATTAAGAAGAGGTGGCAAGAATATACAAAAGAACTATACAAGAAAGGTCTTAACATCACTGATAACCACAATGATGTGGTTACTGATCTAGAGTCAGACATCCTGAAGAATGAAGTCAAAGTGGGCCTTAGGAAGCATTACTAACATTAAGGATAGTGGAGGTGATGGAATTCCAGCTAAGCTATTTAAAACCCTAAAAGATGATGCTCTTAAATATGTCATACTCAATATGCCAGCAAATTTGGAAAACAGCAGTGGCCACTGGATTGGAAAAGATGAGTTTATATCCCAATCCTAAAGAAGGGAAATGCCAAGGAATGTTCAAATTACCAAATGGTTTCACTCATTTTACATGCCAGCGAGGTTACACTTAAGATTCTGCAAACTAGGCTTCAGCAATATGTGAACCGAGAATTACCAGAAGAGCAGGCTGGTTTTTGAAGAGGCAGAGGAACTAGGGACCAAATTGTCAACGTTTGCTCGATTATGTAGAAAGCAGGGGGGTTCCATAAAACCATCTGCTTCTGCTTCATTGCCTACACTAAAGCTATTGACTGTGTGGATCATAACAAAATGTAGCAAGTCCTTAAAGAGATAGGAGTATAGAACATCGTACGTGTCTCCTGTGGAACCTGTATGCGGGCCAAGAAGCAACAGTTAGAGCCGAATATGGAAAAACTGATTGCTTTAAACTTGGAGAAGGCATATGACAGGACTGTATATTGTTACCTTATTTTTTTACGTCATGCGAAATACCAGGCTGGATGAATCAAAAGCCAGAATTAAGATTGCCAGGAGAAATATTAACAATCTCAGATATACAGATGATACTGCTCTGATGGCAGAAAGTGAGGAGGAATTAAGTCTCTTGATGAAGGTGAAAGAGGAGAGTATAGAAGCTGGCTTGAAGCTTAACATGAGGTCTCAAAGAGTTGGACCTGAGTGAATGACTCAACAACAACAATTAGTGCATTCTTCGTTTGTACTGTCTTTCATAAACATATGCTCACAAATACACACACTATATATATGTATATATTATATATATATGCATATATAAGCTGATGGACAGACTCAATAGGTTGTCTGTTAACTGAGTATCATAATCCAAACAATAAACATTCGTCATCCTCTTGGTTTTTCCTGAGTTGATGTTTAGACCAAACTTTTTTGAGTGGTTATGTAACTTTTCCAAGAGACTATTCAATATTTTGGAGCTTAAGGCAACTAGTATATCATCATCTGCAAACAGAAGCACCTGGGGAAACTCACCTTCCACCAAATAGTATTTCTTCATTTAGAATTAACTATAATGGATCTCTCTGAAAATGGTAAACATAGATGGCAAGCCTATGTCTCACTGTTTTATGTCTCCTGCAATTTATAATAAGATCATCTGTTATGTGTGTATATCATCTATATCTATATCTATATATATACATATATAAATATATATATCTCCTTATAAACATCTTCAAAATTTTTGGTATATGGATGGGAGACATACTGTTGTAAGAAACTCTAAGGTAGCATTTTATCTTATGAAATCAAATGCATTCTTGTAATTAACAAACAGTAAGCACAATGAAATTTTTATTCATCGGATCGGAGATTTAAGCTGGTTGGGACCTTTGTTGTTGTTGTTGTTGTCCAGTCATTTCAGTTGTGTTCTTCATGACCCCATTTGGGTTTTTCTTGGTGAAGATACTGGATTAGCTTGCCATTTCCTTCTCCATTCTTAGAGGTCATATATTTTATAAATTAAGACTCAGATTCAGAGAGGTCCAGTGACCTGCCCAAAATCAAATCAGTATTAGTGGTGGAGCTGGGATTCAAACTCAAGCCTCTGATTCCAAATCCATTGTACTTTACACCAGTAAGTTGTGTGATGATAAAAGATGTAGTTTACTGAGGAATTATTGCTTGTGAATATCTGCGTGTTCTTTACTAACACCTTTATTGAGAATGCCTTCTAAGTATATGATGAGGATTCTCATAAACATTTTATATAGATAGAAAGGCAAGCATAGTGGTTGGTAGTCATTTGGTGCTCTTTTGGTTGCCTTTATTATTTTATTTATAAGATCTGATTTTTTCCTATATTTTTGGCATCTTCTCCTTTAGACACCTTGTGAATCCATCCCTCAACACAGTTACAATTGCATTGCGTTCAGCACAGATCTCTTCATACAGTTAGTCTAATCCAGCTGCTTCTCTCATTTTGTTCTGTTTAAAGTCAATTCTACTTCCATTATAAGCATATCTGAGACTGATGTTTGGGATTTAGGTTGGTGTACCCACTTTTCTTTACGGTGAAAAAAGTTTGCTATAAACATCTTTGCAGATCTTTTCCATTTTTCTTTTATTGATTGTATTCTTTATAGTTTTCCCTTTAAATGCCTTTGCTTAATTGCGTTTCTTGTCAAGTTTTCATTAAACTAGTTTTACTTAACAATGCTTCTTTCTGTTTTATGAGCTAATATTGATCATGATTTTTATTATCCTTTTATATAAGATTTTACAAGTGAATTTATATTCTAAACTGGTATTGCCTTTGGCTGCCATATCTCTCTGCTCAGCAAGTAAGTCAAGTATTTCTAAGATGCTTTTTTAGGCTTTTTTTTCCAATTCTTTGTTATAGCATCTGATTTACATCAGTTAAACTTCTGTATAAAATTTATTATGGTTTATGTCTTTATCCTTCTATCTATAGCCTATATTTGTTCATCAATAACTTGTTTAATAGTTCAAAATTGTATTTATCCAGTTGTATCTTTTTCTTACTTTTATTTATATTTAAGAAAAGTGGCTTGGTAGAGTGGATAGAGAGCTGACCTTAGATTCAGGGAGCTTTTCAGCCCTACCTCTTGATAACTGTCTCTGTGACCCTGAAACAAGTCACTTAACTTCTCAGTGTCCCAGGCAACTCTCTGAGACTATAAGTTGCAGAGCACATATGGTCTTCATTGGGAACTTCAGAGGGCAGGTTTGGTCACAATTCTTTCTTCTGGGTTAGTGCTAATTTTGATCTTTGCACCAGGGCCATGCCACCATAGATTTAAAGCTAGAAGGAATCTTAGAAATCATCTATTTTATAGACAAGGAAATTGAGCCCCAGACAAGTTAAATGACTTGCCCAGTGTCACAAAGGTAGTAACAGGGTGGGATTTGAATCCAGGTTCTCTGACCTCAAAGCCTGTCTATTTTTCACTCCTTATCCCTCCTATTAGGTAGGTAGACTCCCATATTAATAATGAGTTATTTCCTGTTTTATTAAAATGTAACTAATTCCATTCCCCCCTGATGTTACTAGGTGGTTACCATGTCCAGTTCTTACTGATACTTTTATTGAAGAAAGTATTCATGATATATAGATAGACATGAGGCTTCAGTGTAGTCTATGAGTCTTTGGTCTTTCATTGCTAATTCCCGATTCATTGTTTTTCAGCATATTTCTTTCCATCTTTACCTATTCCCACCTTTCCATTGAAGTCACTAAACATATGTTGATTTAATTTGGAACATCTGATCAAGTTCTTCATAGAATTTCCTTACTTCTTTATCCTCTGCAGTTATTTAAGGTAGAGGCAATGTGCTATAGTGGTAAGCACTAGTCCTGGAGCCAGAGGACCCGGATTCAAATCCTGCTTCTGATACTTTCTGGATGACTTAAAGCAAGACACCTAACCTCTCTAGGCTTTAGTTTCCTTATCTGTAAAATGAGATTGGAATGTCTGGAGTTGGCAAACTGTGACCCATATGCCAGATCTAACCCATTGTCCCTCTTTGTATGGTCTGAGAGCTAAGATTGGTTTCTATGCTTTTCATTCTTTATTCACAGACTGTACAAAATCAGAGCAAGAATTGGCTCATTGGTTGTGGTTTGCCCACCCCTAGACTATATCTTCTCTGAGGCTCCTTCCAGACCCATAATTTTTATGGAGATTTTTTTGTAAATACATATGGACACAGCATTATGAGTTGACCAGATGTCCCATGAAATGATGTTTCTTGTTGTCTTTGTGTACACAATAAAACCAACTCTGCCAGTTCCTTTATTAGTTTCTCCAAAGAGAATCTGTGAGCTGTCTTTCCCCTTTGCTATAACTTTTTTTTCCTTCTTAAAGTTTAATTTATAGTGAGAATGTCAAGAGTGATATGATTGACTGGCTCCAATATTATATCCATTGGTTTTGGACATTTAGAGTACCACAGCTACATCGAAGTTTATTGGAAAGGCTATAAATCATGTGATTCTTAGCACTGTCTGTCTGCCTTTGCGTCACCCTGCCCCTGAAGAAACACTCTGCCTCTAAAGGGACCCATGGAGGACTAAGGCCATTTTGAATATTTTTTTGTTTCCTAACTCAAATCAAACTTCCCCTGACTTCTATCTCCAGCATTAGGAGAGATGGGCAATAAATGTCTCCTATAATTGTCTTGCATAGAATAGATGCTTAACAAATATTGGTTAAATAAATGATTACACAAATGAATTAATAACTAATGTTCAGGATCCAGAGATCTAGAGCTTTGCTGTCCCTTATGTCTTTTTCTGTTCTATCAAACTCATCTCCTGGTATTAACTCTGTTCTTGGTGAATAGGGACTTTGGGTTTTTCCTGTATCCCTAATCTATCAGCTTGGGTTAAAGGAGAAGGCTAAATTGATCATCTTTGCTATTCAACTGCTTTTCCTGTTTACTTTCCACATCTTCTGTTTTCTTCTAAAGGGGCTGATTTTTTCATTCTAAGACTAAGCCCAATTTTCTCCATGCTTTTTAAACACCCTTGTTTCCCTCTGATCTTCATTCCTGGCCTCTTCACCTTATGCTTTCAGCCAAAGGCATATAGTTAATGTGTGCACACCTGTATAAAAATGTCCAGAGGAGGACAGCTTCTATTTTTGTTACAAAGGAGGATATGGAAGTCATTATTTTAGGGGATGTCCTCTATGATGATAATAGCATTTTAATAATAGTATTTTCATAGAATTATTGTAATCTAGAGCTGGAAAAGTCCATAGATAACATCTAGTCCAAAATATTTTACAGATAATAATAGTCTCACACAGTTTTATAGTACTTTAAGGTTTACAAAGTGCATTTCACAACAGTGGCATTGGTACAAGCATTTATATCCCTAGTCTACAAGTAATGAAACTGAGGCTCAAAGAAAGTGTCAAGTCAACAAGCATTTATTATGTACCTACTGTGTGCCCAGCACTGTGCTAAATACTACAGATACAAAGGGAGGCAAAAATAGTCCCTGCTTTCGAGGAGCTCACAGTTTAATGGGGGAGTCATAATGCAAGCACCTTTGTGCAAACAAGCTATATACAGGATAAATTGGACATATTCTCGAGAGGAATGGTAGTAAGTAACAGAGAATGGCTTTGAATCCAGGTCCTATTATTCCATATCATGTTATTTCTATTACAGTGATTTGGTTCTCAAAAACAAATCCTTTCCCTGAGGGAAGGTACTCTTATCTCCTATTTTTTTTGGATAAGAAAAATGAGGCTCAGGGAGATTAAATGACTTTTCGGAGATCACATGTCTAATAAGTGGTATCCCTGGGATGAGAAATCAGGTCTTCTGATTCCTAATCTATAGTCTTTCCAGTATATCACATTACCTCATGTATATCTGGATTTATGTAGGCTAATATACATTTCTATCAGTATTTGGGACTTATACAGCCAAAATATTTCTTAATTTTTTCCGTTGAATTTGAAAATATAACTCCTCTACTTTCTAAAAACACAGAGCAGATTAGGAGACTTTTAAGCTGCACAGATAGCAACAATATGGTATACATCTGAAAATTCAGTTAAATTCTACAAAGTCTTATTAAAACCACATGTAAGGCACTGTCCTAGGCATTATGGATACAAAGGCAAAAAGAAACAGTCTCTACCCTCAAGATATTTCCATTCTTTTCCATTCTACTGGAGGAAGGAGAGACAGCACTAATCAGGGGGATCAAGTAGGGGAGATGGCATCTGAACCAAGGATACTAAGAAGGAAGAGGAGGCATCGAGGTGGCTCTGTGGATGGAACACTGGGCTGGGAGTCAGGAAGACCTGAGTTTCAAATCCAGCCTCAGATACTTACTAGTTGTGTGACCCTAGGCAAGTTACTTAACCTCTGTTTGCCTTAATTCACTGGAAAAAGAAATGGCAAATCTCTCTAATATCTTTGCCAATAAAACCCCACGGACAGTATAGCCATGCTATGGTTATGAAGAGTTGGGGGCATGACCAAATGAATGAACGTGAGGGAAGAATAAGAAATAAGTTACATTCCAGACATGGGGGAGAGCCATGCAAAGCATAGATATGGCAATGATGAGTTTGGGGACCAGATAGTAGGCAAGTTTTGACTGGAATCCAGTGCATGTGTAGGGGAGGAATGTGAAATAATACTGAAAAGTAGATGGGAGTCAGATTGTGGAAGGATTTAAGTTCCAGTATGAGTGATTTGTATTTTTTTCCCTAGAAGTAATAGGTAGCCACTGAAAATTGTAAAGCCCAGGAGTCACATGATGAGACTTGTGTCTTAGGAATATTATTTTGGGAGTTATGTGGAAGATAGACTGGAGAAGAGAGAGAAGCAGGGAGAACAGAGAAGATGATGAGGACCCGAGCTAAGGTAATGGCCCTGTAAGTGAAAAGAAGGGAATGGATGTGATAGATGCTGTGTAGGGAGAATTGGAAAGACTTGGCAACTGGTTAGATAAGGGGGTAAAGGAGAGGTCAGATCCAAGGATAATTCTGGGGCTGTAAATTTGGGAGACTGGAAGAATGCTGGTGCCCTTACCGGAAAGAGAAACGTTTGGAAGAGAAGCAGACTCGGGAAAGGAGCTAATGAGTTCTGTTTTTAACATTGTTAACTGTCTCTTGGATGTCTCCTGGATGTTTCTTCAACATCTCAAACTCAATATGTTTAAAACAGAATTAATTATCTTCTCTCATAAGTCTGGAGATCTATATGTATATGTAGATTCAGATAGACACATATACATGTATATGCAGACTTATATATGTATGTGTGTTTATATAAGTATATATTTAAACACCCACAGAGAAGTAATTTATGTAGAGCTGATAATTAAACCTATGGAAATAAATGAAATATTCAAGAGAGTATAGAGGGAGAATAGGACGCTAGACACATCTTTGATGAACACTCTCCAATAGGAGGTGGGAGATAGATAAGGATTGAGCAAGGAGAATGTGAAGGAGCTGTTAGGTATGAGGGAAGTGGTAGACAGGATCATAAGCTTCAAAAAGGTCAAGTTCAATGATGACTGGGCAAAGTCCATTGAATTTAGCAGATATAACATCTTTGGTGACCATCAAGAAAGCAGTTTCTGTAGTGAGGGTCAGAAGCCAGAAACCATGGATAGAGAACTGAGTGGGAGGTGAGGCAGTGGAGGACTGAGTGTACATGATTCTTCCTAGGTGCTTGGCTCCTCTCTGACAAGTTCTGGGGAAAACTCTTTTCTTAGCCTATTGCATACTCAATGACTCTGAGTAGCCCTGGAACCACATTTTAGTAGCAGTTGCTGAAGGGAGCAGGACAGTATTGACATTTTCATCTTTTGCTTTTCTAGAACCATGTGCTTATGTCCACCCTCTACAGTAGCTGCTCTTGGAGCATCAGCAAGCCTCTGAGAGAGAGAGAGAGAGAGAGAGAGAGAGAGAGAGAGAGCGCTTCCAAATTAAAAAAAAATCTTAGTGAGCAGATGAAGTAACAGAAGAGCCATTAACAGCAGCATATGCTGAAAACACACACACACACACACACACACGCACACACACACACGGCATAGCAGCCCACTGAAACAGAGAGAGTGAGAAGGAAAATGAAATCATTGGTAATTACTCTGTTGCCATTGGGATGTTTCCTGCTAATTTACGACATTAGTAGAACTTAGGGATGCTATTCTTGCTCCTGAGCTTGGGCAGTGCTGTCCCTCGACACTAGCAGCCATAATTATCTGCATTTAACTGAGGGCTTGTAAAATCTATTTGTCTAGCAGAATGTGAGTATAATTGCTGTAAATTGAATAAGGATGTATTCTTAGCTATTTCATGACCCCATCTGACTTAGCATATAGAAGGTTCTCATAGTTTCCCTACAAACTTGTTTGCCCTCTCACCACCAAACCCAGTGCCATGCTCAAACTTATTCTATACATTCTAAACTATGGCTGATTCTTCAGTTTTTGTCATGTGTGTGTGAGTGTGTGTGTGAGCATGCATGTGCATATGTGTGTATATGGGTGAATATGCATAGCAAAATTTCTCTCACAAATCTTTCATCTCTTTTTCAAGTGGCAGGTCTGATCAGAGTGGACTTGCTCTCAAGCCACAGGTGAAACTGTGAGTACTGAAAATATTCTCTCCTTTTCTTGGTTTGGGACTGTTTCTCTGTCTCAGTTTCTCAATCTCCCCTTTTCAGAGTGCACACCCCAGGGTTGGAGGAGTTCGCTGCAAATTAACTTCTGGAAGCACATCACAAGCCACGATGTGCTTCTGTGTTTGTGTGCATCTCTCCTCTTCCTTTCTACCACACTGGCAGCTTGCCTTTGATTTGCTTTTGGAGAGTCTTGCAAATAGCTTTTTGCTTGATGCAAAATGCTTGATGCAGGATGATTAACATAAAAGGGTGGTTTTGTGGATCCTATGTGTTCCTTCTCTTGGAAGGACCAACTGGCACGTTTTGGGGATCTTCTTTCCAATATTGCTTTCTGAGGTTGTCCAATAGAAATAAAAGTATGGGCCAGCCTGAGGAGTGCTGGGGTAATGATTAATGTAAAGAGGAAAGAAAGCTTGACCTGATGAAAGCAACAACTCTGGATGAGAAGCAGACAGTGTGAATGGCTGACCAGATGGAAGACTTTCCTTTTTTCCTCCCACTTCTTCTCCTTAAAGTTGCAAGTTTCAGGTATTACAGGGCTCTTAGAACATTGTTGTGTTTTTTTTTTTTCATTTAAGGAGCTTGGCCATTGATGCAGAGAAGTAGTGGTTTCAGGAGGAGGTTATGATAAGGAAGTGGTCAGTCTTCTTGTCAGGGCTCCTCAAGCAATTTGTGATGTTTGAACCTTCAACCCAGGGAATATTCACTGAGATGTGTTCAGGTTGTAGTCAGCTCATTCGCCTTCTACTGGGCCATGTTTGGTTGGTTAAAATTGTGTGTTTGTGTGTGTGTGTGTGTGTGTGTGCATGTGTGTGTGGGGGGAGGTGGGGGGGATGTTGATTTTAAAAAGAAATCACAAATCCCTATGCCTCTCTTTTTTTTTCCTCCCTTTCTACCCTCTTGAGTTGTGGAGATGAAATGTAGGTGAATTCACAGTCAGGGAGAGTGGGGTGACTGCTTTTCTCCCCCTACTTCTATCTTAGCCAATTACAATGCCGCTTCCCCCACTTTGCTTATAACAATAATACTGAAGTTGAAGGTGTGAGGTGGGGGAAAACTGAAGGGGGAGGAAGTGGCAGGGGGAAGGGGACTAGATAGGAATCCCTTGCCCCTCCCTGATTACTATGCTGTGGATTTATGTAGGCAAGCTGTAGCATCTGTGAAATTCCACTGCTCTTGGGTAAGGATGTAGAGAGTGGGTTTTCCCAAAGCACATTTCCTGCTGCCCAAAGTTGAGCTCATGGGATTTCATGTCAAGGCTGTGTCCCTCTTTGTTCATTTTAGTTTCTAGCCAGCTCCACCTGCCAGGTGGCAGCTTTGACCTTTAATCTCCAGATTGTTGTAATCAGGACAAACAACTGTGTTGTGACCTCTGAAATCAGATAATAGATCCCTTATGGGAGCCTAACTCAGAAGGACTCCTGGTCAATTCTTCCTTCGGAAAAACTGTCCTCCAGCTGAAGAATTATATAATCACAGAGTTGCAGAGCTGGAAGGAATCTTAAATGTCTAGTTACATACATACATACATACAGTCACACACACACACATGCACATGCACCTTTATTTTTCTACATGTGGGAAAGGGAGGCCTAGAGAAGGTAGGCAACTTATCTAAAGTCACACAAGTGAAAGAACTAGGATTCCAACTCAAGACTCTTAATCCAGTGTTCTTTCCTTTGTACTGTAGGGCCTTCTAGAACTTTTTACTCAAGTCTTCACGGGCCACTGGAGTCCTTTAATTAGATGATTATTTTTGATTGTTATATCTCAAAGTAGTCTGGAAAGTTTCACTTTAGCCAATCTGTCATGTCTTTATCCCACCTCCATTCTAGTGTCCTACCACCTGTTCACCCTGCTTTAGCTTATCATCTAACTCATTCTGGGGTGAATATCCTTATAAATCATGTGGTTGTGGGTGTGCCAATGTCGATAAAAATTCAGAGTCCTTTATATGGTGCCCTTGGAAAGCATTTTGAGTAAGCAAGAATGAGGCAGATGATTGAGATCCAGACAGAATGCCATGAATGGACTATTAGAATGCTTGGGGCAGGGGTAAAGGGAAGCAGGAGATTGGAAACATAAAACTTGGAGGCCTATTGGCAAAATGGTATGAGGATTACACAAAGCCTGGAGTCCAGAAAGGGGCTGAGTTGGCAAGGGATCTGAGAGTAGCAACAGAGGCCAAGAATTAAAGCCAGCATGTGTGTGAAATGGGACGATTCCAGTTTTCATCTGTTTGTTCTTGAATCCTGCCAGTTATAACCCCAAACTACAGATCGAGGAGTTATTTTTAAGATTATGCCCATGTAGCCGGAGATGCTGTATCAGTTCTGCAGGAGCCAAGATCCTGTCATACTAAGTAGCTCAGCCATTTTCTTACAAGGGGTTATGTGATCAGGACACTGACAGGACTTTCTTTTGGGGCACCATGGCAACCTGGTGGGCAAGTAGATCAAGGGGTGGTGGAAAGTGTTTTAAGGTTGAGGTGCCAGGTTTTTCCCAGAACTCCTTCTGCATCACTGAAACATAGGATGGATCTGCATGTTGGCCCAGAGGAGGGGGAAAGAAACTTCATTGGTGGTGAAAAGTTGGCTGTTTTAAGAGGTGAAGAGTTAGCTGTTTCCAAGAATCACAGAATATTTTTATCAGTGTTGACAATACTTGACCTACCTTTAACTCAAAACTTCCTCAGAATCACAGATTGTAAAGCTGAAAAAAAGGATCTTATAGATATTTCATCCAATGACTTCATTTTACAGATGATAAAACTGAGATCCAGATATGAGAAATGAGTTTTTCTTAGTCAAACATAGATCAATACCAGACCTCAGACTAGGACCCAGGCCTTTTGATTCCCAACCCAATGTTCTTTGGACTATACCACACTGCCTCTTGGCTTGAAAGTCTCCCCTTCCTCTTCTTCCTCCCCCTCACCTGGGCTCCCTTTCCTCTCACTCGCTAAGGAGAGTTCTGTTTATTTCATGGATCAGCGAGGTGGCACAGTGATATTAAATTCAAATAGAAATGGGGCCACTAAACTGCTTAGGGCAGGTAGATAGCATAGTGGTTAGAGTGCTGGGCCTGGAGTCAGGAAGTCCTGAGTTTAAACTCTATCTCCCACACTTACTAGGTGTGTGACCCTGGGCCAGTTACTTGACATCCACCTGCTTCAGTTTTTTTAGCTCCCCAATGGGAATAGTAACAGCACGTACCTCCAAGGGTTGTTGTGAGAATCAAATGAGATAATACTTATAAATACCATATACTGTATGAGATAATACTTATAAATACCATATAAAGGCCTCTTGTAAACCTTAGAGCATTAGAGAAATGTTATTACCATTATTAATCAGTTCTGTATCTTTTCTATGTTCTGCCTCATTCAATGGAATAGCAAATTCCAGAATTAACCCAATCCCCCACAGACGTGTCTCCATCCAATGGCAGGTTGAGTCAGTGATTGAACTAGATTACAATACATGCATATTTTACTCTGTTTCATCATTTGAACCTGTTTCTCTTCTGATGCCATAAGCATTTAGTGCAGTCTAACCTTTTCACCTCGTTAATCTGATTAGAGTTTGGCATAGAGTTTGAGAGGCAGCTGTGGTGCAGTGGCAAGGGAGCTGGAAATGTTCTATTCAAACCTGGTCAGAGAACCTTGTTTCAGACCTTGGCTCTGCCACTTGCTAATTGTGTGATCCTGAGCAAGAAAATTCATGTCTATTAGCCTCAGTTTACTCATCTGTAAAGTGGTGGTAATAGCAATACCTATATCACAGGGTTGTTGTGAGGATCATTTGAGATAATATATGTAAAGTGCTTTGTAAACTTTAAATTTCTATATGTTATCAATCATCATTTTCATCATTATTATTAGTCAGTTCAGCTACAACATGACATATGCATTCCTCGAAATTACCATGTTATACAGATTTACACAATAAAAATAACAGGAAAAGTGGGATTAGGAGCACAACACTGAAAAACATCAATGATACGTAAAAATATGAAATCCTAATAAAAATAGTAGAGTTGTTTTACTCATGTTACTCATGTTAAATGATTAAGACATACAGAAATACTACATCACACGGTGGCATTCTAGTGTCTTGGGCTTGGTTCTGGTTCCCACAGGCCTGGGCTGGCAAAGTTGACAGCTATGGGTGAGATAGCGGCCTCGGTGGGTTGCAACTCTGGCACAAAGGGGACCAGGGCTGAAGCAGATTATAAAGTTGCTCAAAAGTCCAGGCGAAATTCTCATCGTTCTCTAATGTATCAATTATGTAGGAACAAATTTGCCTTTTCAAAATATGCATTATAGCAGAACTGATTTTACTCTTTCTACTCCTCCTCTTCCTCTTCCTACTACTCCTCTTGTGACTTTGGACAAGTCACTTCATGCTAAAGACTATTGAATCTTGTCCAGGAAATGGAAAATATTAATACATATATATTGTTTTCAACTCTACTGCCAATTAAAGGCAAGCATTGAGTACTTTCTGTGCAAACAACCACATTTTCCTCTACTTGGGGAGTGGTTTTGGCTACGGTTGGGGATTAGACAATTTTAGTCTAAATTCGTCTGAAGCAGCGAATGAGGAGACTTTGGACAAAACACCAAGTGTTGAATCCCAGTCCCATAGTAGAAGAAACAAGTCTAACCCCAGACAGCACAGCACTCTGTGGAATTCATTCTGCCAGTGCCCTGACCCCTCTTAACTTTTCCATTCAAAAAAAAGGCCTGTCCTCTTTCATTGGGCTCCAGCTGGAGTGCTGAAACTCTGACATGAGTCCCTGGGATCACAGTGAAGCCTGATTCTCTTGGCAATCTCAGAAATTGTTTCAGCTCTATGAATTCAGAACCCTGTAGATGAAATTGCAGACTCAGAAACCTGTGATTGTCAGTGTGTATTTTATTTATTCACACACTTCAGAGGTGGGTTGCCACTGCTTTCTTAAAACCTCCCTGGTGTTTTTGTAGGGGTGTGTTTGTGTGTGTGTGTGTGTGTGTGTGTGTGTGTGTGTGTGTGTGTGTGTGAATTTACAGCCCATGGCAGTCAGTGGAATCAATGGAATCTGAGAACTCTGGGTTCTAAATGCTAGCAGAATTTAGAATTCTCCTCTCTGGGTTCTGGTCCTTGTCTACCCAAAATACTTCAGACTTAAAGATTTTTAATTTGATGTTTGCCTATGGTTGACTTCTGTTCCTCATTCCTAGCCTCATCATTAGGCTACTCTTAAAGCAGTCTTTGCCACATAGTTCTCATTTCACTTTTGTGAAATGTAGAGGTACTTTCAGAGAGAACAATTCCATGAGGACTCAGTAGGTCTTTGGTTCTAGACTTAGCTCTGTTACCAGGTTTCTGTGTGACCTTGGACACATAACCTCTCTGGGCTGCAACTTCCTCATTTGGGCAACTTAGAAGGCTTAGGGCCATCCTTCAGATCTCATTTGATAATTTCTAGGAACAAAGTTGAGGAACCAAATTCTTATCACATGTAAGCTGAGACTATGAAAATTTACATTTTTTCAGGGATCATCAGACTGCTCATGGGGTTATAGTCATAGAATGTTAGGATTGTGAGAGGCTTTACAACCAATCTGATTCTACCCCCTCCTTTCACAGATGAGGGGGTAAAGCCCAGTGCCTTCTCCAAGGTCACATGATGGCATAATCAACTTAAGAAGCCAAGTCTCTGGGCTCCACTGACCCTTCAACTGCCCTTCAACTGTACCATCTCTCCTTCAGTTGTAGAGATATAGTATGTTACATTTTGGATTGAATGCTTTCCATGTTGTTATGATAGGATTGTAGATTTAGAGTTGGAACAAACCTTAGCACTCCTCTAGTCCAACCATCCTCATTTTACAGATAAGGAAACTGAGGCCCGTAGAAGGACTTGCCGAAATCACAAAAGTTGCAAATGGCAGAGCCAGGTTTTTTAACCATGACCTATGTTCCAAATCTAAAGCTTTCCCCACTATACTAATTTACTTCATTCAGGTGAAAAGTTTCATTAAACCAAAAATATGATTACCCCCTTATTTATCTAGGTACCTTCTCAAGGGTTGAGAGGCGACATATTCCCAAACCATAGCATGAACCCAGAGGAGAGGCAGACAAAGAGAATTGGGAACGGGGGTAAAGGAGAGAGCAACCCAGCTAGTACAGAACGGGTTAAAGAACTGGTTTGTATCCTGTGGCATAAACACTTCAAAATGCATGCTCACCTTCATTTGCATATTGAAATATATCCTAAAGGGGGCTTCATTTGGAAAGTTCTGTGCTTTAATCCATCTTCCTATGGAAAGGAGGAAATTATTCATAATTAAAAAGTAATAATAATGTGGTGTGAAGGAACTCAGCTGTATATTATCCAGAAAGAAGAGGGTAGTGTGGGCAATCTATTTTTAATGGTCTCCATGGCAACAGAGATTTTGTTTACAGTTATTTTTCTTCTGTACAGCAAGGCAGTAACTGATTTGCATTTATTAGAAGATACTGCCTGGAAGGCACCATTTGTGGGCTTTTGTGGGATGTTGAGGGTCCTGCCAAGGGAGCATTCTTGGGAGGGTGATTGGGGATCATGTTAAGCAATGGCATAGAGGTTCTGGGAAGTTTTCTTAGGTGCCTAGCAAGCCAAGGAAAGAACACTACCATCTAAAATTAGGTAGGTGTCAGGAAAGCTCAGCCAGCTCTCATGTTCCAGTCCAGCAATGCATCATTCACTGTCCTCTGGTAGAGTTCTGGAGCAAAAGTGTTTTTGGTTAAAAAAATACCCTCCTGAGACTTTTCCCCTGCCCCTACTCCATCAAATGAGAGGACATGGACACAATATAGAGGTTTTTCTTTCCATCCTTAATCCTTCTGTCACCCACTCAGGTATATTGGGTCGGCTGTGGTTCAGTCTTCTCTACCTCCAGGCAATACAAACCTGGTGTGATGCACATGTAGAATTCACAGGACCAGCTGTTATACAGATGGAGTGACAGCTGTCTGCCCTGTGAAAAAGAATCTTGCCAGGCAACATAGGCTTAAAAAGAAAGGCACAAAAGATAGAAGGAAGGCCAGGTAATAGAGGATGAATTTCAAGAAGAGTGTCATGATCCTATAAGAAAACATCAGCAGTGCTAAAACTCAGAATCAGCTGAGGTTGATGAGAAAAACATAAATAAAAAAAGAAGATTCATTTGTTTTTTTTTTAAAAACTATATTGGGAGAAGGAGAGTCAAATAAAGGCTAGAAATTTTGCTTAGGGTGGATAGGACAATAATAACTAACAAACAGAAAAGGCAGAACTATTCAGATTTTATCTTGCTTGTTTAATCTTCCATGGAGAATGATCTTTGTACTGGAAATTATGAAGCCAAGATGCTTAAGACAGAATTGGTAACTCAAATCAGTAGATAAGGGAGTATCTCATTCATTTGTCCTTTAATTCAGTTCACGTACTCCAGCTGAGCCACATACATAGGCATTGAAGGAACAGGCATATGTGGTAGCTAAGCCACTATCTGTATCTGAAAGATCATGGAAGACAGGAGAAACAAGTGGTGTGCTGGAGCCAGCTCAAACCACCTTATGAGAGCCAATTGTTAAATTTTCAGTGTGAGCATTTACACATAGGAAATCTGCAAACATTGCACATAATGGCTTGATTATTGCTTTGTTGATTGTCTAGACTTAAGTAAAGGATGAAGAAATGTCAATAATCAGAAAAAACTTAAAAGTATGTTATACACATCACCCCCCCCAAAGAGCTGGTTGTTAGACATTTAATAGTATGAACCTGCCTGGAAAAGATGGTTGGAGAGGGGCAGGTTTCTCAATTTTCAAAAATGAAAAGAGAACAAAAGAGTCTGCAAACTATAGGCCAGTGAGTTTGACTTCAATTCTTTGGAGGTGGGGTGGGGAGGAGAATATAAAAGGGGTCATTAAAGAGATGGTTGAAAAAAAGTAGGAAGAAAAGCAGTGATGACAAAAGCAGCATGATGTCATGAAGAACAGGGGACAGCATTTTCTCATTTCTTTTATCAATAAAATCATTAAGCTAGTAGATGAAGAGAATGCGATTGGTATCTTTTATTAGACTTTTTAGCAAAACTCTTGATTAAATGACACATACTATTGTGGAGAAAATAACAGTAGTAATGATAGTTTTCACTTATATAGCACTTACTATTACCAGGCACTGTGCTAAGTGCTTTACAAATATCATATCATTTGATCCTCACAAGAACCCTAGGAGATAGGTGTTATTTTTATCCCCATTTTACAGACGAAGAAACTGTGGCAAAGAGAGGTTGAGTGAATTACCTAAGGTGAACTAGTATGTGTCTGAGGCCAGATTTGAATTCAGGTCTTCCTGACTCCAGGCCCAGGGCTTTTTCCACTATGCCATCTAGAGAGATGTGGAGAGATGTGGGCTAGAAAACATAATCAGAAGGATTCAGAACTGTTAGGATGGCTGGACTCAGAGTGGTTGTTAAAGGCTCATTGTCAGGGTGGCAAGAGGCAAAAGCTCTCCAATGAAGCACCTCAGAGATCTTTTGCTGCTTAAATTTTTTTTTTCAATGATTTGGATGGGCAGCTAGGTGATACAGCAGATAGAGGACTAGGCCTGGAATCAGGAAGTCTCATCTCCCTGCTTTCAAATCCCGCCTTAGACTCTTATCAAGCTGTGTGACCCCAGGCAAGTCACTTAACTCTCTTTGCCTCAATTCCCTCATCTGCAAAATGAGCTGGAGAAGGAAATGGCAAACCACTCCAGTCTCTTTGCCAAGAAAACCACAAAAATGATGTTACGAAGAGTCGAACACGACTGAAAAATAATAGCAGCAGATGACACGTTTATCAGATTTGTAGATCATATCACATGGTGGGAAGGGGGAATGCTAGCTAGCACAGTGGATGAGAATGAGTATCTGAAATAATTTTGACAGGTTAGAGCAGTGGGCTGAATCTAATAAAATGAAATCCAATTGGGATAAATGAAATGGGTACAAATGGGTACTAAAATTGAATTTTCAAGTAAAAGATGGGGGAGGCTTGGCTAGATAGTGGTTATTCTGACAAAGATCTGAGGATTTTAGTGGGCTAGAAATTCAGTATGAATTAGCAATTGTGGCATGGCAACCAAAAAAATCAATTGTTGTCTTGGGCTTCATTAAGATTCATAGCCTCCAGGACTCCATAGATGATATTCCCATTATACTTGGTATTCATCAGACCTCACCAATAGGCCTGTGTTTATTTTTATGGAGTACTGCTTAAGAAAGGACATCAGCAACCTGGTTGGAGAGTTGGTCTAGACGAGGGTCACTAAGGTGGTTCAGGGGTTTGCCTGCATGACGATCAGTTGGAAATACTAGAAATGTTTATTTTTTAGAAGAGAAGGTTCAAATGGAAATGATAGCTGTCTTCAAGTATTTGAAAGGCTGTGATATGGAAGAAGGGGAAGGTAGGTGGCACAGTATATCAGGCCTGAAGTCAGGAAGACTCATCTTTGTGAGTTCAAATCTGGT
Organism: Vombatus ursinus; assembly: GCF_900497805.2. Lineage (NCBI taxonomy): Eukaryota > Metazoa > Chordata > Mammalia > Diprotodontia > Vombatidae > Vombatus > Vombatus ursinus. Next base: position 4,954,864 of record NW_020948774.1, read on the forward strand.
ATCAGATGCTTACTAGCTGTGTGACCCTGGGCAAGTCACTTAATCTTGTTTTATCTCGGTTGAAGGAAATGGCAAACCACTCCAGTGTCTTTGCCACAAAAACCCCAAATGGGGTCATGAAGGGTCAGGCACAACTGAAATGACTAAACAACAACAACAACAAATATGGAAGAGAGATTAGACTTATTTTATTTGGCTCCAAAGAGCAGAACCAGGAGCAATACGGGGAAGTTGCAAAGGAGTCAAATTAGGCTTGATGTTTAGAAAAAGATTCTCAGCTGTCCAAGAGTGAAATGGGCTATCTTGAGATGGGATCTCTCTCCTTGGAGTTTTTCAAGCAGAGCTTGACCTCTCTGGTTATTTGTTGGATGTATTATAATAGGGTTTTCTTTTTATATATGGTGGTCTAGATAGTTGCTGAGGCAACTAGATGGAGCAGTGGATAGAGCTCTGGGCTTGGAGCCAGGAAGACTTAAACCTTAGATACTTGCTAGCTTTATGATCCTTGGCAAGTCACTTAACTTCTGTTTTCTTCTATTTTTTTCCATTGTAAATGGGCATAATAGTAGCACATTCCTCATAAGCTTGTTGTGAGGATCAAATGAAATAATATTTGTAACAAATGCTTACACAGTGCCTAGCACGTAGTAGGCACTATATAAATGCTTATTCCCTTCTCTTCTCCCTTCCAACTCTCACTTTCACAGACTGAGATTGTGGGGCCATGGATTGTGGGGCTACTATTGCAATCTTTGATGAATGTCCCAGGCTGGACTTCTAAGCAGTGAGGACTTCCTGGACTGTGGCCCAACAACTACACGCTTTTATTTCTGGCTTTTCTCAATCAGATGTCTGCTTCTATAATGGTGGTAAATCAACTGAGTTCCATCTCACAATCTGTGAGGTAGTCAGTCACTGCCAGTGGACCACATTTTTGTCTATGTGCTGAAAGACTTGGCACAGAAATACCTTGGTCCCATATTGGAACATATGAAAAAGAAGATTGGTAACTGAGCCACAAAGAACCAGTCACTCAGTAGACTTTAAATGGAAAGATAATTTTCATCCTTGTTCTGACTACAGGGCTGGAAGATAGAGTACTAACTTCCTCCTTTATGCAGGGCTAGATCCATACTTCCAGATAATGCTTTACTTTCCATCTGCAGCTCTTCTTGGTTTTCAGTCCATGAAACATGATCCCCCGACACCAGGCATCCCCTGGTGGTGCCTCAGCCCCCACTTCCAACTTCCTTTTGTATGTGGTCTTCCCCAGTTAGATTGTAAGCTCCTTGAGGTCAGGGACTGTATTTCTTTTTCATAGTTGTAACTGTAGCACTTGACACAATCCCTAGTACATAGTAGGCACTTAATAAATGTTTATTGAATCGAATTGAATTATTCTCTTTCCTGAATTTATGTTATGGAACTCTATCTCTCTGGGACTTCACCTCAATAGTAATCATGACTGCATATAGTAGCAGGCACATATGTTATTTAGCCTGTACTCACTCCCCCTCCCCCACCTACACCTCGGCTTCTTCGGCTGCTTTGTGTTTCTTTCATTGAATAGAGGTGATCACACATTGATCCTGAGATGAAATGTTTCCAGACTTAGAGACGAGCTTGTGAATTTGAGAGGTGAGAGATCTGCTGTAACATTTGGGTCCCTAAGTGAGAGTTCATTGACAACAGAGGGAAGGTTTCTGCAACTATGGCCCTCTTGGAGAAAACCGCTATCTGGCTATCTCCTCCTTATACTGCCTACACTCTGGTTATCATCCTCATATCTCCCTCTACACTTCCCCACCTCCCAGGCTGTGGGGGAGGGAGGACAACAGTGATGATATGATAGATGAGTTTTTACTTTATTTTGACCGGAACCAGGCTTTCTGTGCCATTTCTCAGATATCTGCATTCCATGCTCCACTCCCCTTCTGTCTCCCCTTTATGTATTGTCATGAGGGTAGGGACTGTCTTATTTGCTTGTATTTGTTTCCCCAGGATCTAGCATGGTTCATGACACATAGTAAATGTGCTTGTGCTCTCTCTCTCTCTCTCTCTCTCTCCCTACCACATGTGTCTATGAGTCTTTTGTGTCATAAACATTCATGGTGTTAGTGGGGGCAGTGGAAGGAAATAAATAGCTGTCCTTTATCTACATCTTATATTGAATACCTTTCAACTCCTTTTTGAGGAGATCCTAGACATAAACCTAAGCTTTCAATAATTTTCACTAGGTCAGGAAAGGTTAGGGGTATATGTGTAAATAATTAGAGAGTGGGAGAAGAAAAGACCCTGACCCCTCTCCTTGAAAGCAAAGATATAACAGAACTGAATCCAGGTCTGCATGTCTGAGCCTAGAGCCTACCATTAGTGGTGGAGGGTGAGATTTTTATCCAGATTCAGTCTGTTGTTATGTTTGCAGCAATGGAAAGAAAACTTGCTTTCTAGTCACCAATTACAACTAACCTTTGCATTTAATGAATTTAAAAATTTAAATTTAAAATTAAATTTAATGAATTTAAAAATTCTTTCTCTGTCCCTTCCCCTTCTGGGCTCTGGCTGGCATATATATTCATGATATAGCCTTAGCTTACTTTTCCAAGCAGACTTACCTACAATTCCCCAGATCCTGTACTTTATCACCCACCTATGCTTGAAACACACTCCCTCCTCACCTATCTCACTTAGAATCCTTAGCTTCATGGAATACTTAGTTTAGGTGCCACTGCCTAAGTGGAAACCTTTCCTGGTCCACTTAGTCTCTCTCCCTCTTCAGATGATTTCGTACTTATCTGTGTACTGTAATATACTGCATCTCCCAAGGGGAAAAAATAAGCTTTTTGAAGGGAGAAAGTCTCAGTGCCTTTGTATTTTCAGGCAGAATGCCTTGCATATAATCAGTGCTTAATAATAATAAAATCTTATTGAAATGAAATACAGTATTTTTTTTGGTGAGGCATTTGGGGTTAAGTGACTTGCCCAGGGCCACACAGCTAGTAAGTGTCAAGTGTCTGAGGCTGGATTTGAACTCAGGTCTTCCTGACTCCAAGCCTGGAGCTTTATCCACTGCACCACCTAGCTGCCCCTGAAATACATTATTTCTTGAGGTGAGCAAGTTGTTGCTTTCCTTCTGATCAGCACGTATGGGAGGTAAAGGCGTTTTGGGATTTTTTTCCCCTCAACTTCCTCATGTTTCCTTTTTGCTAATCTCCACCCATATTGAGGTCAGATGGGCGTGTATCTGTATGTATGCATTTGTATGTGATGGCTCCCTTTTAGTATATCCATTGAGAAATAATCTGAGACCCAATGGAAATCTAGTCTGGTTTTAGCGTCCAATTGATTCTTGGAAGGCAATTTTGCCAAGAGTATTTTTCATTTGCTTTCTTCCTCTTGAGTAGTTTTGAGAGTAGGCAGAAGAATTTGAGAAAATGCAACCTTCACCAAAAAAGCAAGTTTCTAATTCAGATAAGGCTATGTATTGGACAGAAATAAAAACTACTGAAGGAGAAGGAGTAGGCAGCCTGCCATAATGAGGATGGGTCTAGATTTTCTGTCTCTGTGTCTTTCTCTTTTTCTTTGTCACCTAGCAGAGTTCCATCTGCAAGTAGTTTGAGACAGTTTGCTCTGATTTTTCTTTTAATCAGTAGGACTTCTAGGAAAATGGCCAATTTGCTTCTTTCCCAGGAGTAGCAGGACCACTATTAACCGGAGAGAAATTAGGGTTGACATAAACTTGTTTCTTCTCTCTCTAGTTGATTGTAATGTTGAAAACCAGTCAGTGAGAGAAGCCAAGCCAGAAACCAAATCATCTGGCATGACTAGGGACTAGGTGTGGAAGTGGGACTGTGAAGGCATATACATATACTGCCTACTATGCTAGCTGAAATCACACACTATATATTTAATATTCTAAAAGAAATAGTTGGTAGTCAGTGATCAGGACAACTTTAAAAAATCTTCTTAAAGTTTTGCTCCACCTTTCAGTTTTTATACAATAGTCATTATCCATTTGTATCTCCCAACCATTGAACTCCTCATGGTAACAAAGAGAAAAATTTAAACAAAGCCAATTAATGTAGAGACTGTATTTGACAGTATATGCTACATTCCAAGTCCATAATCCCCACCACTCTACTAAAAGGAGAAAGGTATGTTTTCTTAGCTGTTCTCCAGAAGAGAAATTATTCATTACAATTCTTTACAATTCAGGTGCTCTTTGATCTCATTGATGACGGTAATGATGATTGATGATAGTTACCATTTATGTAGACCTTTGAGGTTTGCAAAATACTTTACAAATATTATCCCATTTGATCCTCACAACAACCCTAGGAGCTAGGTGCTATTACTAGCTCCACTTTACAAATGAGGGAACTGAAGCAGACAGAGATTAAGTGACTTGCCCGGGATCACCCAGCTAGTGGGCGAGGTCAGATTTGGACTTAGATTTTCCTGACTCCAGGTCCAGTACTCTATCTACAATGCCATCTCCACACACATATATTACTGTAGTTATTAATTTTCAGTCATTTTCAGTAGTGTCCAACTCTTTGTGACCCCATTTGGGGTTTTTCTTGGCAAAGATACTGTTATCGTTTGCCATTTCTTTTCCAGCTCATTTTACTGATGAAGATATGGAGACAAACAGGGTTCAATGACTTACCCAGGGTCATACAGCTAGTAACCATGTGAACTCTGGGAGTTTTGAACTCTGGGAGATGAGTCTTCCTGACTACAGACCCAGTACTCCATCCACTGAGCTACCTCACTTCACAGTTATGAATATACAACTACTATTTATTAAACACTTGCTTTGGGTAACAAAAGAGCTATAAGAAATGGTCCTTATTTTTAAGAACATGACAATATATGCACAATAAAGTCCTAAAATTGTTTGTTCTAGCCATTGTTACATGCAATGCCTGAATTGTGAAATACAGATTGCAAATACATCAGGAGTTCAAAGAAGAAAGATCAATTTAGGTTGGATTCTTGGAAGGCTTCATTGAGGAGGTGGGGCTTATTCTATGTTCTAGAAGATTGACACATATTTGACAGGTATTAAGAAGGGTGGAAATGATTCTAGATGGGGGAAACAACATGACAAAAGCCAGAGAGGCAAAAACGAGTACGTTGTGTATGGAGGTCATATATATTGGATAGTAAAATAGGCAAAAGAGTATTAATTTCATGTAGTAGGGAATAGGGAGTCACTGAAAATTTTTGATTAGGAGAGAAACATGACAGAAATTGGATTTCAGAAAGTTTAATATAGTATTCATATAGATTTCACTGGAGAAGGAGACAGTAGTGGTATGAAGATTAGCTGGCAGATAAATTCAGCTGTGTGATGATGCACCATACAATCCTGTGAGATATATAGTGTATGATCATTGCCATTTTGTAAATAAGGGGTTAAATATTTTTGGAGTGATTGAATAATTTGCCTAAGGTGTTTGAATTATGAAACTGGCAATGGAGTCCTGACTTTCACTATAGTGCTTTTAGAATCATAGCAGTGGGGATGGACAGGGAAGGGCCTAATTGGAGCAATTGGGAAGAAGAGTTGATGGAATTTGTTCATTTCATAGGATGAGCTCAAGCTTAGGATGATTTTAGGGGCAGAGTCCAATTTTCTGATGTTGAAGGAGGTGGAGATTATGACCTGAGTGTAGATTTTAAATGATTTCCTATTGCCTACTAGATGAAATCTCTCCTCTTCTGCTTACCTTTCCAAACCTTTTAAGGTATAATCTCATCCTATATATATATATATATATATATATATATATATGACCTTTATAAATACCAGGCCCATTTTTACCTCTATGCTTTTTCTCATGTTGTTTCCCCTTCCTAAAAGGGGAATTAATAGGCTTTAGAACTAGAAGAGGCCTTAGAATAATCTAGTCCAACCCCTAAATTTTGCAGTTAAGTAAACTGAGGTGCAGAGAGGAGTAGCAACTTGTCTAGCATCAATTTGTCCAATAGTTAAGGGGCAGAGCCAAGATTTTAACCCAGGATCTCTGAATCCAAATCCAAGGCTCTTTCCATGGCAGCACCCCATTTCATGTCTTGGACAAAGCCTGGTTATGAAAGATCGGGAAACGAGTAGATACTAAGGAAATGACGATAGCAGGAATAGATAACATTAGTAGTTTGTCAGTGAAAGAGAAGAGAAGAGATGGCAGGGTCAAATGAAGGCTTTTTAAATATGGCCATGGGGAAGATACTAGATGAAAGAGAAAGATTAAAGATGAAACAAGGAGGAAATAATTGATGGATTAAGCTCCAAGGAGAGAAAGGAGAGGCTGAGGTTTAGGGGACAAGAAAATAAAGGTCAACTTTTACAAAGTGAGGAGGCATCTTTTCTTGTAGAGAGAGAGTGGGATTAAGAGTTTAAAGTTCTAAGGTGTCAAAGTCAGATGAGGAAGCTTGAGATGGATGGCTCTGATTTCTCAGTTAAGAAGTAAAATCATTTGAAGAAAGAGAGGGGAGAGAGTGGCATGGGGAGCTTGAAGAAGTGTTTGAAACAGCTGCTGTGGGAAACCTGATAGAATGATTGGTAACAATAAAAAAGTTTGGGGTGTCCATCGTCCAGGAATTAGCTAAACAAAGGGGTTTTGGGGAAATATACTTACAAAAGTACATGTGTATGTATGCATGTATGTGTATGATGTATGTATTTTTAGTTTATAATGTTAAATAAGACTATAGTGACTTTCCTTTAAAAATAATCTTAACTCTTATCACTTCTGGGTCACCTTTAACCATGCTATCTTTGTATGTATTCTATATGTATATGTCTGTAATATATTCTATATTAGCACCTTAGATGTTTCCACTTAGTGAAAAAGTTATATTAAGGAGCTATATTAAGTCATTAATTTTATCTAGCAAAATGCCTGGCCTACTTGTTATTTATTATTATCATTATTATTATTGTTATTATTAATGATGTTGAGAAATGTTAGCAAATCTAAAATATTGGCAAAACACAAATAGTGATTCGGAATCCTGAGTGGGAGGGAAGGATTCATTTTATACACTCTACTCCACAACAGATTGGAGTATTCACTATTCCACAGATGTAATGTATAAACCTTATAAACGTCACCTTTGTACTCATACTATTTCCACAACCTTGCTCTGTGGCCCAATTCAGAACTATTCTATCCTCTCTATACCTATTTAAATTTTATCTCTTCTTCAATGCCCAAATCTCTATAAGGTCTCTCCCAACCACTCCAACCCATAGGAACCTATCCCTCAGTGGTATTCCTAATACACTTTTGGCCTAAATTGATCATTTGGCATTTACCAAACTGTTGGAAGTAAATAATTCATCTATCTATGCCATACATACACATGTGTTATAACACACACACATATGTGTACACATGTGTATATATTATTTATATATTATATATGTTCATTGTTACATGCACATACTCCTATATTTTATTTCTTGTCTTCCTAGCTAGAGCATAATCTCATTGGGAGTAAAAACTCATTTTTTTCCACATATTGCCTAGGCCTAGCGTATTACCTCACCTAAAGTAAATATTGTCTGATTGATCAGTTGGTATTACCACTTCTCACCAAGGGGATAGGCCAGTCAAGAAGACTGATACTTGACTGCCCTTTCATAATCTTATTTTATCACCCACTGGAGCTCATTTTGTACAGTTTGGTAATGGGCTTTGGAAAGTACAAACCTGGAAGATAATTGCATTGATCACATTACATTTGTAGGCATTAAAGGGAATTGAAGGTACCATTTGTTAATTATCTTCATATTTGTGTGGAACCTGGAACATATTAACCTTTTGTATAATCCCAACCCATTAGAAATGAAGTGGAGGTTTAATGAAGAGAGAAACAACAACAACAAAAAAGCACCTAGAGACATCCCTTTTACCATCAGCTTTTGAAAATCTATGGTAGGAAAAAGCAGCTGGCTTGTCAACCCTGGAAATATATTGTGGAAAAGATTTCGCATATATGTCTTTCAGGAATCACATTGATATCCTTACTAGGATATAGGTAGGTGGTGCAGTGGATTGAGTGCTGGGCCTGGAGTCAGGAAAACCTTAATTAAAATCTTGCCTCAGTCATTAACACTGTTTGCCTCAGTTTTCCCAGCTGCAAAATGGGCATAGTAAGAAGCATATGCTAGATGCAAGTAGGCATTAGTCAACATACATTTCTCCATTGCCTTTTGGGAAACATGAAAATCAAGTCTTTGGAGACTGTAGTGTTGCTAGGTAGATGCTTCTAGCATATTGGGTAGGTTTCCTTTAAAGGATCAATGAAGGAACATGGTTAAGAATAACACAGGATGATATGACTTGACATCTGCATTGGTTAACATTAATTAGATGACAGAACTATTAAAATAGTTATGAGATAATAGTAATAAAAGCTAAATTTTATATATCACTTTAGTGTTTGCAAAGTACTTTGCAATTGTTATCTCATTTGGCCTTCAAATGAGATAATTTGATCCTTGGAAATAGATACATATATTCCCATTTTATAGATGAGAAAACTGAGGCAGACAAAAATGGTGATTTCTGAGTCACACAAGCTGTTGATGTTTGTGCTTCAGTTTTCAAAGAGGAACAATGGAGTATGTCTTGACTTGCATGTGAATTAGATTTAAGTTAGGTAGAGTTGCACAAAGTCACAAGCTAGTTAGTGTCTGAAGTCCGATTTGAAGTCAGGTCTTTGAAGTCAGGTTCAGCACTCTCCCTACTGCATCATCTACCTGTCTCTTAACATAATAGGAGGAACAAGAAACAATTTTCACATCCATTGCCAGAGCAAGAAAAATGAGTTTAAATGCAGAAAGAAAGATTCAGATTCGCTATCATCAATTAACAAATATTTGTATTTGCTAGTTGATAATATCTAATATAAATCTCTCTCCTGTAAGCCCCCAAGGGCATGGACTCTGTTGTTGTTTTTCTTTTGTTTCTCTAGATATTTGAACAGTGTTTTGTTTACATGGTGTAAGCTATTAATAAATATTTGTTGAAACCGTCTAATTCATTGCTTAATATCTGTGCCCAGCACTGCGCTAGATGATGTAGAGAAATATACAGAAATAGATATTATCTTTGCCTCAAAAACCTTATAATTCAATTCAGAGGACAAAACAATTAAGGGGAAAAACAGTGCTGAACTGTAAGGTCCTCATTATACATGCATTAGGCAAAATAAAGAGGTCAGTGTGAGCTGGAGTAGTCAGAAAAGACTACATGGAGGGAATGTGACTTGAGCTAGTCCTTGAAGGATGGAAGGATTTTGATGACTAGAAAAGAGGAGAAGAGGGTATTCCAGGCTGGGAGAATCAGAAGGAACATAGGCAGAGAGAGACATGACAGAGTGTGCTATGGTGGTGAGGTTAAAAAGAAGGAATGCCTTAGTGAAATAGCAGATGTAGTGGTGGGGTATAGTGGCAAATGAGATTTACTGCATAAGGTAGAATCAAATTAGGACAGGCCCTGAAAACCAGACAAAGGGGTTTATATATGATGTCATACGGAACCACTGGCTCACACATGCTTTGTGGTAGAGTCCGGACTTCGGTGCTGGACTTCCTCGCTTCTAAATCAGCTTTCTATTCACTACTACCGGCTGCCTCTCATAGGCACATAGTAGGTACTTAATAAATTCTGGTTACTTAATATACAGCCACACAGAAAGTGCTTTATACATTCTGGATACTTAGTACGTAGGCACATAGTAGATACTTATATAGTATATGTATAGTAGATATGTAGGCACATAGTAGATTTAATAGAAATTCTGGAAAGTTGTGAGCTGGAAGCAGTGTTTTAGGAGTTTAATCTGTCAGTGGCACCTAAGATAGATTGGAGTGGGGAAAGACTAGAGACAGAATCAGTCAGCAGGACATTGTCATCACCTAGCTATAAAGTGATAAGAGTATGGATGAGCGTGGTGAGAGTGGGAATGGAGAGGAAGGAGAAAACTTAAGAGACACTGTGAAGGAGATTAATGACAGCATTTCTGTTTGAGTAGTCAAAACAGGTGGTTATTGTATAGAGGAAAGGATCAAAGTTGACTCCTAAAAGAATTCCCTGATGGTTTAAATTCTGATGAAACGTATCTAGAAATTCACAATCTGCCTCCAGGATTATTGAGCATTGTTCTCATTCATGCATGCTGTAGTCCAGCCAAACTAGCCTGTTCCCCATACATAACATTCTATAACAGGTTGTCCTCCCCAATGCCTGGAATATACTCCATTTTACTTCTACCTTATAGAATCCTTAGATTCTTCCAATCCTGTTCAACCTCCCTCCCCCAGTTTGTACCCTTACCTTTTGCTGGAAATAACTCAGTAGATATTTTATATATGTACAATGTACATGTATGTACGTATATACATGCATGAACACACACATATACACACATACACACACTGTTTATACGTATGTGTATGGATATGTTGTTTACTTACCTGCACACATGTTGTTATTACCTAAAAAAAACCATAAACACCTTTGGGAAAGCCTTTCATTTTTGTTTTTGTATTTGTCGCACTCAAGGAAGAAACTGACACATATTAGATATGTAATATACTTATTATGAAATATACCTATTATAAACCTGAATACAGTTTTAGAAGCTTTATTTTTTGTTGAGTTTTTAAAAATGTAACTGTCTAATATATAAACTCCTGGTGTATAAGGACTTTGAATTTTTGTCTTTGAAACTCCAGAGCCTAACACATATCTGGAACATAGGTATCCCAAATGAGAAAATTGCCCCTACTAATGCAGGTCAGCACCTTCTTTGCAACTGAAGGATCCTAGAGTTGCCCAGAACACTTAGAAGTTTCATGACTTGCTCAGCAATGTCACACATCCAGCATGTAGCAAAAGCTGGTCATGAACCCAGATCTTCCTAGCTTCTAATTCAGTTTTCCATCTACTACTGCAGGCTGCTTCTCATAGGCACATAGTAGGTACTTAATACATTCCAAATGAATTGAATTGAATGCATACTATAGACAGAAAGATCATAGATTTAGAGCTGAAAGCTTAGTGCTTAGAAGCCATTAATCAAACCCACTCATTTTACAGATGAGAAAACTGAATGTCACAAGAGCTAAATATCTTACCCAAAATCAAATAGGGGACATGCGATAGGAGCAGAATTCAAAACAAGAGTAAGGTTTGGCTCTAAATCTCCCGACTTTCACATCTAGACTCCTTCACACTGTCTCACCCTGATGGATTAGATAATAATTATAGCTGACATTTATATCATACTTAATGATTTACAAAGCATTTTTACATCCATTATCTCACCTGATTCTCACTATTACTCTATAAAATAGGTTTTATAGGTATTATTATCCCCATTTTACAGATGCAGAAGCTTAAGCCTGTAGTTTAAATGCCTTGCCTGAGGCCACAAATGTAGTAAGTTTTGGTGTTGAGATTCAGACGAGTCTGTCCTGTCTCTATGTTAAGGGCTTTTTCCACTATGTAACAGCATGAAGCACTAGAATCCTTTGATTCACCTTGATTCTTCTCTCTCCTCTTATCACTATTAATTAGATGGGACGAAAAAAGGACAATTAATATCTTCCATATCCTAGTTATAGAAACAGAGCTTGCATCTGTAGAACAGATTCTAAACTTAGCTTGGCTTTTAATAAAGTGGATGGTAAAATAAAGGGCTTCCATTGCCATATTCCTCACTAATATTCTTTTTTTCTTTTTAGAGGCAATTGAGGTTAAGTGACTTGCTCCAAGTCACATGGCTGGATTTGAACTCAGGTCCTCCTGACTCTAGGGCCAGTGCTCTATCCACTTGACCACCTAGTTGCCCTTCCTCATTAATATTCCAAACACATTATACTCAATCAGTACAGCTAGAGAAGAAGGAAGGATGGGAGATTGGCTCCCTAGATACTTTTCATTTGTGACATGATAGCTAGAAGTGGGAAAAGGCAGGTAATTACACTATACCTATAGGATAAAACAGTGAGAAACTCTATGGTATTAAAGTGAAAATGGATTTTACTCTATCCTAACCCCTTTCAGTAATTGATGGCTAGGTGGCGCCATAGTGCGTAGAGTACCAGGTCTAGAGTCAGGAAGACTCATTTTCCTGAGTTCAAATCTGGCCTCAGACACTTGCTAGCTGTATGACCCTGGGCAAGTCGTTTAAACCTGCTTGCCTCAGTTTCCTCATCTGCATAATGAGCTGAAGAAGGAAATGGCAAAACACTTCAGTATCTTTGCCAAGAAAACCCCATATAGGGTCATGAAGAGTCAGACCTGATTGAACAACGACAACAACAACAACAAACCCTCTCCAATACATTCTCAGAATCTGTACTTGGGCTAGTTGTTAGAATTTGAAAGTTAATGTGACTTTGAGATCTAATCACTATAAGGGAGAGTCATTGAGAAAGTGGTCTTATGTAGTAGATATAAGACCTCAAGGCAGTTGAGTAAATAAAAAAAGAAAAGAAAAGAAAAGGGATAGCAGGGGCATTTACTGAACAGACTACTTTTATAAGGTCATCAAATATAGTGTTGTCCTCTAGTTTGAGGGTGCAGTGTGACCTAGGCCAGAACTTGAGGAAAGGAAATACAAAGGAATAAGAAAATTCCCTCCCCCTTTTTTAGCTCTCACCTATCCCTTCTCTTCCTTAATGTCTCTTTGATCCACACAACAACTCTGCAAGGTAGATACAATTATCTCCATTTCACAGTTGAGGAATCTGAGGGCAGACAGAGGGTAAGAGACTTACCGGGGTCACATAGCTACCAAATGAGATAATATTTATAAAATACTTAACATAACGCCTCACGCATAGTAGTTACTTAATACATGTTTGTTTCCTTCCTTCAGTACCTTCTTCTTCTTCTCTTAGGAAGGAAAAGAGGAAGATGAAGCAGAGCTTGTTCTGAAAGAGTTTTCATCCATTTAGAATCAGAATAAAGGAATTTATTAAAAAATTCTCTTTTGCCAACCTCCCCTTCCTCCAACCTTCTTCTCACAGTGTCACAGAATCATTTGAGGCCTCAAAGACCAACTGCTCCATAACTTTCCTGAATACAAATACCTTTTTCACATTCTGTTGGTCAAGGAGCATTTGCGTTGAAGTCCTCCAGTGAAAGGGAACTCAGTGCCACCTGAAACAGGGTAACTGTACTTGTTAATAGATCTGTCCTGACATCAAGCTTTAAATGTGACTCATTGCAATTTTGAAACTTCTAGTTCCAATTCCTTTTTTATGTGATGCCCTTTGTATCTCCCCCAAGTCTCCTCTTTTTCCAAGACAAAGATCCCAAATTCCTTTAACTTATTGTTGGAGGGCATGATCTCAATTTCCTCCCCATTCAGATTGTTTTCTTTTGAAATGCTAACTCGTATATAGAGCTTTCTATGTTCCGGGCACTGTGTTTAGTATTTTTTACCGTTATTATTTGATTGATCATCATTTAATCCTTATAACAACCCTGGAAAGCAGGTGCTATTATTCAGAAGAGGAAACTCAGGCAGACTAGTTGTCTTGCCCTGATTCACAGATTGTTGTTTGCTGTTATTTATCCTTCCTTCTCAAAGAGGACCAATGATATCAGGAGGGTGATGTCTTGACTTGCAAGTGAATTGGATTTAAGTGAGGCAGAGCTGTGCAAAGTCATCAGCCTCACTCTCTTCTCCAGTCATTGGAGTCCAGTAGCAAGCGGGACGCCCTCTCCCATCTCCCTCCCACCAAGTTCACACAGCTACTAAGAGCATGAGGCTAGATTTGAACTTAGGTCTTCCTGACTCAGTGCCCAGTGCCACTGTGCCACCTGACTACCCCTATCTATATCCTCTCTAGCTGATGTCCTTCCTAAACTTTGGCCTCCAGGACTGAACTCAATGCTCCAGATGTGGTACGAGCAGGGCAGAGTATAGCAGGATTATCACGTCCCTAGTTCTGGACACGATGCCTCACTTAATGTAACTCTGTGAGTTCCCATTTGCGTCTGCCATATTCCACTTCCGCAGTCCATTTGCTTGCAGTATACCAGAATCCCCAGATCTTTTTCCCGATGAACTGATGTTTTGGCCCTGCTTCTCCATCTTGCATTTTTGCATTTTTTTTTTTAACTCGAGTGAAAGACTTTCTATTTATCCCTATTAAATCTTGTCTCCTTAGATTTGCCCTAATGTTCTAGCCTAACAAAATCTTCTTGGATCTTGACTCTATTATCCTGTATATTAACTAGCCCTCCCACCTCTGTGTAACCTTCAGATTTGATAAACATGTCAGCTCTTTAAAAAAATATTAAGCAGAGCAGGACCAAGCAGAAATCAATGAGACATTTCATTGGAGACTTTTTTGCAAGTTGACATTAGGTATTATCATACCCTACCAGGGGCAGCTGAGCAGACCAGTGAATAGAGCACCAGTCCTGGAATCAGGAAGATCTGAGTTCAGATCTGTTTGCCAAAGTTTCCTCATCTGTATAATTACCTGGAGAAGGAAATGGAAAATCACTCCTGTATCTCTGCCAATAAAATCCCAAATGAGGTTGCGAAGAGTCAGACACGACTGAAATATGACTGAACAATTACAATTTTTATTATACTAATATCTATTCTTATCGTTCAGTCATTTAGTCACATCCGGCTCTTTGTGACCCTGCTGACGATACTGTCCATGAAGTTTTCTTGGCGAAGATACTGGAGTGGTTTGCCGTTTCCTTGCTCAGGGTTACACACCTAATAAGTGTCTGAGGCTGGGTTCGAACCTGGGTCTTCCTGATTTCAGGCCCAGCGTTCTATCCACTGAGCTACCTAACTGCCTCTATATCTATTTTATATTCTCTATTTTATATTAAATTCTATATCTATTTCACAGTAAAAGTAGATATGTTCTATATATGTTATATATTCAAAATAGATATGTTCTATATTCATTTCATATTAAAATAGATATCTATTTTAGCAACAAAGCTTCTTAGGCTATTCTTTTGGGTAAAATAGAGAGATGTAGCATCTATTCTACATCTTTCTATTTTACCCAAAAGAATAGCCTAAGAGGCTTTGTTGCTAAAATTGAGGTAAACAATATCTAAAGTACTCAGTACTCCTCTCATCTACCAGAAATCCTGTTAAATGAAATTAGGTTATTCTATCATGATTTATTCTCATGGAAGCCATTTTAGCATTCTGCTGTCACTTTTTCCATTTCTAGATATTTACTAATTGCTCCTTTAATTATAAGATGAGGATAGGGATAGGGATGGATCCAATTTTTTCCAGATATTGAAGTCAAGCTCACTGGCCTATGACTACATTGTTTGCATGACTGTATTGTTTGTTCATCAGGACAACATTTGTTCTCCCATTTTGCAGTATCTCTCTTGGTCCCTATAGTCTTCTAAAGATCAGTGATTCAGCAATCATATCTATCAGTTCTTGAAGTATTTTGGGATGGAATTCATTTGTGCCTGAACTCATAAGTGACAACCAGCTGCTCTCTTATCATATCCCTTTAATTTTCTTGGGCATCAAATCCCTATTAGCTATTTCTGTTCTGTCCTTTGTTGCCCAAAGACCCTTCCCTTTTGGTAGAGAAAAGAGAAGTGAAATGATAACTAAGTTGTATCTTTACATTAAGGAGTAGTCAAATTCCTGCTTTTCTTTGTCATAGATAAAAAGAAAACAAAAATCCAAACAAAAATGTCACTTGTTATCTGTTTTTCATGTCCATTGGAGAAACTCTAGGTGTACAGGAAGAATTGTAGAATTTTAGAGTTAGAAAAAAAAAACCCCAAGAAGTCTAATTCATATCTGAGTAGGAATCTCTTCCATAACATCCCTGACAAGAGGTCATTCAGTCTCTCTCATAATGGAAATATCTCCATTAATGGAAAACCCACCACCTCCTGAGAGATACCTTTCTACCACAAGTGTCCAAATTCAGAGGGCTCCAATGCCTTGTCTTGTCCCAGAAATCATTTAATAAAGCCACCTTTGCTTTATTGACAAAGGAATCTGTGGCTCAGAAATATGAAAACTGATTTGCCCAAGGTCACAAAGTTTTTTGGTGATAGGGGTAGTATTAGAATTGGGATCTACTTACTCTTAATAGTATTCTTTACACATTTGGGCTCTGATACTCTCATGTAGAATCTTTGTTATTAGTAAACCCAGTGCTGGGGGCTGCCCGCCACACCCTCCATCAGGAACTCTGGCAGTGGAGTTTCACAAGAAATCGTTAATACCCAACAGCAGCATGCAAACAAACTCCCCGCTCCATTTATTTCACAAGACTCCAGATTTAATTAGGTTTTCCAGTTTTCCACTTGTCCTGGGCCAATCACTCCTTAAAACAGTGGAGAATTCATTTTCACCTGCTGTCAGAAAGGGCTCTCCCCAGTTAGAAAAATAATTAAGCCATCATCACACATCAGGAGTAATGAATCACCATTTTTCATTCAGTTCGCAGGTCGTTTGTTTTCTTCTGCACTGGCAAAGAAGGTGCAAACTAAATTTGAGCAGCTGCCAAGTGGATCCTGCTTCCTTTTCCTCTCCTTTCTCCCTCCCCTTTCATCTCCCTCCATACACCACCTCTTTTTGTCCTTGGCTGGTGGTGCTAGAGATAATAGCCCTAGCTATCATGTAAATATCATGTAAGTAGAATTCTAGGTTCATTCCCAGGAAATCTCCCTTTCTCTTTAGGAAGGCCATTGGAATTCTCCAAGGTCCTAATTCTCCAGAGTCTTTCATTTCAGTTTGGATACTGACCACTTGCGCATATTGATGAGGGTTCATTGTATCTCTCTCGCATAACCTTCTTAGCTCAGAGGGGGGTATTTATAAATAGTATTTGTGGGGCGGTGAGCACAGGTAGCATGATGCAATGCATAGAGCATTAGATTCAGAATCAGATGATCTCAGTTCAAATGCCACTACTGTCCCTAAATAACTAAATTATTTGGGCAAGTTATCAACTCTCAACCATAGTTTCCTCATCTATAAAATAAAGGGTGGGAGAAGGAATGGGCTAGACTAGAAAACCTCAAAGCTCACTCCAGCTCTAAATCTAAGAGTTATAGTTCCAGTTTGGCTGAAGTGGAAAATTTGTATAAAATAGATCAACCCCCCCCACTCTCCATGATTCATGATCCTTTAGAGCTCACCAACTGCTCCCACAATTGCCTGAGGTCCCCAGTAAACACATAAATACACAGAACCTAAATAAAAGTTGTCTTGCTGGAGGATCCCTCTGTAACTCATACCCCCTCCTCCCAACACTCATGCACACATTTCAGAACTGGCCAGGTTACTGATATCAGACCTCAAAGCAGACCTTGAAGTTATCACATCCAGGGCAGTCATTACCTTGTCCCTCCTCTAACTTGTTATTAATGCCTTATGTTTAAGAAAAAAAAAAAGAAAGGAAAATGGCCTATCTTTTTACTCTTCTCTCCCCCCTCCCATCTGGTAAAAAACCAGAGCCTTCGATAACAGAGATAAGACCTACCTTTCTCTTTGTTCAGCAGCAAAGAGCAGTGCCACCATCTAGAGATAATCCCTAAAAATCTGAAAATTAGGTTTCTCAGATGAAGGGGAAATGGTTTTCTAAAGGAAGTTTCTCTCAGTACTGATAGTCCCTTTTCAGTTTCCTAACCCTGTTACAGAGATTATTTCTTTCCCCATGAACTTTCAGGTTATATCTCATCTCTGCAGATAATCCATAGGAAATGTTGCCTTACAGGAATACTGACCAGACACTAGCTGTGTGACCCTGGGCAAGTCACTTACCTCAGACATGTAAAATAAGGATAACAATAGCACCTACCTCCCAGGGTTTTTGTGAAGATCAAATAAGATAATATTTGTAAAGTGCTTAGCTCAGTGCCTGGCACAATGTAGTCATTGTGTAAGTGTGAGTTGTTAGTATTATTATTATTGGCCAATATTAGGAAGACATCAATAGAAATAGAATTTACATCATTGTTCATTTTTTTCCTTTGGGTTGGCCTCAGCTGTTACTTTCTCTGTTGCCTTGTTATTGTTTGAAAGGGATAACAAACAAAAGTTTGCTTTATATATTGGAGCATATAAAAATCAGAATGTAGGTATATTTCATAAAAATTTTTAAAAATTTAAATCTCATGTAAGTCCTGTTTTGAATGTATCTCTTAGATACTATAGTTAATGTCATTTTAACAGGAAAATAGAATTGATAAAAAAAAAGCAGTTTTGTATGAGAGTTTTGAAGTGACAATTGAGATATGTCTGGCTGAAATACTTTTCCCTAAGGAGTTGGGAAAAGGTGTATGTTTTATCTGTGACCTATGAGGATCCATGATAAATATGCAGAGAAGACAGAGAAGGAGAAGGTGATGTGAATCTTCCTCCTCATCAGCTCTGTCATGGTAGCTTGTCAGGAAACCTTCTAAAGAGAAATCTAGGAAGAGTCTGTGAAGAATTCGTAAAAAATAATATGTTTTGAAAAGACTGTATCCTGTGATTACTAACGAGAGAACAAAAACAACAAAAGGACTAATTTCGCATGTACCCTAAAAGACTGAACTTGAGGAGAGCCAAGAATGGTGTAGTGGATAGAGAGCTTCAAATCTTACCCCTGGACCATTGCTTTCCTACTACGGGACTTCAACATGCATATTGACATCAAGCACCCTAACATCCCAGTTCCTTAACTTACTCATTTCCCATCACCGCGTATTCCACCTGGTTGGTGGTGCAGTGGATAGAGTGCCAGGCCTAGAGTCAGGAAGAGTCACCTCCCTGAGTTCAAATCTGACCTCAGACACTTACTGGCTGTGTTATCTTGGGCAAGGCACTTAACCCTGTTTGCCTTAGTTTTCTTATCTCTAAAATGAGCTGGAGAAGGAAATGGCAAACCACTCTAATATCTCACAAAGACTCAGACATGTGTGAAACGACTGAACAACAAAACTTCTTTACCCTACCTCAGTTACACACAGAGAATAGTAATGCCTTTACTCTTGCTATCATCCACAAATGTACCACATCCATTCTAGAGGAGAAATGAAGAAGCATGGTCTCTGCTCCTATTCAGCTTCAAATCCATCAGGGACAAAATGACTCTACTGATGTTGAGCAGAGACGCTTGTCCAAAATTTACATCCAAGTCATTGGTGAGTCTCTTTTGGGATAGCCTTAGAAACTAACACACCTTGGAAAGGTATCCAAGCTTATTAGGGAATTTTCCGCCCAAGGAAAATACCACAAACTGTATCCGGAGCAAAATGGTATGTGTGATTTGAAAGCATCAGAGATTGGTGGGTTCATTGTAGCCGCTGCCTGGTAGCTTCCTATTATTTAACAGCCACTGTCGTGTAGCTTCCTGTTTTAATTAATTATTCTTCTTAACTAGGTGCTCAGCTTTATTTTTTTTCTGCTGAAGGATGGTAACTCCTGGGAATTCTGTATTCTGGGGCAAAGCTCTGGTTACTATACTCTAGTTCTGGTCTGAGATGCAGTCATGTTGCTTTGAGTTTGGGCATATGTTTCACTCTCTTCTGATTTTATGACTACTCTAGAATATGCCAAATGCTATAGAAAATTTGTATCAATACTAACACTATTTACAAGAACAAAGATGTCAGTTTATTTGTTAAATTTGCATTTTAGATAATAATTTTATTTTCACTTCTTAGTAAAACATATCTGTGCCCCTAGGGCTTAATATGAAATAAATAGAGAGGGATATGCAGAGATTATAGGATCGTAGTGAGGTAATAGTCACTATCTTACAGGATTGTTGTGATGATCAAATGAGATGATATGTGTAAAATGTTTTGCAGACTTACAGCACTATAGCATTTGTTAGCTATTGTTGCTATTATACTACTACTATTATTATTAGATAGAATGTTCCTTTGTGCTGGAAGTTTGATTCACATGATTTCTCTATGATAGGGCTGGGGGAAATGTTATACTTTTTGCAGATTTCAAATTTCCAACTCAATTGCACATATTGTTCTCTATGGACCAGTCACCATGCTGTGACTGCTTGAAAGACCAAAGTTAAAATAGAAGGCAATGACATAATGTTTCATTGTGTACCATAATGTCCTAAGTTTATTTATTTTGGGGAGGGATTCTCTAAAAAAAAATTAAAGATAGAGTGTCTTTTTTCCCTTTTCCATCATGTAAGCTACAAATGAATTTCTTCCTATGCCCATCTTTTGAGATTCTGCCCATTTTCATGCCCTATCACAGCCAAGACTTTCCATTGAACCACCATGACTTTAGAGAAAAAAATACGATCTCCATGACTGACTGTCCCCAAACTCTCAATGACATTAAAATGCAAAACAACTGCTTTGTGGATGGTAAATCGAAAAATTCGTGGTCAGGAAAGGCAAAAGTTAATAGTTTAGTAAGAACCATTCCAGGGATCCATGTGAGACCATCTTCTTGATTACTCTTGATCATAAAATGCCTTTGGATACTTGTTAGGAAATGCAGAGCTCATAGACTGTATTTGTTCAAGTCTAAGATCACAAAGTCTTAGAGCCAGAAGGACCTTAGTAATCATCTCCTCCAACCCTATCATTGCATGGTTGGAGAAACTGCCTTTCCCATTTTACTGAGAGGTGAAGTAATTTGCCCAAACCTACCTTCCAACTTCTTGTTAGTTAATGGCATAACCAGAGCTAAAATTTAGTTGTCCTGGCTTCTAGTCTTATATCTTTTTTTTGTTTTAAAAAATTGTGAAGTAGCAAAGCACTGTATATGAAACTGTGAATATCTGTTGCATAGTTTGTTTTTAAGTGTATATGAAATCTAACATGGTAATAACAAAATATTTGTGTTTGTGTCCCATGCTATTTGGTTGTTTGTCTTATTCTGAGTATGTTTATTGTTTTATTGATGATAATTTTTTTCATCTCTGTCATGACACACTCGTTCATCTCCCTGCCCAGATAGAAGTCCTCTATTATGACAAATAAAAGTAACATTCAGAAATAGCTAGGCAACTTTGTGGCTTGGTGGACAGAGATCTGGGCTTGAAATCAGGAAGACCTGTGCTCTAATCTGGTCTCAGACACTTAGTAGTTGTGTGACTCTGGGAAAGTCACTTAACCTTTGTTTGCCCCAATTTCCTCAACTTTAAAGTGGGTATAATAATAGCACACATCTCTCAAGGTTGTTGGAGGATCCAGTGAGAAAATATGTGTAAAGTGCTTAGCACAATACCTGACACATAGTAGCTACTAGATAAATACTAGCTATTATTATTATTATTATTATTATTATATTGTTAAGTAAAACAAACTAACACCTCATTAGCCAAGTATGAACATGTATGTCTCATTCTATACTCTAGTCCATCACTTCCTAGCTATATAAAATTAGAGCCAGCATGAGAGAAAGAGTCAGGAAGACCAGGGTCAAAGTATCACTGATTGTGTTACCCTTAGGAAATTACCTAACCTCTTGGTACCCCAGAAAGTTCTCTAAGACTATGAATTGCAACACATGTGCTGATCTGGTTTGGGAGAGAGACTGCCCTCACTAAGAGTCCCCCAAGCCGATGAAATCATATAGGTACAGACCAAAAGAAAAAACAATAAAAATCCCCAGAAAAGCAAAAAAAACTATAGAAATGTAAAATTAATCATAAGTTGCTTGGAACTATAAAAATTCAACCTTTCCTTCTATTCCTTCCCCTTCCCACTCCAGTTTTCACAATGGAAAATTACCTCACTACTATTCCTCCTATCCAATTGCTTGTCTTTTTGTGGTTTCCATCCAATAGATTTTGGAGTCTATTCGTTTTTTAAAAAATTACTAATGTTTTAAAATCCTAAAGTTATATACCAAATAAAATTATTATTTCCATATGTATGGGATAAAAGAAGAAGAGGATTATACATGAAATTGCACATCTATGTTATGTACAATTTGTTTTTCTTCTGAATATATAATAAATTCAATTTTTAACTTTTAAAACTTTCTTATTTGTCTATGTTTGTCCATTAAAAAAAGATGCTTTGGTGATCTTTTTTTTCCCCCTTTTCTGCCACCATTTTCTCTGTCCCTCTTACCTGCTCACTCTTCATTTGGGTAAAAGAGAAAAACAAACAGAAAGCCCTTGCAACAAATATACATATGCAAGTAAGATAAATTCTTATGATTGTCCAAAAAATATATCTCATTCTGAAACTTGGGTCCATGTGTCCATGACACTTCTCTGTCATAAGGTAATTAGCATATTTCATCAACAGTCTTCTGTAATCATGATTGGTCACTGCTTTGATCAGAGTTAAGTCTTTCAAAGTTGTTTTTCTATATAACAATTTTCCTTCTTAATTTCTTCTTAGTTTTCTTTGTTGTTTTGGGTGTCTAACAATAAGATATCCCACTAGATTGTGAAGAAGCTTTTGTATTTTAGGGATGATAGAGACAAAACTTTAACAGATAAACAGTAATGATAATTCAACTCAATAAGCATTTATTAAGCCTCTACTATGTGTGCATCACTGGTGCTAAATGCTGGGTGTACAAATTTTTTTTAGCCAAGTTACTTTGCCATAAACACTTCTTACTTCTTTTTTCTTAGCCAAGTTACCTTACTATAATGGACTGAAGGAAATATCATATGATACATAAACTGGAGATGGCCAGTGCAGAAGAAATGGAGTTGATGTCTTAGCCCAGTGATTCATTGACTCCAAGAAAAGAATAAAAAGGAAAGATTCTCATTTCCTCTATGAAGATTGATTCTGATTCCCCTCTGCACCCCTTTATCCACCTTTCCCAACCCCTCCCACCACCCTATTTTCTGAACAGGGAATTATCACATCCTAGCAGATGCTAGAAACAGATGCCTAATGGAGACCCATCTGCCACTTTTCACAGGGAAAAAATATATACTCAAACTCAGTAGGTCTTTAATTTGATTAATTGGCATTGGGACTAAGCTTAACATTTTTATGGACAGGAGTGAGTTGAAAGGGAGTAATTCACTCTTATCTCCCCTGAAGATTGGGGCTTTATTCATTCCCCAAGGAACTGGGGTCCCCCAAACAGTAAGGCGATACCTGATTCAGATGACCTCTCTTTAAGGTATGTAAATTTTATGCACATTATAGGAAGAGGCAATGTGGTATGATGTGGAGAAAGCTCTCACTTTAAAGTCAGTAAGACCTAGGATCATAGCCTGCCTTTGATACATATCTGCTATATGACTTTTCAGTGTTCTCTAGGCTGGAAGTCCAAGACTGCCAATGTGCATTAGTGGAAGGAGTTTCTAGACTAGTTTCTTACTGAGTCAGAAAAAATTAATAACAGGGTTCATCTGGAAGAGCAGAGGGTCAGGAATTTCAAGGAAAGCAGGGTTTCTAATAATTTACCAATAATGGTGAAATCTTAGGTGGAATAAAAACTTTAACAGTAATTATATTATGAAATTACAGAATAACTTCACCAGTTAGTAGAAAACCAAGTTAAACTCTTCAGAAATCTAGTTATGAACAATCTGAAGTAACACATTTTTATTTTGCTCAAATCTTGAAACAACTCTTCACAAAGTATTTCTAAGTAGAACTCCAGCAGACCTATGAATAGATTAGACTTACTTGTAATTAGCAGCCCCCTTTATACTTAGTTAATATGCTGAAGTCATTAAAATTATTCTACTTCAGAAAGGTTAAACAAGTTCACTGATCTCATGTTAATACTATCAATTTCCTCAGTACAGCTTTTTTCTTTTCGTAATACAAAGACAAACCAGTTCAAAGCAAATGATTATAAATTCTGAATTAGTAAATTATGAAATTCTACTATATCTTTTTCTTAAATCACCGTACGGATTGATTTTTAAAATGAGATACTATGTATAAGGCACTCTGTAAACCTTAAAACACTATGTAAATGTTGTTCTTATTATTAAGTAAGATTAAAGGTCCTTGAGGGCAGGGACTTTGCAGCTGGAACAAAGACAGGAAGAAAATTTTATCCCTGCCATCACTGGAAAGTTATCAAGGTCATCAGGGGAAGGAGAATTGGAAGCCTCACCTTACTTTTATCTTTTCCCAGGATCTCTGCCAGTACAGAAATGAAAAAGTAACATTGACTAATGTGGCTAGGATTACATTCAGTTCTAGTCAATAAAGTTTCATATCTGCTGTATGAGACGTAGCATGCATGGCTTAGTCAGTTCAGGTCTGACTTGGGAGCTTAGCAATGCCTGAATTCAACTTTTGACAATACTAGCCATTGAGGCAGGGACTGTTTTTTTTTCCCTTTTTCTTTGCATCCTGCCCTAGCACAGTGTCTGACACGTAGTGAACACTTAATAAATGCTGTTTGTTGATTGATTAATTCATCATGGGCAAGTAGCTTATCCTTTTAGTAACCCAGGCAACTGTCTAATTAAATATATGTTTACAGGCAAGTCGAGGAAGCTTCTACACTGGTAGTTTCCCACATGTATGAAATCATAGGTCTTTGGACCTTCCCCTTGATCCCCTCTAAAAAAATTCATCATATTTCCATTGCTTAGAACAATTGGCTGATGAAGCCAAGATCATAGGTTTATTTTTTAAATAAATGTTTTATTGATAAGATCTTTTTACATAAAGCCAAGTGGTGCAGTGGGTAGAGTGCTGGGTCTGAAGTCAGGAAGACTCATTTTCTTGAGGTCAAATCCAGCCTCAGACACTTCCTGGCTGTTTGACCCTGGACAAGTCACTTAACCCTGTTTGCTTCAGTTTCCTCTTCTGTTAAAATGAGCTGGAGAAGGAAATGGCAAACCACTCTAATATCTTTGCCAAGAAAACCCCAAATGGGGTCGTGAAGAGTCAGATGCCACTGAAGCAACTAAACAACAACGATAGTTACTTTTCCTTCTCCTCCAATAGAATCCACCCTCAAAGCAAAGAAGAACAGCTAAATAAAGCAAATAAGCACAGCGACCAAATCTTAACAATCTGCGACTATAATCTACCACCACTCTACCACTAAAGTCTGATGCCTCCAGTGTTATCTTCTTTTACATTACTGTATTAATTATGTGAATGGCTCCTGTTTCTACTTGCTTCCCTCTGCATCACTTTATATAATCCCTCCATAGGTTTGATTTTCATCGTTTAATACATCTTCAGGCATCAGTGATTTTATAAGTATGGGTAGGCCTTGGATTGATGTAGATGACAGTCTCTCGGTGATTTACTAGGTGGCCTTTGAAAGTTGCTGGGACCAAAAAAATTCATCACTCTGTGCCTAATACGGTGATAAGTTTTCCTGAACTTAGCTAAGCCATTCTTCAGACAACCGACGACATCACCAGGCCCATACATCAGTGCCTTTACAGCTTGGTAATAGGATCTGCCATAGCTTGTGACCTGCTGCTATGACCTTTGAGAATCCAGGGTCATTTCTATGCAATAATGAGGTCATTGGAGGAGGACTCCAGTAGACGTTGTTTTTCCTCTATGTTCCATAGCTTTAAACAGCTCCTCTGACCTCAGTCAGCTATCTCTGAAATGTGTATGACAAGGAAACTATGAAAATGCAGATAGCTTAGCATAAATTCATAACCAGTACTAGTAGCAACCCATATTTATATAGTACTCAGTTGGCCTTTAGGAAGATCAACGTTTGGGTCCTGCTTCTGACATATATGGGATATGTGACTGTGAGAAAATCACTTAACCTTTCAGTGTCTTTGGCAACCCTTTAAGACTCAATTACAGACAAACCACTAATCTTTATCAGTGAAGGGAGTTTATATATCCATTGTTCCCCAAAATAATGAAATCACAAGTCTGGACACAAAAAAAATCGATTACTCTAAATTTTAAG
The DNA here is from genome assembly GCF_900497805.2 of Vombatus ursinus. Classification (NCBI taxonomy): domain Eukaryota; kingdom Metazoa; phylum Chordata; class Mammalia; order Diprotodontia; family Vombatidae; genus Vombatus; species Vombatus ursinus. The sequence goes on from NW_020948774.1 coordinate 4,980,730, forward strand.
ATTTACAAAGCAATTTTTTCTCTCAACAACCCTGTGTGAAGGTGGGGGATGCAAAAATATATATATTTTTTTCTAAACAGATTTTATAGGTAAGAAACTTAGTTTCACACAGATGAGGTGACTTGTGTAAATACCAAGAAGGAAGAGAAAGTAGGATTGGTATAGGGCAGAGAAGGGAGAACCCTGGGTCTTAGAGGCATCTTGGAGCAAAGGATTCAGGATGAAGCCACTCATTGCACACACTTCCTTAAGGATTGAAGAAAGTTCTAAAAAAAACAAAAAAACAAACAAACAAACAAAAAAAGCAACCTCTGTCTAACATCTCCTCCTGGTGCCTGTCGATAAACTGATATTATAACATACTAGGCTACTTCTTTTCCCAAACATTTCTGGTAACTGGAATTTATCCTTAATCACAAAAACACCAGGGGTTTGTTGTTGTTATTGTTCAGTCATTTCCAGTTGTGTCTGGCTCTTCATGACCCCATTTTGGATTTTCCTGGCAAAGATATGTGTCTGAGGCCAGATTTGAACTCAGAAAGATGAGTCTTCCTGACTCCAGGCCCCACACTTTATCCACTGCTCCACCTAGCTGCCCCAAAATATAAATATAAATTAAGGCAAAGAGCCACACCTCTGCCCATACATTGGGAATTTTCCTAACAGAGTCTCAGAGTGCTTGCAATGGTGTTCTTAACTTTTTAATATAAATTCCCTAAAGTAGTAGAGGAGGAAAGAATGCGGATCTAAGGGGACATTACAAGGTTATCCCAAAAGTCTTATTGTTTATTGTAATAGCTTAAAACTGTGCTAAAACTTTTGGTACTCCCCTGTATATTGTTTCTAGGATTAAAACAGACTACTCATTGTAATGAGTGTTACAATAAGATAATGTCTTAAGAATTGAAAGAGATATTAGAGATCGTTTAGTTCAATTCTTTTTTATTTTATAGATGAAGATACAGAATCCCAGAGAGGTGAAGTTACTTGCCCAATATCATACATTCAGTGGGTGTCAGAGTAAAGATTGGAGCCTAGTTGCCCTGACTCCAAAATCCAGCATTTTCTGCCATGCAGGAAAATAATTGGATTTAGAGTTGGAGAGACCTTAGATACCTAGTCCAAACTCCTCATTTTATTAGATGAAGAGTTGGAGGCCCAGAGAGTGAGTCCATCCAGAGATTCAAGGCTCAAACCCAAGGCTTCTTTGGCCAGTTTAAAGCTTCCTGTGTCCTACTATAGACTTTATGCTAGCATAATATATACTATCCTGTTCTCTGTCTCTAATGAGATGGATACATACATACATACATACATACATACATATACATATATACACATCCACACGCTGACATACACGGATATATTTATCATATATATTGCATGATACATGATATAAGAACATATATATCTTCACACATATGCATATGTTCACACACATACACACATCTAGATAGATAGATAGATAGACAGACACATAGATAGATAGATAGATAGATAGATAGATGGGTGGATAGATGGGTGGATAGATGTTCTGTCAGGGAGACTCAATTGGGGCCTATTGAGTATGTACTCCCAAATGATTCATTGTCATTGATACCCTGAATAAGTCTAAGAAGACTTATAAAAATTAAATCATTATGGGCTGGTGTCATCAAGGACGGCTTCATGGAAAAGATGCTTGAATTTGTTCTTAAAGGATATATGCAATGTAAATATGTAAATAGTAAATTTTCTCCATATATATGTGTGTGGATGCATATGCATATATATGTATATATATTCGAAAGGTCTGAATGTCCTATTCGTGCTAATCTCGCTCAGTGTATCTATTTTGAATTGTAAGCTAATCGAAAGCAATTCCAGGACAACATTATAATCAGTTAAAGCCTTTTGGTGGTGATATTGATGGTGGTAGTGGTCCTGGAGTGGTGCTTTCTATATCCTTTTGTTGACAGGCGGAGACTGGATTTTGGCCATCCTTACACCCAATATTAAATTAGATCCCTCTTCTAACATGTGGGGCAGGGCTAGGAGTTCCCTGGCTGGGCTGACAGCGACTTGCTGAATTATGCTTAAGTCCCAGGGTCTTCTCTGCATTGCAGAGGCTGTCTGGCTTGCCATTGCAGTGGTCCTGATGTGAACAAACTTCAGTGTTCAGAGTATAATTTGTTGCAGGAAGAGGTGGGTTGTATGAATCTACGCTGCTAATCTGGCTGCCTTTGTTTATTGCCAGCTTTTGTTTTCAGTTATTTCCACTCTGCTACCTGGAGGCCTCTGGACCTGGGAGCTGATCTGTTCATATTTATAATGACTTATCAGTGCCCAAAGGGCATTTTTGCTCAGTAGAAGTGTTGGCCAGCAGATGAGATTTTACAAGATGTCTCATAATAATATATACGCAGATCTCTGGCTAGGAGCAAGAACAATGAAATGAATCAAGAATTAATATTCTAGGGTAATGTTCACCTGCTTTAATAATTCAATTGGAGTCAACAAATATTGTTAAGTGCCTAGTACATACAAAAGACTGTGCCAGGTGCTGAGGATTCAAAGATATCAGTATCTGCCCTCAAGGAACTTAACATCTTTTTCTTTTGTTCTTTCCCTTATCTTCGTAATAATTATGTCACTTTTTCCTTCTCCATCTTAAGGTTTTAGGCCAATGTGGACTAAAGTTGGCCAAGCTGGTACTTAACCTCCCTAGTATTTGTTGGTATATGTGTTTTGTGGGGGGTTGGGGTGGGAGGATATGTAAGAGGGAAATAGTCCCTTTTCATTTTCTACAGCTTCCTTTGTAGGGTCATATGGTGGTGACAGAGGCCTACTCTATAATGTGGTTCTGGGAGCTGTTAGCCTGCTTGTTCTTTAGAGCCACCAAGATTGGGACAAGGAAGGGAAGGAGGAGGGGCCGTCATATTTATTATATGTGTATTATATATTATTACGTATTATATGTTTTATATATATGTATATATGTAAGTATACACATGTATATACATTACACACACATACATACATACATACACACATACATACATACATACATACATACATACATACATACATACATACA